>NC_088407.1:48730674-49040924 GCF_034236695.1 Oncorhynchus nerka
AACACACAGTACCAGTCAAGTTTGGACACGCCTACTCATTCAAGGGTTTTTCTTTCTTTCTTTCTTTTTACTATTTTCTACATTGTAGAATAATAGTGAAGACATCAAAACTATGAAATAACACATATGGAATCATGTAGCAACCAATAAAGTGTTAAACAAATCCAAATATATTTTAGATTTGAGATTCTTCAAAGTAGCCACCATTTGCCTTGATGACAGCTTTGCACACTCTTGGCATTCTCTCAACCATAATGATGAGGTAATAACCTGGAATGCATTTCAATGAACAGGTGTGCCTTGTTAAAAGTTCATTTATTTCCTTCTTAATGTGTATGAGCCAATCAGTTGTGTTGTGACAAGGTAGGGGTGGTATACAGAAGATAGCCCTATTTGGTAAAAGACCAAGTCCATATTATGGCAAGAACAGCTCAAATAAGCAAAGAGAAACAATAGTCCATCATTACTTTACGAACATCAAGCATTATGATGAAACTGATCCTGATGAGGACCGCCAAAGGAAAGTAAGACCCAGAGTTACCTCTGCTGCAGAGGATATGTTCATTAGAGTTACCAGCCTCTGATTCCAGCCCAAATAAATGCTTCACCGAGTTCAAATAACAGACACATCTCAACATCAACTGTTCAAAGGAGACTGCGTGAATCAAGCCTTCATGGTCGAATTGCTGCAAAGAAACTACTACTAAAAGGACACCAATAATAAAAAGAGACTTGCTTGGGCCAAGAAACACAAGCAATGGACATTAGACCGGTGGAAATATGTCCTTTGGTCTGATGTGTCCAAATTTGAGATTTTTGGTTCCAACCGCCGTGTCTTTGTGAGACGCAGAGTAGGTGAACGAATGATCTCCACATGTGTGGTTCCCACTGTGAAGCATGGAGGTGGTGGTGTAATGGTGCTTTGCTGGTGACCGTGTGTGATTTATTTAGAATTCAAGACACACTTAACCAGCATGGCTAACACAGCAGTCTGCAGCAATACTCGATCCCATCTGGTTTGCGCCTAGCATTTGTTTTTCAAAAGGACAATGACCCAAAACACACCTCTAGGCTGTGTGATGGCTATTTGACCAAGAAGGAAAGTGATTGAGTGCTGCATCAGATGACCTGGCCTCCACAATCACCCGACCTCAACCCATTTGAGATGATTTGGACCGCAGTGTGAAGGAAAAGCAGCCAACAAGTGCTCAGAATATGTGGGAACTCCTTCAAGACTGTTGGAAAAGTATTACTCATGAAGCTGGTTGAGAGAATGCCAAGAGCGTGCAAAGCTGTCATCAAGGCAAAGAGCGGCTACTTCGAAGAATCTCAAATATATTTAGATTTGTTTAACACTTGGTGACTACATGATTCCATGTGTTATTTTATCATTTTGATGTCTTCAATATTCTTCTACAAATAATAGAATAATTTTTTAAAAAGTGAGGCCCGGCAAAATGTCCCCAATTCACCGAATTTTTGTTGGTTTGCTGTTCTTGTGGTACTCACAAGTATAGTAAAACGTGTACACACCTTCCAGTTCTTTATCCACAATAGCCATGCTCTTCCTAAAGGCATCTTCCGCCTGCTTCAAGCTGTCCCTCGATTGGTCAGACTCGTAGCGGAAGAGGAAGGTTCTTCCAATGGTGGCCAGTGCCCTTTGTTCCTCTGCATGATCATTGACGGAGCGAGCCAGATCAAGATGACACCGCTGGTGCTGAATCCAAACACACACACTTAATTAATATACTCTGCTTGTGTACGATTGGCAACAAGTGAAATGGTGGGGATACTCTTGTAATAAACTTTTGGTTAGTACAGAATCTGATTGTATTAAACATTTCGCCTGTTCTTGTTGTGCCTTTCAGGCTGCATAGTTAGTTAGTCACAAAAAAGTATCCAAAATGTGTAGCACAAGCCCAATCTGAAGTTCCAGTCCTGCAGACAGTTGGCATCCCAAGTAATATGCCCATCTGAAACAAAAGCAGGTAGAGGATCAGAGAGTAAAGCTTGAGCTGTTCACTGACCTTCAAAGCCGCCTCAAAGTTCCCCATCTCCGCATAACACTCCCCAATCTTACGATTGGCCACTGCACGTCCAATGACGTCATGCATTGCCGTGGAAATTTGCAATTCCTGCCGATGTTCCTCAATGGCAGCTCCGTAATCGCCTGATAGGAAACAGAAATGTGCAGAATAGTAGAGATGAATCAAGATAAAATATGATGATTAAATGATTCCTCATGAAACCCTGACAAAAACAAAACAAAAAAAGAACATGACTTGGGGGATTTTCACGAAATGTAATGCATAGAATAGTCCTTTGGAGGAAGGATTGTTGAATGTCAAATATGATTGAGAAATAATTACTCAAAATTGCTAAATGTATGATATTTTGGCCTTGCCCGGGCCTTCTTTAAGACTCAATGTTTCATCTGTAGATGTTACAAAACAAAAATTGGGGTCATATGAAGCTTAACGCTTGCTCTGTAATAGGAGTAGTATTTTGATTTGAATCAAATAAACATTCATTTTTCAACATTGAAAAATATAAACATGAATATTGAAATCCCAAATCTTAGATTTGGCAAATGTTTCAATATATTGTTGAACATAATACTCTATTGCATATCAAAGTTGCAGAGTTGGATCACCAACAGAGGGTGGCCATTTTCACTCCATTTTCACATTCACTCTGTTGGTAATGCTGACAAATTGGATCATAACTCTAAAAGTAGCAGAGACCCCAATCTGGAACTTTGATATTCCCTTAAGAGTATATTATATTCAATAATATATACAAACATTAAAGTCTAAAATGTTCTATTTTCAATATTCATGTTTATATTTGTCAATATTAATATAAAAAGGTTATTGAAGTCAAAATACTATCATATTACAGAGCAAGCGGTACATCTTCATATGAAACCAATATTTGCTTCGTACCACCTAAAGATTAAACCCTATGGAGTCTTAAAGTAGGCTTGGGAAAAGGCCAAAATGTCATAAATATGCCAACTTTCCTAAAAGCATAACTGAGAAATCATTTTAATACAAACATATGTCAACAATCCTTCCTACAAAAGGACTATTCTATGGATTTGTGAAAAAACCAAAACTTATGGTCTTTTTATGTCCGAGTTTCTTAAAGAACAGATATGACTAAATTGACACTTTCTCTATGCAATACAGTACAAAGATGACCACATTACCATTTCGTGACAGCACCTCTCCCAGTTGATTGCACAGACTGGCCTCTTCGCTCAGATTATTATTGCTCTGAGCTTTACTCTTCGCTTTCTGTAGTTCTGTGGGTAAAAATATGAAAATGCATTGTGTGTAATATATACAAACACACACACGACAATTGCCTGAATGCCTTGGTATGAGAGTATGTTTGGTCAACAATAGTCTCGCGTTGCCATACCTTCAACATCACGTCGACAACAACCAGGCAATCATGATATATATATATATATATATATATATATATAAAAATATAAAACGTTCTGGCAAGTTTAGCTAACAGCCAATGCAGTTTTTGGCAACTAGCTAACTAGTCTCATCATTACATGATCGGAGTAAAGGTGAGCAACTTACGTTTTACCTCCCGGGCAGTGTTCATCTTGTCCCGTTTGAAAGCGTACGTTAGGCAGAACTGACAAAATAAAACGAAGATCTGCAAGATAGCTAGCTATCATTGACAGAGTAAGGTACTAACGTTACACGGCTGGCTTGCTAGCTAAATTAGCTGGCTAACTAGGAGTGATTGTGAAGACACTAACATCAGCTACCGTTTTTGTTGTTCTGTCTGCTGTTAGACTTTACTGACTACCTCATTATACGACTTTCTACACTCACATTTTTCTTGATCATGATCCATAATTCCTATATAATCTGATTATGAACGTTTATCTGTTTTTGTAGCTAAAATCATTTGTTGTCGTCTCAATACCTTTCCATAAAGTCCCGCCAATGTTTATTCTTCTTCGGGATTGGGTTGGCAGATCACATCCAACGTTTAAGGTGCATACACCGCCACCTACTGTAAGGAGTGTGAGGCCAGTCACGGCCTACCGACATTAAATTCTCTTCATTATTCCTGTTCCTCTAAGAAAGTGAAACAGAGCCCTAGACACCACTTCCCTCCCCAAACTACACCACCCAAACCCGTCCAGCCTCTCTAACTCTTTCACCCAATCTCACCCTATCTACATCATACAGTTCACGAAATATCAACACACTTGCACCGTTTCCTCCACTAAACACTAATAATCGTAGACTTGTTTCATGTCTCCCTATCATCCATAACGTGGCATTCAAACCTGTGAGCACAAACCGTAGTCTACTCCACACAACTTCCTCTCTCCTACATCCCATACTCCCCACCTCTTCCTTTACTGACCGGTGCAGAGGATAAAATTGCCTCCCCTTACTTCTAGCATCCTACTCCCTTTGCCAAAGATCGAGCCCATTTGCCCGGATCAAGAACTTGACTTCCCTGCAGCCCAGCGGGACCTTAATATCTACTCCCTCTCTACTCACAGCACTCTTAGCCACAGCATTGTCTTTCTCATTATCCTCCACACCCACATTGGTCCAGCGAAAGCTTACCACCACTCCCATTCTCTCAAATCCCATACACAGCACCATCATATCCTATCCGACCTGCCCGTCTTCACACTACTCAACACTGCATCAGAATCAGAACAGATCACCACTCTGAGTGGTTTCACCTCCTCCACCCATCTCATACCTAGAATCATGGCCTTCAACTTGTCCGCATACTCTGACACATAATCAGTTAACTGCTTACATACTCTAACATTGAACTCTGGGATATTCACCCCTGCCCCCCACTCTACTGTACCACTGACTGGATCCTCTGAACCATCTGTATACAGTTGAAGTCGGAAGTTTACATACACTTAGGTTGGAGTCATTAAAACTAGTTTTTCAACCACAATTGTTTACAGACAGATTATTTCACTTATAATTCACTGTATCACAATTCCAGTGGGTCAGAAGTTTACATACACTAAGTTGACTGTGCCTTTAAACAGTTTGGAAAATTCCAGAAAATGATGTCATGGCTTTAGAAGCTTCTGATAGGCTAATTCAAATCAAATCAAATGTTATTGGTCACATACACATAGTTAGCAGATGTTAACGGGAGTGTAGCGAAATGCTTGTGCTTCTAGTTCCGACCATGCAGTAATATCTAACAAGTAATCTAACAATTTCACAACAACTACCTTATACACACAAATGTAAGGAATGAATAAGAATATGTACATATAAATATATGGATGAGCGATGGCCGAACGGCATAGGCAAGATGCAGTAGATGGTATAGAGTACAGTATATACATATGAGGTGAGTAATGTAGGGTATGTAAACATTATATAAAGTGGCATTGTTTAAAGTGACTAGTGAACATTTATTACATCCAATTTTTTATTATTAAAGTGGCTAGAGATTTGAGTCAGTATGTTGGCAGCAGCCACTCAATGTTAGCGATGGCCTTGAGATAGAAGCTGTTTTTCAGACTCTCAGTCCCAGCTTTGATGCACCTGCACTGACCTTGCCTTCTGAATGATAGCGGAGTGAACAGGCAGTGGCTCGGGTGGTTGTTGTCCTTGATAATATTTTTGGCCTTCCTGTGACATCGGGTGGTGTAGGTGTCTTGGAGGGCAGGTAGTTTGCCCCCGGTGATGCTTTGTGCAGACCTCACTACCCTCTGGAGAGCCTTGCGGTTGTGGGAGGACCAGTTGCCGTACCAGGACGTGATACAGCACAACAGGATGCTCTCGATTGTGCATCTGTAAAAGTTTGTGAGCGTTTTTGGTGACAAGCCAAATTTCTTCAGCCTCCTGAGGTTGAAGAGGCGCTATTGCGCCTTCTTCACCACGCTGTCTGTGTGAGTGGACCATTTAGGTTTGTCCCGGATGTGTACGTCGAGGAACTTAAAACTTTCCACCTTCTCCACTACTGTCCCGTTGATGTGGATAGGGGGGTGCTCCCTCTGCTGTTTCCTGAAGTCCACGATCATCTTCTTTGTTTTGTTGACATTGAGTGTGAGGTTGTTTTCCTGACACCACACTCTGAGGGCCCTCACCTCCTCCCTGTAGGCCGTCTCGCCGTTGTTGGTAATCAAGCCTCCCACTAATTGACACAATTTGAGTCAATAGGAGGTGTACCTGTGGATGTATTTCAAGGCCTACCTTCAAACTCAGTGCCTCTTTGCTTGACATCATGGGAAAATCAAAAGATATCAGTCAAGAAATCAGAAAAAAACTCCACAAGTCTGGTTCATCCTTGGGAGCAATTTCCAAATGCCTGAAGGTACCACGTTCATCTGTAGTATGCAAGTATAAACACCATGGGACCACGCAGCCGTCATACCGCTCAGGAAGGAGACGCATTCTGTCTCCTAGAGATGAACGTACTTTGGTGCAAAAAGTGCAAATCAATCCCAGAACAACAGCAAAGGACCTTGTGAAGATGCTGGAGGAAGCAGGTACAAAGTATCTATATCCACAGTAAAACAAGTCCTATATCGACATAACCTGAAAGGCCCCTCAGCAAGGAAGAAGCCACTGCTCCAAAACCGCCATAAAAAAGCCAGACTACGGTTTGCAACTTGACGTAGCAGAATCATAATTAGTTAGGTAACATTGATAAATAAGATGTTTTATTTACATAATAATGCTTATGTGAGATATTTGTCATTAGGATGTTTTCTTTTGGATAATACTGTTGGCAGTTGCAGTTATCCCTTCTTAGCTCGGGCTTAGTCACTTGGGGCCCAGAGAGGGGAGAGATCAGGATTGTCTTCATATGTGAGGGGATCTGTTAAACCATGTGAAGGGCTCCACAATGTCTGTACACCAGTCACTCCCTAATTTTCCCATTGGGGGAGGAGTATGGCAGTGTCTGGAACCATTGTATGTCCCCTCTGAGGTTGCCCTTATCTTGACCTAGTATATGACCTAAGAGGTTCACTGTCTTTTCTGAGCTTGTCCAGGAGGGAGTGTATTTGAGATGGGAGTATCTAGATTTGACAATTGATATATGCCATTGGATGAGGTAATGTTTTGGTCCTAAGTGGTACCAAGAACGTGCTTAGAATCTTGTCTAAAGAGACCAAACTGAACGATAATTTATAGCTAATGCTATCTGGATGGGATACTCCTCTCTCAAGTAAAATTCTTCCTTTGTGCAGTTTTCCTAAGACCTGTGGTTTGTCATGTCGACTAGGGGGTGGATCTTTGCTATAAAGGATCTCAGTTGCCATTATGTTGACACTCTCAGAGAATTAATTTATAGACACTGAATTGATCTGAGAGTCAAAAAGGGCTATGGTGAAGCTCATATAATTAAATCAAATCCAATTTATTTATATAGCCCTTCGTACATCAGCTGATATCTCAAAGTGCTGTACAGAAACCCAGCCTAAAACCCCAAACAGCAAGCAATGCAGGTGTAGAAGCACGGTGGCTTGGAAAAACTCCCTAGAAAGGCCAAAACCTAGGAAGAAACCTAGAGAGGAACCAGGCTATGTGGGGTGGCCAGTCCTCTTCTGGCTGTGCCGGGTGGAGATTATAACAGAACATGGCCAAGATGTTAAAATTTTCATAAATGACCAGCATGGTCCAATAATAATAAGGCATAACAGTTGAAACTGGAGCAGCAGCACGGCCAGGTGGACTGGGGACAGCAAGGAGTCATCATGTCAGGTAGTCCTGAGGCATGGTCCTAGGGCTCAGGTCCTCCGAGAGAGAGAAAGAAAGAGAGAAAGAGAGAATTAAAGAGAGCACACTTAAATTCACACAGGACACCGAATAGGATAGAAGAAGTACTCCAGATATAACAAACTGACCCTAGCCCCCCGACACATAAACTAATGCAGCATAAATACTGGAGGCTGAGACAGGAGGGGTCAGGAGACACTGTGGCCCCATCCGAGGACACCCCCGGACAGGGCTAAACAGGAAGGAGTTCTGCCATTAAAGATGGACTTTATAATATAACTCTGACTTGTGTGTGGTTTGCTCCCTCAATGTTTAGTAATACAGGAAATTACCACGACAACTGCACATGTGGACAAAGATTGTACTTTTTGGAGACATGTCTTCTGGTCTGATGAATCAAAGATAGAACTGTTTGGCCATAATGACCATCATTATGTTTGGAGGAAAAAGGGGAGGCTTGCAAGCCGAAGAACACCATCCTAACCGTGAAGCATGGGGGTGGCAGCATCATGTTATGGGGTACTTTGCTGCAGGAGGGACTGGTGCACTTCACAAAATAGATGGCATCATGAGGCAGGGGAAATTCTGTGGATATATTGAAGCAACATCTCAAGACATCAGTCAGGAAGTTAACGCTTGTTCGCAAATGGGTCTTCCAAATGGACAATGTCCCCAAGCATACTTCCAAAGTTGTGGCAAAATGGCTTAAGGACAACAAAGTCAAGGTATTGGAGTGGCCATCACAAAGCCCTGGCCTCAATCCTATAGACAATTTGTGGGCAGAACTGAAAAAGCGTGTGCGAGCAAGGAGGCCTATTAACCTGATTCAGTTACACCAGCTCTGTCAGGAGGAATGGGCCAAAATTCACGTGACTTATTGTGGGAAGCTTGTGGAAGGCAACCCGAAACATTTGACCCAAGTTAAACAACTTTAAAGGCAATGCTACCAAATACTAATTGAGTGTATGTAAACTTTGGACCCACTGAGAATGGTGTGATGACACCAGTGTATGTCTATCTGACTCCCAATCATATCCTGCCACTGCCCTCATCAGGTTCAGCACCTTCCTACACTTAATTGCAATATGCTCAACATGTCTCTTCCACGTAAGCCCCTCATTAAACGACATACCTAAATACTTAAACTCAGACACCCTACTTATATCCTGACCATATATTTGCAGCCTAACATATTAAACCTTCCTCCTAGAATACACCATAAACCCCCATGTAAGAGACCAATCTTCCACAACTCCCACAGCTTCCATCTTCCTCATCACAGCTTGCATCTTCCTCATCACATATTTCACATTCCCACCTCTCTTCCATACAGCCCCATCATCGGTATACAAGGCCACAACCACTCCCTTTCCCACCTCCTTAAATATGTCATTTATCATCAGGGTGAACGACACTGGACTAAACACACTTCCCCGAGGAGAAACCATTGTTCACCCTCTCTCGTGTGACTCTGAGAAACACCAAAAGAAAGATGCCCAGGGTCCATGCTCATCTGTGTGAACTTGCCTTAGGCATGCTGCAAGGAGGCATGAGGGCTGCAGATGTGGCCAGGGCAATAAATTGTAATGTCCGTACTGTAAGACGCCGAAGACAGCGCTACAGGGAGACAGGACGGACAGCTGATCATCCTCGCAGTGGCAGACCACATGTAACAACACCTGCATAGGATTGGTACATCCGAACATTACACCTGCGGGACACGTACAGGATGGCAACAACAACTGCCCGAGGTACACCAGGAACTCACAATCCCTCCATCAGTGCTCAGAGTGTCCGCAATAGGCTGAGAGAGGCTGGACTGAAGGCTTGTAGGCCTGTTGTAAGGCAGGTCCTCACCAGACATCACCGGCAACAACGTTGCCTACGGGCACAAACTTACCATTGCTGGACCAGACAGGACTGGCAAAAAGTGCTCTTCACTGACGAGTCGCGGTTTTGTCTCACCAGGAGTGATGGTCGGATTCGCGTTTATCGTCAAAGGAATGAGTGTTACACCGAGGCCTGTACTCTGTAGCGGGATCGATTTGGAGGTGGAGTGTCCGTCATAGTATGGGGCGGTGTGTCACAGCATCATCGGACTGAGCTTGTTGTCATTGCAGGCAATCTCAATGCTGTGCGTTACAGGGAAGACATCCTCCTCCCTCATGTGGTACCCTTCTTGCAGGCTCATCCTGACATGACCCTCCAGCATGACAATGCCACCAGCCATACTGCTCGTTCTGTGCGTGATTTCCTGCAAGACAGGAATGTCAGTGTTCTGCCATGGCCAGTGAAGAGCCCGGATCTCAATCCCATTGAGCACGTCTGGGACCTGTTGGATCAGAGGGTGAGGGCTAGGGCCACCCCCCCCCCCCCCCCAGAAATGTCCGGGAAGAGGAGATGCACTGCAGTACTTAATGCAGCTGGTGGCCACATCAGATACAGACTGTTACTTTTGATTTTGACCCCCCCCCCTCCCCCTTTGTTCAGGGACACATTATTCAATTTCTGTTAGTCACATGTCTGTGGAACTTGCTCAGTTTACGTCTCAGTGGTTGAATCTTGTTATGTTCACACAAATATTTACACATGTTAATTAAGTTTGCTGAAAATAAACACAGTTGACAGTGAGAGGACGCTTCTTTTTTTGCTGAGTTTATGTGGATTATCAAAATAACTACTCAGAAACAGAGCTGACTTCCTAAAATAATGAATGACAGCCTATACTGATTGATGAATATGATTAATTTATATATTAATGAACTATTTGTTAAATAGGTTAGGCTCATCCAATAGACACCAATCTCTTTAGAGCGTGTATGTAGGCTAATCCCACATAACTATGTTAGCAAAACTCAGGCTGAAGCCATATTTTAGCAGCATACACTTGCAGCCTTCGAAGATGTCTTAGCAAAATAGCCTCGGGAGACACTTTGAATAGCACTTATAAATACACAGCTAAGGGATTTAACAGCCTTCCACATCAAAGACTCTGTGTCTGACTGTGCGATCCAGATCCTGTAGCTGCAATATTTCCCACCATTGACCTCCCCAACGAGCATGCTGCATCATTATGAGAATTGGTCTGGGCGGTACAGAGCAGAGTAGAGTAGAGCAGCAGAGCAGAGCGAGTGAGCCACATCCGCCACTGGAGGGATCTAATCTGTGCAATCTGACGCTCAAGGATTTATAGGTTTAGTCAAAATTGCTTTTCTCCACTGTGGAGATTAAGTACCGTGGGATGTTTTGTTGGTCAGGCCAGAGCTGCTGCTTCTTACCCAGCCCGAAGCTGTTCTGCTGAAGACAATGTCCCAGGACCCACGCAAAGTGGTTTTAGCCCTAGTGGGGTGTGGAATTTGACTGGAATTTGAGGGGTCCACGGTGGTATGTGCACCATGCAAGTGGATACTGTGTTTGTGCTGTTCTGCGTCTGCCTCATGGGGGTTGCTGGGAGATCAGCTCATCAAAGAGGCCAAAAGCTAGAGACCTACAAACAAAGCAGGTAAATGCACCTTACATCCTGGCATCTATACATAAAATACATTTTAAAATGGCATGAAATGTATCATTTGATTCACATTTTAACCCATGCCCAGATCTAAAATGGGAATCAAATTATACATTCCATGCCATTTTAAAATGTATTTTATATATAGATGAATCTGTATTGTTTTTAAAGTGATTTCATTTAATGTAATAGTATTAATAATAAGCCATTTAGCAGACGCTTTCATCCAAAGCGATGTATAGTCATGCGTGCACACATTTTTACTTATGGATGGTCCCAGTAATCGAAGCCACAATCCTTGCATTGCAAGCGCCATGCTCTAACAACTGACCCATATTGGATTGGTGCTGAGTGCCTGGGTGAGGTCCACTTGGTGACAATAATGTGTCACCTGTTCTGTTTTCCTCACCTGTTTCCTCACCCCACCAGGTGAATTCAGATTGATTCAGAAAGGGGATTAAGAGAGGGCACCTATATTCCAGTATCTGTTTATGTTCTATTGGTGGATGTTGTGGCTGTTGCTCCATGGTGTGCTGGCTGTGGCACTATTGGCAGATATAATGTATGTAATTCTGATCAGCTTATGATACATGTTTATGGAGCCCTAGCTCAACCTAGCCTAGTCATAGATCTGTTTGTGCTGTATTGTGGTGTTTAGTCACCTATTTTTGGCATGTCAACGACCATAGCTGGTGGCGAGACAGCACAAACAGATCTGGGACCAGGCTAGGCTCAATGAATACTTTGTATGAAATGCATACACTTAACAACAAACATAACTAATTATGCGGGACTGATGGATTAATTGCTAGCCGCAAATACCCTAACAAATACCACAGCATGCAAACTATGAAATATTCCTTAAACGTGGTAGCTGAATCCTACAGTACAATGACAAGTGCACCCGTTAATCTCTGGTAAAGATGATAAGGATTTTTCCTATCCAAAGTGCAGGGTGCCTTTATCAGCTTTGGGTGATTTATACCCACTTAATGTATTCCAAAGGCCCTTTCATATCATAATCCCACAAACCATGTCTCCTTTAGACAGTATCACTCTCATGTGATCATGGCCCTTTGAGCTATTTTTAGATCTGATCTAAAAAACAGCAACTAGAAATCTGTTCACCATTAGACCAATCTTACAGATGGTTTATAACTATATATCAATGGTTTATTATAGAGCAGGGTTCCCCAACTGGCGTGCCTTGGGTGATTTTATTTGGCACCCCAAGTTTTTGTATTTACATGTTTTAATTGTTGTACATAAAAGACTGTAAAAACACCAGTAAATCAGCTCCAAGTGATTTTAATTATGGAAATCTGTTCCAATGTAACCCCACGCATATTAGAGATTTTAATATGTGATTGTGTACAAATAGATGTAAGCAAAGTTTTAAATTATAATTTTTGTTAATTATATAATTATTATATTATAATTTTTGTTATATCTTTTTGGGCTTCTTGCGGTCAATTTGCTGTCTACAAATGATATGTAATTGTGTTCCAGCACCATCCGCTCAAGAAAAAAAATCATCCCGCGGCTGAATTAGTTGATGATCCCTGTTGTGGAGTCGTACCTCTCACAAGAGATATAGTCTATCAATAGGCCTTAGGCAACGCATACTTTTACAGGACAACCATGTTTTCAATTTAAAGGAAAAAACATTGTGTTAAGATATTGAATCACAATTATATGTTTCAGGAAAATGTAAAGTTCTTTATTTCAAAGTTATTCAAATGAAGAGTTTATTTCCAAAATGCTATATCCACCAATTCTTCACATTTGTTTTTGTTTTTCCATCAGAAATGTTTGCTCATGGGTACCTTCATGTGTGTGTAAAAATATCACTGTTCTCAGATTTTTCATTCAGTTTGGTATTCAAATGAATGTCATTGTCATTTCTTTGTCAACAATCTACACAAAATACTCTGTAATGTCAAAGTGGAAGGTAAAAAAAAAAGATAATAATTAAAGATGAAGAGAAATTAAGTAACTAAAATATAGTCGTTGCATAAGTATTCAGCTGCCTGAGTCCCCCCCAATTTCTTTTTTTTTGTATATTTGAGTTTAACCATAAGATTTGTTGTAATATTTGTTCTGTCTTTTCTGGTGGATTAAACATGTTACATATTAGAAACACCTTTGGCAGCGATTACAGCTGTGAGTCTTCTTGGGTACGTCTCTAAGAGCTTTTACACACCTGGATTGTGCAATATTAGCCCATCGTTGTTTTCACAATTCTTCAAGGCCTGCTCTGTCAAGATGTTGGGGATCATGGCTAGACAGCAATTTTCAAGTCTTGCCAAAAATGTTCAAGCATATTTAAGTCACACTCAGGAACACTCATTGTCTTCTTGGTAAGTAACTCCAGTGTAGATTTGGCTTTTTGTTGGAGGTTATTGTCCTGCTGAAAGGTGAATTCCTCTCCCAGTGTCTGGTCTAAAGCAGACTGAAAGCAGGATTTCCTCTCGGATTTTCCCTTTGCTTAGCTCCATCCCGTTTCTTTTTATCCTGAAAAAATCCCCAATATTTTCCGATGTCGAGCATACCGATATCATGATGCAGCCACCACCATGCTTGAAATGAAGGAGGCAGTTACTCAGTGATGTTTTCTGTTGGATTTGCCTCAAACGTAAAGCTTAGCATTTAAGGCCAAACAAGGCCGTATTTTTTGTCGTTGCATTATTACTTTAGTGTATGTTTTGGAATATTTTTATTCTCTATATTTGTATTCTTCTTTTCACTCTGTTATATAAGTAATTATTGTGGAATCACCACTACTGTATGTTGTTGAGCCATTCTCAGTTTTCTCCTATCACAGCCATTCAACACTGAAACTGTTTTCAAATTACCAATGGCCTAATGGTAACATCCCTGAGCAGTTTCATTCCTGTCCTACAGCTCAGTTCACAAGGACGACTGTATCTTTGATGTGTCTGGGTGGTTAATACATCATTGTTAACTTGACCATGCTTGTTAAAGATACATTTAATGTCTGATTTGTTATTGTTACCCATCTACCAATCACTAACCTTCTTTATGAAGCTTTCGAAAAGCCCACTGGATTTGCAGTTGAATCGGTGCTTAAAATTCAATACTTGACTGAGGGACCTTACAGATGCTGTATGTACTGTATGGGGGACCAAGGAAGGGTTAGTCATTCAAAAATGATGTCAACCCCCATTATTTCATACAGAGTGATTACATGTAACTTATTATGTGATTTGTTAAGCCAAATGTTATTCCTGAACTAATTTAGGCTTGCCTGAAGTGGCTGAAAACGTATGCAATTACTATATTTTATTAATCACATTTTTATTCATCTTTTTTCATTTGTTTAAATCTTCCACTTTGACATTAAAAAGTATTTTGAGTACATTGTTGACAAAAAAATGACAAATACATGTTTATCCCACTTTGTAAAATAATCAAATGTGAAGAAATCCAAGGGGTATGAATAATTTTGCAAGGGATTTTGCAAAAGAAAAATGATGATTTATCTTCTTGAAATGAAACCATCAAGTGATACATATTAAATAAATACATGTCTGTCATTAAACAAACCCCATGCTATGATTAGATTGTGAAGAAACACACCAATCGCTTTCGTTTATTTAAACAATAAAAGCTCATTTACCAGCATTTCTGAAAATGTACAGATAATTTAGGCAATAAGGCCTGGGGGGGGGGATATATGGCCAATATACCATGGCTAAGGTATACCACATATACCACAAACCCTCAAGGTGCCTTATTGCTATTATAAACTGGTTACCAATGTAATTAGATCAGTAAAAATACATGTTTTATCATACCTGTGGTATACTTATAGACCACGGCTGTCAGCCAATCAGCATTCATGGCTTGAACCACCCAGTTGATAAATAGCGTTTGGAAATTACTCTTCAAATATTGTTGTAGATCACCAATTTCTCTCTCATGTAGACTGGAAATGATTAATTGTATGGTCATAGATGCCACACATTTTTGCAATTGAAACATAACTTGAACCAGACCTATAAACTGTACATACTGTATATGACTTAGACTTGAACATGTGTTATTTTCTCTCTATAAAAACAAGCGAACAGAGTACAACAAAAACACTATCAGACCAGCTTAGCTAAGTTTAACAGACACTGATGGTATACTAACTAACCATGACTTCTCACCCCGAAGGTGTTTCTCCAAAAGTCATGAAAAACATCCTCTGTCCTCTTGAATGGCACCAAATAACAACAATAATCAATAGTACAATGCGATTCTGAGAAATGCAATGGCGTGTTTGGCTTGCTGTGGATCCAATCACAAAACTTGAGTAAACCTATTTCTGGACAGAGCAATTTTCAATTGGGATCTGTGAACTGCGATGCACTTTTAACTGAGTTTGTACTTCTTATGTGCACTTAACAGGAGTCGATTAATGATCATGTTGTTGACTCTGTCTGTCCAGAAAAGGCAGGCAGCTGTATAGCAGCAGCAGAACTATAGGAAGCCCAAAGGCAGTGTTCTGCAGACAGACAGACAGACAGACAGACAGACAGACAGACAGACAGACAGACAGACAGACAGACACACACACACTCACAGACACACACATTCAGTCGTACACACACATGCATACACACACACTGACAGACTGTTCTAGTCGGGTTCGTGGAGGGGATTCTGTCAAGCGGATTAGCTGCTGGGGCGTACAGAGAGGAATAGCATCCATTACCCATCAGCCCACAGCAGTTAGCACCCAGTAGCTCTCTCTCTCTCTGATTGTCACGGTAGATAATAACGCTGTCGGCTGTTCTCTCTCCATGCACGCCTGTGGGGCATGTCAACACATGCACTCATGCCTCTAGGCTACCCATTAATCCAGTTTAGGGTTTTAGGGGGAAATCTATTTTTGTATTCTGTTTCAAATGTTTATGCCCTGACTGGGATAATGCAATCAAAGAGACAATTCATTCAGATGTAGGATCTCTTTGAACGTTGTCAAGAGATGAGTGTGTTCTCTTGAAATAGAGTGTTTCTCTGAATGACTTTCATGCCCTTCATATCTTTTGGGATAAAAATGGCAATGAATCAGCCTGATCTATCTCCTTGAGCCAAGTTGAAAGTAAAAGAGACATTTTTGCTTAGCTGTAAAAGAAAACATGATATAAAGTGAGCTAGAAAAGTATTGGGACAGTGACATTTCTGTTTGTTTTGGCTCTGTACTCCAGCACGTTGGATTTGGAAGGATACAATGACTATGAGGTTAAATACGGTCAGCTTTAATTTGAGGGTATTTTCATCAATATCAGGTAAACCGTTTAGAAATTACAGCCCTTTATGTCCTTACTGTAGGCCCCCCATTTTAGGGGACCAAAAGTATTGGGACAAATTCACTTAGAGGTATTAAAGTAGTCAGATGTTTAGTATTTGGAACCATATTCCTAGCACGCAATGACTGCATCAATCTTGTGGCTCTACAAAAAAAAATGTGGATGTATTTTCTGTTTGTTTTGGTTGTGTTTCAGAATATTTTTTGTCCAATAGAAATGAATGGCGAATAATGTATTGTGTTATTTTGGAGTCACTTTTATTGTAAATAAGAATACAATATGTTTCTAAACACTTCTACATTAATATGGATGCTACCATAATTTGTAGAGTCACAAGGTTGATGTAATCATTGCGTGAGTATAAATATGGAACCAAATACTCAACTTTTGTCCCAATACTTTTGATCCCCTAAAATGGGGGTTACTACTGTATGGACAACTTCTAAACGGTTCACCCGATATGGATGACAATGCCCTCAAATTAAAACTGACAGACTGCACTTTAACCTCATAGTCAGTGTATGATTTCAAATCCAAAGTGCTGGAGTACAGAGGCAAAACAACACAAAATGTGTCACTCTCAATACGTTCGTAGCTCACTGTAGGCTAAGCGTTTGTATATTTTTGCTTTGAATGATTTATTTGTTGTTGTTGCTGCACCAAACTTCCTCTGTAATTCAGCCTCACAATACTGTCATACAATGGTCTTCGGCAAGATGATAGGTCATTACAAGGTTACTACACTTCTATGCTCCTTTGTCACTTCTTCTGTTTCTACCACCTATACTGGAATTCGTCTTGACATTTTGACCAGAAGTTGTTTGCAATCATTTTGTGATCTTTTCATTATGCCCAGGTGAATGCCACTATTTATTTCCTAAAAACAACAAACATCTTGTGATTTTTCCATCAACAGATCCAGGAGACAAACGTCAAGAATGGATGGAGAAACTCATAGCAACTCTGAAAGGTTAGAGTTCATTGTCATTGTACAAAACGCTGATCTGAAAAAGTAGGTTGCAAACTCATAGCATAACATGAAATACTATTGATATTGTAAATACAGTAAAGCTGATATTGTAATTTGATACCCTATTTGACAGTGTAAAACATGTCTTTGCCCATTGAAAAAAGAGATCATCTCATAGCCTAACCCTATAAAATAACAAATTTTCCTATCTACAGACCAATCCTAAAGCGAAGTTCAGACATGACAAAATCTCCCATGACAAAATCTGAGCAGCTCCTAAGAATAGATGACCATGATTTTACCATGAGACCAGCATTTGGAGGTAAGACTTTACAGGAGTCATATAATTTGTATATTTCTTCCTAGTGAAATCATCAGGTTTAGTACAGTTGAAGTCGGAAGTTTACATACACTTTGGCCAAACACATTTAAACTCAGTTCTTCACAATTCCTGATATTTAATCCTAGTACAAATTCCCTGTCTCTTAGGCCAGTTAGGATCACCACTTTATTTTAAGAATGTGAAACGTCAGAATAATAGTAGAGAGAATGATTTATTTCAGCTTTTATTTCTTTCATCACATTCCCAGTGGGTCAGAAGTTTACATACACTCAATTAGTATTTGGTAGCATTGTCTTTAAATTGTTTAACTTGGGTCAAACATTTCAGGTAGTCTTCCACAAGCTTCCCACAATAAGTTGGGTGAATTTTGGCCCATTCCTCCTGACAGACCGGGTGTAACTGAGTCAGGTTTGTAGGCCTCCTTGCTCGCATTCATTTTCTATAGGATTGAGGTCAGGGCTTTGTGATGGCCACTCCAATACCTTGACTTTGTTGTCCTTAAGCCATTTTGCCACAACTATGGAAGTATGCTCTTGGGGTCATTGTCCATTTGGAAGACCCATTTGCAACCAAGCTTTAACTTCCTGACGGATGTTCCTTCAATATATCCACATCATTTTCCTTTCCTCATGATGCCATCTATTTTGTGAAGTGCACCAGTCCCTCTTGCAGCAAAGCACCCCCACAACATGATGCTGCCACCCCCGTGCTTCACGGTTGGGATGGTGTTCTTCGGCTTGCAAGCCTCCCCCTTTTTCCTCCAAACATAACAATGGTCATTATGGCCAAACAGTTATATTTTGATTCATCAGACCAGAGGACATTTCTCCAAAAAGTACGATCTTTGTCCCCATGTGCAGTTGCAAACCGTAGTCTGGCTTTTTTTATGGCGGTTTTGGAGCAGTGGCTTCTTCCTTGCTGAGCGGCCTTTCAGGTTATGTCGATATAGGACTCGTTTTACTGTGGATATAGATACTTTTGTACCCATTTCCTACAGCATCTTCACAAGATCCTTTGCTGTTGTTCTGGGATTGATTTGCACTTTTCGCACATAAGTACATTCCTCTCTAGGAGACAGAATGCGTCTCCTTCCTGAGCGGTATGACAGCTGCGTGGTCCCATGGTGTTTATACTTGCGTACTATTGTTTGTAGAGATAAACGTGGTACCTTCAGGCATTTGAAATGGCTCCCAATGATGAACCAGACTTGTGGAGGTTGTTTTTCTGAGGTCTTGGCTGATTTCTTTTGATTTTCCCATGATGTCAAGCAAAGAGGCACTGAGTTTGAAGGTAGGCCTTGAAATACATCCACAGGTACACCTCCAATTGACTCAAATGATGTTAATTAGCCTATCAGAAACTTCTAAAACCATGACATAATTTTTGGGAATTTTCCAAGCTGTTAAAGGCACAGCCAACTTAGTGTATGTAAACTTCTGATCCACTGGAATCGTGATACAGTGAATTATAAGTGAAATAATCTGTCTGTAAACAATTGTTAGAAAAACGACTTGTTTCATGGACAAAGTAGATGTCCTAACCGACTTGCCAAAACTATAGTTTGTTAACAAGAAATTTGTGGAGTGGTTTGAAAAACAAGTTTTAATGATTCCAACCTGAGTGTATGTAAACTTCGGACTTCAACTGTATGTGAAAAACATGCTCCACATAAAATTTGAAGGTGCACTTCATCAATGTACGTACTGTGCATCAAACATCAATCTCTGAAACTGGAAATACTTATCTCCCTCACTAGCTTTAAGCACCAACTGTCAGAGCATCTTATAGATTACTGCACCTGTACATAGCCCACCTATAATTTAGCCCAAACAACTACCTCTTTCCCAACTGTATTTAATTAATTTATTTATTTTGCTCCTTTGCACCCCATTATTTTTATTTCTACTTTGCACATTCTTCCATTGCAAAACTACCATTCCAGTGTTTTACTTGCTATATTGTATTTACTTTGCCACCATGGCCTTTTTTGCCTTTACCTCCCTTCTCACCTCATTTGCTCACATTGTATATAGACTTGTTTATACTGTATTATTGACTGTATGTTTGTTTTACTCCATGTGTAACTCTGTGTCGTTGTATCTGTCGAACTGCTTTGCTTTATCTTGGCCAGGTCGCAATTGTAAATGAGAACTTGTTCTCAACTTGCCTACCTGGTTAAATAAAGGTGAAATAAATCAACAGTGATGCACAAATAACTTTGAGGGCAATGTACAAATAGTTTATTTGCTCCTTTTAGTTGTTTGTAGTTGCTTTTTTGTTGTTGTTTTTTATTGTTGCTTAGAGCATCATTTTTTCCCTTGAACGGGGTCGTCCAATCTATCCAATGGTCTTATCAGCTCAGGCCTCCAAAAGCCCTTATGACATCAGCAACATGACAAGCTGTACATTGGCATGCCAGTACTCTTTCTTTTAACAGGGATGTTGACAGAGTGTTTGTGGTTTCATGGTCAATGTACAGGAATTTGCTGTTGTGGGATTAAAGGCCCTGCATGTGGGATCTCTTGTATTAGTGAGAGGCTTAATGGGTTCTCATGTTAAAGTAACATGTTCTTTTTTGAGTTATTTACATGTTTGGAATCCATAATACCTCGAGGGTGGCCATCTCAGGTCAGAGATACATCAATGTTCTAGGCCAAATGACAAAATGTGTTTCACACAAGCCCATGGATCAAGCAACGTGGGTTGCTGAAAATTAATGTCATATTTTTGACCAGAACAATGGCCAAATATATATTGTTTTATGTGTTTTATGAATATATAAAAAATAAACAATAACAGACTGTAAGAGTAATCTGAGTGATAAAAATATCACACTATGAATGATCCTCCTTTAAAATGTCTACTAATAGGCCTCCCGAGTGGCGCAGTGGTCTAAGGCACTGCATCGCAGTGCTTAGCTGTGCTACTTGAGATTCAGGCTCTGTCGCAGCCGGCTGCGACCGGGAGACCCATGGGGCAGCGCACAATTGGCCCAGCGTCGTCCGGGTTAGGGGAGGGTTTGGCCGGCAGGGATGTCCTTGTCCCATCGCACACTAGCGACTCCTGTGGCGTGCAGTGCACTCTGACACGGTTGCCAGGTGCACAGTGTTTCCTCCGACAAATTCGTGCGGCAGGTTTCCGGGTTAAGTGGGCAAAACAATTCTCCTTTTGCCACACCAGCTCCAAATCTTTCTGGAAGAGAGAGAAAAAATCTCAATAGCTTCCAGATGTTTGACGCTGCAACAAATTGATCCATTGTGACCTAATTGTATTCCTGTACAATGGCGGATGATGGCGAGTAAAGGCTAAAATAGGTTAATTAAATAGCCAGTCATGGCACAAGCAAATCCAGCCTATTAATAGGCCTAGACTGTATTTTAATAAAACTACTGTATACTCCACACAAACCTAGTCACAATACACTCAGTGGCCAGTGTATTAGGTATACCCATCTAGTTGAGGCAGACCCCCCTTCCCTCCAGAACAGCCTGAATTCTTCAGGGCATGGAAACATTGCTCAATTGGTATCAAGGGACCTAACGTGTGCCAGGATGTGTTTTGTTTGTCGCACCATTCTCGGTAAACTCTAGGCACTGTCATGCTTGAAAAGCTCAGGAGGCCGTCCGTTTCTGAGATACTGGAACCTGCGCTCAAAGTCGCTTAGGTCACTCGTTTTGCCCATTCTAACGTTCAATCGAACAGTAACTGAATGCCTCGATGCCTGTCTGCCTGCTTTATATAGCAAGCCACGGCCATGTGACTCACTGTCTCTAGGAGTGAACCATTTTCGTGAACGGGGTGGTGTACCTGACACATGATGTTCTCTGTGGTAGAATCAATGAGTATCCATTACAGCAATGCATGAATGAATGAATGAAGGAAAAACTGCAGTGCTCTTCTAATTACATTTCTTTGATCGCGTTTTGAAAAGAGGTCAAATATAGTCAATTCAATCTGAAAATCTACTCTCTCACTGAACTTTCTATTAATATAATCGTCTTTAATTACAGGACCCCCTATTCCAGTTGGGGTAGATGTTCAGGTTGAAAGTCTGGACACAATCTCTGAAGTGGATATGGTGAGTGGGATTTGAGTCTCTTTATTACACAGTGAAGAGTAATCGTTCCTAGCCTGGTGTAACAAGCCTCATAGCGCGATAGCTTACATTCTGTTTCACTTGAAGCGAAAGGAAACGTGAGCACAGCAGTGAGTCTGCTTGACCAAGCTAATTCTTTGCCCAATACTATTGCAAAAGTATTCCACTATCTAGAAAATGTTTCAACCAGAGAAGCCTTTCATGAATATTACCTAAGCACAAAAAATGAAGCTCACTCAAATCAGATATCTCATATGTGGAATCCTCCAACACATGCTGTACCTACATTCAATCCAAAAAAGCAGCTTCATCGATAGGTGTCATTGTCCCCCAAAAGAGGGCACCACTACCGCCATAACATGCCCCTGTTGTGTTGTTTCAGGACTTCACCATGACCCTGTACCTGAGGCACTACTGGAAGGACGAGCGCCTGTCCTTCCCCAGCACCAATAACCAGAGCATGACCTTCGACAGCAGGCTGGCCAAGAAGATCTGGGTTCCTGACATGTTCTTCGTCCACTCCAAGAGGTCCTTCATCCACGACACAACCACGGACAACGTCATGCTGAGGGTGCACCCTGACGGAAACGTGCTCTACAGTCTAAGGTAGCTGCTCAGCTCTCCTGTATTAGAATGATGAGAACTGGGCCGTGTCCGTGTCCATTAGGGCACGCCATAGAGAAAGTTTTGTAACGGAACACTAAAAACAAGCGTTTCTTATTGGACAGGTTCCGATAGTACCCCCGTTTCCGAACGTTTTCATGCTAGCTGAACACGACCCTCGTTTGATGACTTACCCTCAAGGGTATTGGATTTAGCGCTGAGCTCATGTTCAAACTGATTTATCAAGGTATATGAAGAAGGCCGATTTGTTGGACTGCTAAACAAAGTTAGTGAACATGCTACTTAGTAAGCATGTAATGTTACCATATGGGAAAGGTTTGATCAGGTGCGAGCAACCTTCCTGGGTTGTTGAATTGGACAACCTGGGACACTTGAATGAGTTATCTTAACACATATTTTGTCCATTGAATAAATTATGTACATTGAAAGATATACAGTGCGTGACGTAATTTTTCCATTTTATGAGACAGATGGACAACACTGAAATGGATTGCTAAACACTTTCCCTTCCCCAGCCAAATAGAGAACTCACGTAACCCATGTTATACATTAGTCCTTCAGTGACATCCCACTGGGCAAAAACTGGTTGACTTAACACTGTTTCCACATAATTTCATCCCCCCAAAAAATCATGTCATGACGTTGAATCAATGTGGAAAACTGATTGGCTTTGCAAATAGTAATCAACGTAGGGGCATTTTGTCGTCTTTTTTTCACCCAATGACATGGTGACATTTTTTGGATTGAATTCACGTTAGTTGAAAACTCAACCAAATGTAAATCAAAACTAGCCGTTAAATTGACATAAGTCGGGCTATGGTGTCACTTTTGTTCTAACAGAATCACAGTCACGGCCATGTGCAACATGGACCTGAGTCGCTTCCCTCTGGACACACAGACCTGCTCGCTGGAGATAGAGAGCTGTGAGTGCATCTCTCAACTTCACCATTTACCTACACATCTCTGATGACATTTGATCCAGTTTTATCGCAATCATCTGAGGTATTCATTGGGGGGTTTTTAACGTTCTCTCATCAGACGCGTACACGGACGATGACCTCATGCTGTACTGGAAGAAAGGCAACGAGTCACTGAACACGGACGAGAGGATATCTTTATCTCAGTTCCTCATCCAGAAGTTCCACACCACTACAAAGCTGGCCTTTTATAGCAGTACAGGTAACCCTGAAGTCACATATTTACTAAGACAACCATATGGGCCACATTAAACTGCCATGCGGGCCGCATTTAGCCAGCGGGTCGTGAGTTTCAGACCTCTGCACTGTGGGAATGGAAATAAATGAAAGGGACAGGATCTGCGTAGAATATCAACTGTGTTCTTTCTTCCTTCCCAGGCTGGTACAACCGTCTGTACATCCACTTCACTCTACGACGCCACGTCTTCTTCTTCCTGCTCCAGACCTACTTCCCTGCCACCCTCATGGTCATGCTGTCCTGGGTCTCCTTCTGGATCGACCGCAGGGCTGTCCCCGCTAGGGTCCCCTTGGGTAGGAAAGGCCCTTGCCAGAAGGACATTTCTAGCTCTAGGTTTAATGGATATTTCAGTTTTCTATTTGAGATGTAGTACAGTCTTGATGCTCATGTGTTTGATTGTGATGTTTGGTCTCAATGGTGGCCCCAATGAGGCTTAAAATGACCTGTGAACTAAAAAGCTATTTCAATGGAGATCGGTGTCAAATCACCTAGGTTGCTGAACCCTCTGTTTTGACTCTGTCCAGGTATCACCACGGTGCTCACCATGTCCACCATCATCACTGGAGTCAACGCCTCCATGCCCAGAGTGTCCTACATCAAAGCAGTAGACATCTACCTGTGGGTCAGTTTTGTGTTTGTCTTCCTCTCGGTCATAGAGTATGCAGCGGTCAACTACCTCTCGACCGTGCAGGAACGGAAAGAGAGGAAGCTAAGAGAAAGGGTACATTTTGTTTAATTTCATTAACATGAAATGTTTTTCTGCTTTTCTGTATTCATTTATTTTTAGGGGCAACATCTGGTGCATTGCTCATATCGCTCCATATGCCAAATGTTGTGGCATACGGAGCTTAAACTGCATAAGTAGCCTCAGGAGTCCCCGAAAACTTTTCTTGCCACAAACAACCTTCTTTAGGTTCTTTTGCAAAATAAGTTACATATTAGTGTCTATAAAGCCACTTCAAATACTTTGGTTTTGTAGTTTAAGTCTTGTCCATTAATTCACCTTTTACCTCCGCCTACTTGCAGTTGCCCTGTACCTGTGGCATTGGCAACCCGGACGACATGATGTGCGACCCCCAGATCTCCGGCTACACCACCATGGACGTCAACCGCACAGCGAACTATGGCACAGCAGGGAACTATGGGATGCCAGAGAACGGCGGCAGGCAGGAGAGGATGTTGGCCCAGGTGGTTCTGGGGGATCCCCAGCTCACGGGCCAGGTAAAGAGGCCAGGCTATGTGAACATTTGGATAGACACCCACGCCATAGACAAGTACTCACGGGTCCTATTCCCTGGTTCCTACGCCCTGTTCAACATCATCTACTGGTCTATCTACTCCTAACGCCTGGCCTGTGCCACAAATGGGGAAGGACCCTTCTACCCTATCACACTCACATGCTGCAGTTAGAGCACAACATGGTCATATTTATTAAGCACTAAATGGGCAGAGACCTGACTCAAACAGGGAGGGAGTGGGACTACATGAACTTGTCGATTTTTAGAGTGTGCCCTAATGAATATGACCCAGGACTCCACTGTGACTCCATTAACAGGGATAGTGGCCACAGAGAGAAGATGTTTTTGTCTGTTTTTCAAGACAGCGAAAGAGATTGAGATATGGCTCATAAAATGCAAGGAACATTGCCTTCTTGACCGAGCCTCTTAAATGGACTTATTTAAATATGTACTCTTTCCATGTGTATTCAAGAAAACAGTTATGAGGGTTTATCGTCATTTCCACTGAGCCACCGGGTCAAGCGTTACAAAATTGGGTGCAGTATTTTTATTTAAACATCCACTGAAAATGTTCAGTTACAATATGTTTTCTCAAACATCAGACTAATTAATATTGATAACTGGTGCATCGGGGTTAAAAAACTATTTTTGATTGCAATGTTTTGGGAGTGTCAAATTTTGAAATACAATGTTGTTTACACATGTTGTGAATTATTTTCCATAGAACGTATAGCCCCTTGTTGATTATATAATTGACATTGAGATGTTTTTTTTTTATTATGGTCACGATTAATTCAAACTTTTTGGGATTGTGTCATATTGATTGTGACCAATGGACAACTAAGCAACTGAAAAACAACATTGATAGGTTTTAGATCTGAATGCTTGCCCACTGGGTGAAGGGCCTTGACATGACGTGTATATATATTAGTGATTTAGCATGACTATGACTAGACAGTGACCCGGAGAGTGCTATCCCTTTAAACTCTAAAGCCTGAATTTCAGGTGATATCTTTACATTTTCGTATTTGCAGTTCTAAAATATGAACACACTATTTGGATGTTATGTATCGTTGCTTCTGATCTTAAACACTAGTTTGTTGGTAATAAGCAACCATTTGACCTTTGTGCTAATTTTCACAGCAATAGCACAACTACATGTGACACGAATACATAAGAAACAAACCGGTTAGATTATTTGAAGCCAAAATGTACAAATCACTAGGCTTTTCCACTATTTTGAGACTTTTGAAGTTAATGTCTCTTCGTGTATATTATTATGCGTGATTCAATGTATTAGTTGTTTCGGGTTTTTAGAGTTCATTCCCCTTTGAATCCATTTGAATAAATAACCTCGTAGATAACCTCATATATAGCTACAGGATGGATATATTATTGTCTTACTAGGAGAGATTGTGTCTCCAAATACCCCTTATTTTTTTATAATCAATATGAGCATAATCACTCAACACACCTATGTAAAAGCTATGTTGTGATCATTGTTAAACATATTTAATAAATGTGATGTTTTCTGAGAAAGAGGAAGTCATTGCATCTGAAGTGGAAGAACATGTTTGGAACTGGCCTAAAGACATGGAAATTGACATATTACAGTAATTGCAATGCTGTGGCGTCTCATTAGAAACTTTGCTTTATGGTGTATTAGAATTGCTTCATTGATAACAATGATGACCATTCTTCGAAAATCATGAGCAACTTGGCACTGATTGCAGAGCAGCCTCTGACTAGAGGTAGTTTGAATCAATACTTCCTGTTAATCACGAGGTCATCAATGTTTTTGTTTTTTTCATGAATGTGTGGAGCCAGTAGTGTCCTTGTCTTTCGGTCCTTGCTCCTGCTTCAGTTTGGCCTCAGAGAATTCCACCCTCATCTTGTGAAACAGCTCAGGGCAGCACAGCACATCCACAGCTGTCATGGCCAGGGCCTTGGCCGTCCGGAGTGTGTAAAACTGAGCCTTTTCTGCACCTGGACCGTTCAATGGAATAGGCATATGTGAATCAGTGGAGCCTGCTGAGGGGAGGATGGCTTATAAGCCATCCTCACCTCAACAGCCTCCACTGATGTGAATAATGTCATAATGGTCAGAAAGTCAGTCTGTACCAGGGTCCATTTTGTATCCGTTTTCTGTATTCACAGTTTATTTTATAGAGCTTAAAATAGGCTGAAATCAAGTTGAGCAGTACCCATCTCTTTTTATTGCTGGATCCTACCTGCAGCTGCGGTGTACTCCTCAGTGTGGTTCAGTGCATCGGTGCCAATGTAAAAGAAAGGGTGTATCCCAGGGACGACAAATGACACGTTGCCAAAGTCAGTGGAACCTGCCAAGACATAGACAAGACTATGAAGACAAGTGCTCATCTCCAGTAATATTACTCCCTCTACAATTATTATTATTATTTCATTTTTTGCTACCTGAGAAATTGTTCTGCACTTCCACAAACTCAATCCCCAAGGCTCTACCATTCTCTTCGTAGAGCTGTGCAAGGGTGGTGTTGGGAAGGATGTTGGAATATGTGTGGTTTGGATAAGTTATCTCCACCTATGGGAAATAAACTTACACGACTTAACCACCAACATATTTTCCCTCAACCTTGATGGTAAACAAGGGACAATGGAAGAAAATGCTATTTTGAGCATGCTTACTTGACAACCAGTTGCCATGGCAGCTGACCTGAAGCAGGCCTCTGCCTTGGCTTTGAGGTCAGACAGGTCCATGACCAGTGGAGTGCGCAAGTAATACTCCAGCTCGGTGTAGGCTGGGATGATGTTAGGCTTCACTCCACCATGTTTGATGATGCCTGTGGAAGAAGACAAAGAACAAACCAATTGAACCTTTATGTCCGATAAGGAAGAGGTGTACACAGAGACTGTGGATCAGCCAGGTATGGTGGTTTGCTCAGCAGCTGTTACAGTATGAAGCCATCAATGGTGTACACAAAGACTTGATACATTACTGCACAGGCGCAACAGGTGAATACCAAAATATAACTTTACTTTCAATGGTTATGCCCACACATGCAGGCAGGGGCACAACTTTGGTTTTAGAAGTGTGGGGTGGGGGACATATATATATATATATATATAAACAGTTGAAGTCGGAAGTTTACATATACCTTAGCCAACTACAATTAAACTCAGTTTTCACAATTCCTGCCAAATATTTAATTGTTGTAAAAATTCCCTGTCTTAGGTCAGTTAGGATCACCACTTTACTTTAAGAATGTGAAATGTCAGAATAATAGTAGAGAAAATGATTTATTTCAGCTTTTATTTCTTTCATCACATTCCCAGTGGGTCAGAAGTTTACATACACTCAATTAGTATTTGGTAGCATTGCCTTTAAATTGTTTAACTTGGGTCAAACATGTTGGGTAGCCAAAACAAGCTTCCCACAATAAGTTGGGTGAATTTTGGCCCATTCCTCCTGACAGACCGGGTGTAACTGAGTAAGATTTTGTAGGCCCTCCTTGATCGCACACGCTTTTTTCAGTTCTGCCCACAAATATTCTATAGGATTGAAGTCAGGGCTTTGTGATGGCCACTCCAATACCTTGACTTTGTTGTCCTTAAGCCATTTTGCCACAACTATGGAAGTATGCTTGGGGTCATTGTCCATTTGGAAGACCCATTTGCGACCAAGCTTTAACTTCCTGACTGATGTCTTGAGATGTTGCTTCAATATATCCACAGAATTTTCCTTTCCTCATGATGCCATCTATTTTGTGAAGTGCACCAGTCCCTCCTGCAGCAAAGCACCCCCACAAGATGATGCTGCCACCCCTGTGCTTCACGGTTAGGATAGTGCTCTTTGGCTTGCAACATAGCAATGGTCATTATGGCCAAACCATTCTATTTTTGTTTCATCAGACCAGAGGACATTTCTCCACAAAGTACAATCTTTGTCCCCATTTGCAGTTGCAAACTGTAGTCTGGCTTTTTTATGGCGGTTTTGGAGCAGTGGCTTCTTCCTTGCTGAGCGGCCTTTCAGGTTATGTCGATATAGGACTCGTTTTACTGTGGATATAGATACTTTTGTATCTGTTTCCTCCAGCTTCTCCACAAGGTCCTTTGCTGTTGTTCTGTGATTGATTTGCACCCAAGTACGTTCATCTCTAGGAGACAGAACGCATCTCCTTCCTGAGCGGTATGACAGCTGCGTGGTCCCATGGTGTTTATACTTGCGTACTATTGTTTGTACAGATGAACGTGGTACCTTCAGGTGTTTTTAAATTGCTCCCAAGGATGAACCAGACTTGTGGAGGTCTACAATGTTTTATTTTTTTAAATTTAGGATTTGGGTGATTTATTTTGATTTTCCCATGATGTCAAGCAAAGAGGCACTGAGTTTGAAGGTAGGCCATGAAATACATTCACAGATACACCTCCAATTGACTTTTCCAAGCTGTTTAAAGGCACAGTCAACTTAGTGTATGTAAACTTATGACCCACTGGAATTGTGATACAGTGAATTATAAGTGAAATAATCTGCCTGAAAACAATTGTTGGAAAAATCACTGCACAAAGTAGATGTCCTAACCGACTTGCCAAAACTATAGTTTGTTAACAAGAAATTTGTAGAGTGGTCGAAAACCGAGTTTTAATGACTCCAACCTGAGTGTATGTAAAACTTCCGACTTCAACTGTACACCTCCCGTCCCCAGTGAAAGTTGGCGCCTCTGCATGCAGGCACATGACAGTAGAAGCCTCTCTCATTCATCACTTACCATGGAGTCTCCAGTCTGGCTTCAGCTGCTGCCTCAGAACTGACAGGCTGTTGTACGCCAGCACTGCTGCATCCAGGGCATTGACCCCCTCCCAGGGGTACGCTGCAGCATGAGACGCCTTCCCATGGTACTTCACTGTCACACTGAGAATATATTAACCAAGATTGAACCCAAAATGGAAGCATATATAACGGTCAGTTAAAATGTAAAACTGGAACCGGATACAGATGGCAGAAACAGAATCTCACTCTGTGATGGATACACAGGGTAGGAAGGCAACATCCTGCTGAGCGGGGTGAGCCATGAAGACAACATCCATGTCTTCAAATGCCCCAGCCAGGATGAGGTCAACCTTCCCTCCTCCATCCTCTTCTGCTGGGGTCCCAAGTACTGTCACCTATGGCAAATCAAATCAAATCAAATTTGACAATGACACATGGCTGTGTTTACTAAGGCAATGCAATCAATCAGTAGGTCAATCGATAATTTATTCAAATGGCAGATGGTGACATTTTATCCATGCACAATAAATTAGTAAGTGGACAAATGGACACACCTTTAATGCCACAATATATGCACTCGCTGCTGGAAAAATGTACCTTTACACGGAGAGGAGTCAGACAGTCTGTTGGTTCTCTTACTAATCCTAATGCACCCGTCAACCCTAGTGCTGCAGCCACACCGACTTCTGCTATAAGGTTGTGTCCACATGCATGGCCAATACCTGGCAAAGCGTCGTACTCGCATAGGAATCCCACATTCAAAACTCTGTCGCCGTCTTTGCCACCAAATGGGCCCCATGTCGCCCTAACTGCGGTAGGCAGTTTGTAGTGACTTTCAACCTCCCATAAGTTATCATCAGAGAGAAAACGAACGAGCCTGTCGTGTGACTGTTTCTCCCCATATGCAAGCTCTGGACACCTCCATATGTCTTGGCTTAGAATGAACAGCTTGTCTTGAATTGTGTCTATGCAGGTTCCAATATTGTGTTTCAACTGCATTCGATTTTCACGCGATTGAGAGCCTAGCGCCATAATCTTTTTTTTTGCAGTCAGGGAAACGCGTAATAGTCTTGTGCAGTAAAAGTTGTTTATGTTTTTTATTTTTCTGTGGCAGACTGATTTTCAGATAGGCAGAGGTTGCCATCTACTGTCTGGAGTAAGAATGTGCACTTATTCAATGTGAGGTATCTGAGGAAGGCTTTAATAATTATTATGGGGTTATAATTTAAACCATTCTGAAATGAACTAGGCCTGAAATTTAAGTTAGGCCTGAAAAGCATTTGTCTTAATCTATAGATGGTCATAAGCAAGGCTGAGACGGTTTTGAATGGTGTCATTTTTGCAATCTCACATATGTAGGCTAAACGAGAAGCGAATGGAGTGAAGTCCATCAACCTCCTGCATTTCAATTAATATGAAGAGGTTGTTTTTCACTCTTACTACACTAGAGGGACCCAAAGTAATATTTTTGTGCCGATGCAAGCAACACGCTTCATGGTTGTTATTACTGTATTATATATCAATGCCTACAGCACTTAAAATCCTATTATTTGACAGAATGAGGGTTTTGCAGCAATTATTTCAGAATCCATTTTGTGAAAAAAGACACTACACTGTATTGAATACAACATTTGTCTCTCACCTTGAATTAATAATGAAATCCAAACGGACAATATTAGTGTGAAATAAAAGCGTAGAAGGAATGAATGATTCCCCCCTCCTTTTTCGAATGTCAAGAGACTTTTTTCATGGTCACTTGAATAATAAAACACTCATGCAGGAAACAACGAAGTACCTTGGGATGGGGCTACACAACTGCGAGCAAGGTCTGACCCAGCGGAGCGAACTCAATTAGTGCCAAATGAATAAAGACAAGGCCATATGGCTGTCACGCTACGACAGAGGACTCAAGTGTGTGTGCGTCTGTGTGTTAGAGAGAGCAATTGTGTGCATGCGCTGTGTGTATGTGTGTGCGCACTCTTCATGCGCGCGTGTGTATAGAGGGGCTGCCGTGTAGGAGTTGGGGGGTTAATTGGGGTCTTTGTCAGCCACAGGAGGAGATGTTGTTGGACAGTGCTGAGCACGCTGTCACCAGTACTCCTCACTGACAGGGCCTGTCACTCAGTTTACTTTACACACCACCGGTGTCACTCTCTATTGTCTGTCAATTAACTGACATGAGGGAAATAACCCTTTTGCTTTCCTATTTTCACTGATTTAGTTTGTGGACCGCTGTTTAATTCCACCTGATTACATAGTAGTGCTACCCACCCTCTGCTCCCAGCTGTGCTCTGGACACCATATGTGAACTGATTGCCCCCCATCTATCTTCAGAGCTCGTGCTGCTAGGCGACCTAAACTGGAACATGCTTAACACCCCAGCCATCCTACAATCTAAACTTGATGCCCTCAATCTCACACAAATTATCAATGAACCTACCAGGTACCCCCCCAAAGCCTTAAACACGGGCACCCTCATAGATATCATCCTAACCAACTTCCCCTCTAAATACACCTCTGCTGTCTTCAACCAAGATCTCAGCGATCACTGCCTCATTGCCTGCATCCGTAATGGGTCAGCGGTCAAACGACCTCCACTCATCACTGTAAAACGCTCCCTGAAACACTTCAGCGAGCAGGCCTTTCTAATCGACCTGGCCGGGGTGTCCTGGAAGGATATTGATCTCATCCCGTCAGTAGAGGATGCCTGGATATTTTTTTAAAATGCCTTCCTAACAATGTTAAATAAACATGCCCCATTCAAGAAAATTAGAACCAGGAACAGATATAGCCCTTGGTTCTCCCCAGACCTGACTGCCCTTAACCAACACAAAAACATCCTATGGCGTTCTGCATTAGCATCGAACAGTCCCCGTGATATGCAGCTGTTCAGGGAAGCTAGAAACCGTTATACACAGGCAGTTAGAAAAGCCAAGGCTAGCTTTTTCAAGCAGAAATTTGCTTCCTGCAACACTAACTCTAAAAAGTTCTGGGACACTGTAAAGTCCATGGAGAATAAGAACACCTCCTCCCAGCTGCCCACTGCACTGAAGATAGGAAACACTGTCACCACTGATAAATCCACCATAATTGAGAATTTCAATAAGCATTTTTCTACGGCTGGCCATGCTTTCCACCTGGCAACTCCTACCCCGGTCAACAGCACTGCACCCCCAACAGCAACTCGCCCAAGCCTTCCCCATTTCTCCTTCTCCCAAATCCATTCAGCTGAAGTTCTGAAAGAGCTGAAAAATCTGGACCCCTACAAATCAGCCGGGCTAGACAATCTGGACCCTTTCTTTCTAAAATTATCTGCCGAAATTGTTGCCACCCCTATTACTAGCCTGTTCAACCTCTCTTTCGTGTCATCTGAGATTCCCAAAGATTGGAAAGCAGCTGCGGTCATCCCCTCTTCAAAGGGGGGACACTCTTGACCCAAACTGCTACAGACCTATATCTATCCTACCATGCCTTTCTAAGGTCTTCGAAAGCCAAGTCAACAAACAGATTACCGACCATTTCGAATCTCACCATACCTTCTCTGCTATGCAATCTGGTTTCAGAGCTGGTCATGGGTGCACCTCAGCCACGCTCAAGGTCCTAAACGATATCTTAACCGCCATCGATAAGAAACATTACTGTGCAGCCGTATTCATTGATCTGGCCAAGGCTTTCGACTCTGTCAACCACCACATCCTCATCGGCAGACTCGACAGCCTTGGTTTCTCAAATGATTGCCTCGCCTGGTTCACCAACTACTTCTCTGATAGAGTTCAGTGTGTCAAATCGGAGGGTCTGCTGTCCGGACCTCTGGCAGTCTCTATGGGGGTGCCACAGGGTTCAATTCTTGGACCGACTCTCTTCTCTGTATACATCAATGAGGTCGCTCTTGCTGCTGGTGAGTCTCTGATCCACCTCTATGCAGACGACACCATTCTGTATACTTCCGGCCCTTCTTTGGACACTGTGTTAACAACCCTCCAGGCAAGCTTCAATGCCATACAACTCTCCTTCCGTGGCCTCCAATTGCTCTTAAATACAAGTAAAACTAAATGCATGCTCTTCAACCGATCGCTACCTGCACCTACCCGCCTGTCCAACATCACTACTCTGGACGGCTCTGACTTAGAATACGTGGACAACTACAAATACTTAGGTGTCTGGTTAGACTGTAAACTCTCCTTCCAGACCCATATCAAACATCTCCAATCCAAAGTTAAATCTAGAATTGGCTTCCTATTTCGCAACAAAGCATCCTTCACTCATGCTGCCAAACATACCCTTGTAAAATTGACCATCCTACCAATCCTCGACTTTGGCGATGTCATTTACAAAATAGCCTCCAATACCCTACTCAACAAATTGGATGCAGTCTATCACAGTGCTATCCGTTTTGTCACCAAAGCCCCATATACTACCCACCATTGCGACCTGTACGCTCTCGTTGGCTGGCCCTCGCTTCATACTCGTCGCCAAACCCACTGGCTCCATGTCATCTACAAGACCCTGCTAGGTAAAGTCCCCCTTATCTCAGCTCGCTGGTCACCATAGCATCTCCCACCTGTAGCACACGCTCCAGCAGGTATATCTCTCTAGTCACCCCCAAAACCAATTCTTTCTTTGGCCGCCTCTCCTTCCAGTTCTCTGCTGCCAATGACTGGAACGAACTACAAAAATCTCTTAAATTGGAAACACTTATCTCCCTCACTAGCTTTAAGCACCAACTGTCAGAGCATCTTACAGATTACTGCACCTGTACATAGCCCACCTATAATTTAGCCCAAACAACTACCTCTTTCCCAACTGTATTTAATTTATTTATTTATTTTGCTCCTTTGCACCCCATTATTTTTATTTCTACTTTGCACATTCTTCCATTGCAATACTACCATTCCAGTGTTTTACTTGCTATATTGTATTTACTTTGCCACCATGGCCTTTTTTGCCTTTACCTCCCTTCTCACCTAATTTGCTCACATTGTATATAGACTTGTTTTTTTTTTTTTTTTTTTTTTTTTTACTGTTTTATTGACTGTATGTTTGTTTTACTCCATGTGTAACTCTGTGTCGTTGTATGTGTCGAACTGCTTTGCTTTATCTTGGCCAGGTCGCAATTGTAAATGAGAACTTGTTCTCAACTTGCTTACCTGGTTAAATAAAGGTGAAATAAAATAAATAAATAAATAAAAATATCTACCCTGGGAGGATCAAGACTGTTCCATGCCAAACCATTTCCGTCAGCTTTCCCTCTGTTTCTCAGTGGTGGATAAAACATCATATCTATGTCATTGCACTACTAAAACAGACGGTACGATATTAGCTCAATAGTGTAGAATACATTTCAACTCGTGTCTTTATATGAAATAAAGGTGCCAGGAATGCCAATCTGAATGATGGGCCAAATCAAATCCTTGCCAAATCCATAAAGTTCTCTCTTGCGGCAACATAGAGACATTTCCTATGTTCAATATTTCAAGTAAACCCTTGACGTGATGACTTGATCAGTGCAATCCGTCAGTGAATTGGCATCAATCCAAAGTAGAGTGATGTAATGTGCACATACAGGCATCACAACAACAGGAATTCCTTAGGGAATAGTGTGTTGCTAGGCAGAATAAATGTGCTCCTCATTTCAATGAAATTAGTGATTGGATAACAAAGACCTGTGTTTACTGCGTCGCGTCTGTTGTGTGTGTGTGTGTGTGTGTGTGTGTGTGTGTGTGTGTGTGTGTGTGTGTGTGTGTGTGTGTGTGTGTGTGTGTGTGTGTGTGTGTGTGTGTGTGTGTGTGTGTGTGTGTGTGTGTCATTGACTCTCATCACAACCAGTGATGTCCTCAGAGACACACTCAGACAGTACTGATCAGACGGTTTTAAAACATGAGGTTTCAGTCGACTGAGGTGAACTGTCATTCTGTCATTATTTCTGGAAAGATGGGATCTCAATAACACTATAGGAAAAAAAGCACACCCCAGCATGCACTGCTCCTCAGGCCAAGAGCTCTGTTAATTGGAGGAGAGGCCGCAGGGCCTCTTGAGGGTGTCTGTTCGCATGCTGCTTGACAGCCCTTCTTGTCATTTATGTCACACTGCACACACAATCACAGCACTCCTGCTGTGGTAGACACCTTCGATACAATTGTTTTTTCTTCCTGTAGGTCTAGGAGGAGGTTGGGTGGGATTCTCTCAGTGATGGTCGTCCTGGTTTTGTGAAGACCGAATGACAAAAACTGTTACAAAATATTGTCCAGGTACTTTTTTGTCTATTAGGTAAAACATAATACAGTATATAAATGCCTGCTAAAACACAAATATTCCCTCCAAAAGCTCTTCCCCAGCATTGTAATACAAAACAATGTTGTAATGCATTTCTCTCCTTAGATAAATTATGCACGGGGTCCTATTCTTCTGCCTACTTCAGTTCTGTCAGTCAGTGGATTGTGATTCTCAAGATTCACACAGAGACCCCATACAACTGCCCAGCTACTCCCCAATATTCCACTGGAGGAGCGTATAGTTCCTTTGTGACACCACAGAAAAGGCTGCTGCCAGTCTCAATAATGTCAGCCTTTGTTGCGAGTGAGCTGTTCCTCCTACCGCAGAATAGCCTATCAGCAGGGTGGGTGGAGAGGTCTAGAGAATCAAAGGTTAGCACAGTCTCATGGTTTTTCTGTCCACAGAAGGTTGACCGCATGCTGTGCTTAAGTCTGTTGAGAGGCTAAAATGGCATTGTAGTATACCGTCTGAGTGCAGTGCAGAGACAACTACATCCTGGTCATGAGGAGAAAAATAATCATTAGACATTAGGACATTAGACATTTCTCAAACAGATGCATCCAATGCTACAAAAGTACCAACAATGAGATTGGAACTAAGGTTGGAACTGGTCTGTGTGTCTGTCTGTATCAAACCTATAGTCCCCAATACTAAGCGACAAAGTGTAAACTAATACATACAGACGACAACAATCCAGCAGGCAAACAAAAAAATTTTAAAGTCTGTATTGGTGGAGCGTTCACAGAGTTCAACCGTGGCTTTACAAACATTTTACATTTTGGTAGAGGACCTACAATACCTCCTCTCAGTGAGAGCTTATTACGACTAGAATGTCTTCTACTGGCTTGAAAGTTCAAACACTGAACCCTGCATGTGTATTCACAGAGACATGAAAGCTACAGAAGCTACAACCGCAGTGCATTCCCCAATGGAAAGATCTTTGTTGGATATTTCCCACTTGGTAAGGTGAGGACAAAGATATTTGGATATATTAATATTTTGAAGATTAGCTTTTTATTTTGGGTCCGTGATTAATTTATCTCTTTCTCTCGTATCTGTGCATCCTTCCATTGCTATTTTCATCATAATGATGCCACATGTCTTTATTATTGATTTAGTTCACCAGTTAACATGTTCTTTGCCATGACCTTTGAATTACAGCAGTTGACTTATCACTAAGGAAGATAGTCCATTTTACCTCACAGATGGATTCATCATGACACGGTTCCTCTGGTGCATTCATTGTTGAGATGATGGGTTATAGGTCTTTGAAAAGCGGGATAAATAAAACATGGTCTGGTGACGAGAGACTTGAGCACAGGTGGCTGGTGTCACCTTAATTGAGGAGGATGGGTTCATAGTAATGGCTGGGACGGAGCTAATGGATTAGTATCAAACACATTAAAAACATGGTTTCCACGTGTTCGATACCGTTCCTGTCACGACTTCCTCCGAAGTCGGTCCCTCTCCTTGTTCGGGCGGTGTTCGGCGGTCGACGTCACCAATCTTCTAGCCATCACTGATCCATTTTTCATTGGTTTTGTCTTGTCTTCCTTCACGCCTGGTTCCAATCCCATCAATTACATGTTGTGTATTTAACCCTCTGTTTCCAATCTCCTTGTCGGAGATTGTTTGTTTGTATGTTCGTGTATTATGTATTGGTGCGCGACGGGTTCTTGTACCCACTTTTATTTATCTTGTAATTTTGGTTATGGAGTTTTGTTAAGTCTATGAAACGACTCCATTTTATACCAAGTTCGATTCTCCTGCGACTGTCTTCCCTGCCACCTACACACACACTATTACAGTTCCACTCATTCCATTCCAGCCATTATGAAGAGAAATCCTCCCCATCACCAGCCCCCTGTGGACTGGAGTAGACCTGTCGAGTATGAAAACATATCGATATCACAAATGCTGCGTTGCCTCACTCTGAATATTAAGAACGCTGGTGTATTCCTCCTCACAGTGGTTCAATTAAAAAAGGTGAAACTGTAGCTCAAAAGTCAAGCTGTTGCCATGAAATGGATCTGCTGTGATTTAGTGTAGTAGGCGTGAGGTGTGGGGGGAGGGGGAGGATCAGATAGGAGTGTCATTGTCCTCAGGTGAACTCTCTCTCTCTGGAACACCTGCAGTCACAAATGGTAATATCCACTACCTCAGTGTGGACTGGTCACAGCCACTTGGAGGATACAAGTAGATGTGAGTCATAAACAGGGTCTCTCAGAGGTAACATTAGGTTTTGTTTTTGTCCAAGTTATACGTCGAAAATGTTATCTAAGAAGGTTTAAAGAAACAAATCAAATATGACCATCTGGGGATTTCAAACTTCTTTCTTTCATTTTTGGTTGGATCTCTAACTTCACAGTTACAAACGTGCATACATGCCCACACTTACGCATTCAGGCACGCACTCACTCACTCCAACGCATCAGCCAGAGAGCTAGAGTAATTGGTAACTCTCCTATGGGAACTCTGGGGCATCTTCCTTGTCCTTGGTGTTCATGAGCTAATGTGATTGGCCACGGCTGCCTTGGATTCACACTCCTTGAATAACGCACATACTTAATATTCGCTCTTTAAAGAAAGGGTTTTATCATGACCTGTTGTCCATAGAAAATAGAAGTGGGTGTTTAAATCAAGACCTGACACATTTTGAATATGTATTGTTGTTACACACTAGAGACCATGTCCACATTGTTACTTGTTAGTGTGTGATTTGATTTATTGCAAGTGTTTACTGATGCATTTACTTTGTGAAATTCCCTGGCTGTTAGTGTGATAAATGTTGTTAAGTAATGTTTCTATAGTATGAAAAAGTATGAGTATCCTAAAAAATAATTGACTTTGATTCAATTACTATGTATACTACTGAAATGTCCCGTAGAACTAATTAAATTGAATGAATGTCATAAGCTTGATCACTTCAATTTTAACCTCTAGTGATGACGCAATTCTTTTTCTGACTGAAGAATAATGTTGTCTCTACATGGTTTTGTCTTCTGCTCATGGACACAGTCATACAAGAATGATACCATAAAATCATGAATAGGAAATTAAAAGGAGCTACTCATTATTAATAGCAACTGAACCAGAGTCATGATTAAATTACTTGATGAATTTGACTGTATTGATCAGCCAAACATCAGTATTCACATCACAAAATACATTTTGGATGATTTCATGCACAATGCATCATACCCATTAGGTCACATTTGGCCATTCAACAGTATAATATTTACATAATAAGTAGGGTGTGATTACATTTCATATTCAACTCTTTTTTTGTATTAGTAGCTATGTTTAAATCCAATTGGCAACAGATTTTCAAGCAAATATGTCCAAATCCATATAAAAACAATATGCGCATTTTTACACCAGAGTTGTGTTTCCATCAAATTGATTTGTTGCAGATACTGTAAAAGGCTGTGCATGTTGACATAATGCACATACAAATTAAATGGTTTTCCATTGCATTTTCAACTCTGATGGTTTTCTCACAACAACAAAAACATGTAGCGTGATATAGCAAGTGTGCCCACTCTGGTATTGACACATACGCTCTAGACAACAGTTTGCAGATAGAGTGCAGGCAGGCCAGCCTACATGATGAGATTTTTATGGACAAATGTATTGGTTTCCACTAGTTATAACAGCCACAAAGTCCAAATTGGCCAATATTAAAAATGTATTGAAAAAAAAAATCTTTGGTCTTATTTTAAGGTTGGGGTTATGCATAAGGTTAGAAATTAAGTAAAGGCCAGGGTTAAAGTTAGGGTTAGGTTTAAAGTCAGATTTTAAGAAGAGAAGTTGCAGAAATAGATAGAGGTTTATGACTTTGTGGTTGTGGTAACTAGTGGCGACCAGATTATTGTAATTTATAAACTGGGTGGTTCCAGCCCTGAATGCTGATTGGCTGATTGTCACACCCTGACCTTAGTTATCTTTGTTTTCTTTATTATTTCGGTTAGGTCAGGGTGTGACATGGGTGGTTTGTTTAGTTTTTGGATTGTCTAGGAGTTTTGTATGTCTAGGGGTTTTTCTCGTCTAGGGGTTTATGTGTCTATGGCTAGTCTAGGTGTTTATATGTCTATGGTTGCCTAGATTGAGAACCAATCAGAGGCAGCTGTTTATCGTTGTCTCTGATTGGGGACCATATTTAAGTAGCCATATTCCTTGGGTACTTTGTGGGTTGTTGTTCTATGTTTAGTTGCCTGTCTGCACTAGCCATATTAGCGGCACGGTTTGTTGTTTTTGTTAGTTTGTTCAGTGTTAATTCTTTAATTAAAGAAGTTTGTTCAGTGTTAATTCTTTAATTAAAGAAGTATGTACGCATATCACGCTGCGCCTTGGTCTCCTCCTTACGACGACCGTGACAGAACAACCTACCATAAAAGGACCAAGCAGCGTGCTAAAGAGGAGTGGATATCTTGGACCCGGGAGGAGGTAATGGCAGGGGACAAGACCCTGCCATGGAAGCAGGTGGAGATAGCACAGGAGGAATGGCGACGATATGAGGGTACACGGCTAGCACGGAAGCCCGAGAGGCAGCTCCAAGATTTGTTTTGGGTGGGGGCACACGAGGAGATTGCATGAGTCAGGTCGGAGACTGACTCATGCAGCCAGGACGGGTTGTGACAGCTCTACACTCCAGACATCCAGTGCGCCTCCACAGTCCAGTACGTCCTGTTCCTCCTCCCCGCACTCGCCCTGAGGTGCGTGTCACCAGCCCGGTACCACCAATGCCGGCACCACGCACCAGGCCTACAGTGCGCCTTGGCAGTCCAGAGCGTCCGGCGACAGCACCCAGTCCAGAGCGTCCGGCGACAGCACCCAGTCCAGAGCGACGGGCCACAGTCCGGAACCTCCAGCTACGGGCCACAGTCCGGAACCTCCAGCGACGGGCCACAGTCCGGGGTCTCCAGCGACGGGCCACAGTCCGGAACATCCGGCCAGGATCCACGCAGCGAGGGCCCCCTGCCTGGGGCCTTCGGCGAGGATCCGCTGTCCAGAGCCTCCGGCGATGATCCACGAGTCAGGAGCGGACTCAGGGTAAAGAAGGGGGGCGGCATCCAGAACCAGAGCCGCCACCGAGGTTAGATGCCCACCCAGACCCTCCCATATAGGTTTAGGTTTGCGGCCAAGAGTCCGCACCTTTGGGGGGAGGTACTGTCACGCCCTGACCTCGTTATATTTGTTTTCTTTATTATTTTGGTTAGGTCAGGGTGTGACAAGGGTGGTTTGTTTAGTTTTTGTATGTCTAGGGGTTTTGCTAGTCTAGGTGTTTATGTCTATGGTTGCCTAGATTGGTTCTCAGAGGCAGCTGTTTATCGTTGTCTCTGATTGGGGACCATATTTAGGTAGCCATATTCCTTGGGTATTTTGTGGGTTGTTATTCTGTTTAGTTGCCTGTCTGCACTAGCCATATTAGGTTCACGGTTCGTTTTTGTTAGTTTGTTCAGTGTTCTGTCTTTAATTAAAGAAGTATGTACGCATATCACGCTGCGCCTTGGTCTCCTCCTTACGATGACCGTGACACTGATAGCCGTAGTATATCAGACCTTATACCATGGGTATGACAAAACAGTTATTTTTACTGCTCTAATTACATTGGTAACCAGTTTAAATAAAGCACCTCGGGGGTTGTGGAATATGACCAATATACGACGGCTAATGGCTGAGTATAGGCAAGCCGTGATGCGTGCATAAAAACAGCCCTTAGCAATGGTATATTGGCCATATACCACAACCCCTCTGCCTTATTGCTTAACTGTCAAACGGCAGACAGCCATTGATCATGTCACCAAAATAAGACACTCAATATTTATTGGAAAGTAGCATCATCACCACCCTGTGAAGTTCATCATAATTGATTTAATCCGTAGACTAATAAATTGCATGCTTTCCTGCAGTGTTGCCATGTTCACGGCTTTCCTGTGAAAATGGGCTACTTTGAAAATGATGTCGCGGGTGAAAATGTATTTGTTGCAAAATAAATGTAAACATGTTTTTCAATCTTTGCACCCACACTGCTTGCGCACGTAACCAGGCACTAAAATAGAACTTGGTTCTATTTATGACGTGTGACGCGCTGCAAGTCCCGCCTCTCCCATCTCCTCAATGGTATTTAGGAGCATGGGGGATTGAACGATGAACTGAGATCACAGTCCAGTCGGCGGGGTGATGCACCTTAAAGTTGGTTGCCAACCATCATATGTCTTAAGAAGCCTGAAGGAGGAGAGATTACTAAAAACAAACTCTGTTTACCGTGTTATCTGCGGATTAATTGTTGGAGTAGAGGACCTTGTGCATTTCAGGTAAAATAACAACCCTGTATTTATATCCCAGGACAAATTAGCTAGCAACAGCAAGCTAGCTAGCTAAATTTCCATAAATATTTGCTTATCGACCTGTCCCCAAATAAATATAATTGGTTCAGAGTTCCGTTTTGATATTTCACGCTGAGTGTCCTGATGGTGTGGGGTGACAAAATCAACATGCGCGCGATGGTGCACGCGTGCGGTCTGGTCAGCATGTTAGTTGCACACTGCCACCTTTAAAAATATATTTAACTGTGACCTGCTGCTGACTGAGTGAGTTGTGGGGAGGGCTGGAGGGGGTGTGTGAGAGAGCAGCACAGCTCTTCACTGAGTCATGTGAGCGAGAGGAGATTAGGCTACAGGTTCATATACATATGTTTTATATTTAATTCAGTGATTCAAATTATGACCCCATCCTCAGTAGCCTATTCCAGCAGGCTATTGGGAAACACTTCTTACCTCTTAATAGCCTCGCTATTCATGTTGAATAAATTCATCTGATCATTTGAAATAAGCAAGTTGCTAAATCGCTCAGTTTACATCTTGCCTACATCTTGTCTAGGCTACTGTATACCTTCGGAAATTATATGTAGGCCTATCAGGGGCAATAGAATACTTGCCTTTATCCAAGCAAACCATGGAAAATTTGAATTACAATCAAAAACCTAGATTTGAGTCTGCAGCCTATGACTATTGAAATGGGTCATTTGTAATCTTAATATTTGGCACATAACAGCACAATTGCCAGAAAATAGCCTAACATTAGTTTTTATGTTGATTCAAGTTTTTCTTGATCAGAGATTTACATTTACATTTAAGTCATTTAGCAGACGCTCTTATCCAGAGCGACTTACAAATTGGTGCATTCACCTTATGACATCCAGTGGAACAGTAGTGCATCTAAATCTTTTAAGGGGGGAGAGGGATTACTTTATCCTATCCTAGGTATTCCTTAAAGTGGTGGGGTTTCAGGTGTCTCCGGAAGGTGGTGATTGACTCCGCTGTCCTGGCGTCGTGAGGGAGTTTGTTCCACCATTGGGGGGCCAGAGCAGCGAACAGTTTTGACTGGGCTGAGCGGGAACTGTACTTCCTCAGTGGTAGGGAGGCGAGCAGGCCAGAGGTGGATGAACGCAGTGCCCTTGTTTGGGTGTAGGGCCTGATCAGAGCCTGGAGGTACTGAGGTGCCGTTCCCCTCACAGCTCCGTAGGCAAGCACCATGGTCTTGTAGCGGATGCGAGCTTCAACTGGAAGCCAGTGGAGAGAGCGGAGGAGCGGGGTGACGTGAGAGAACTTGGGAAGGTTGAACACCAGACGGGCTGCGGCGTTCTGGATGAGTTGTAGGGGTTTAATGGCACAGGCAGGGAGCCCAGCCAACAGCGATTGAAATATTCTGTCCAATTTTCATCACTCAAACTCTCCTGTTGGGTTTATCTATAGTTATGCATATGCGCAAAGGGGATTTATTTACAATTATAAACCTGGTTCGAGCCCTGAATGCTGATTGGCTGAAAGCTGTGGTATATCAGACTATATACCACGGGTATGACAAGACATTACTTTTTACTGTTGTAATTACGTTGGTAACCAGTTTATAATAGCAATAAGGCACCCCCGGGGTTTGGGCTAGTTTTCAGGCCTATTGGGCGGGTTTTGAGTGGTCATTAGACTATCAATTTGTTTGACCTGGCAACCCTGCTTTTGAGACATTTTAGTGGGAGGGCCACACATGTCATCGCATGACTCCCAAGTTTATTTCGATGCGATGGTTATTATATCAATATTGTGCATAAATGCATTTCCAGCAACATTTGTCACATAATTAATCTTATCGACACAGAAATATATTGTCTAGCGTATTTTATTTAGTCAACAAAGTTAGCAGACAAATGTTATTTTTCCATTAGGCCTGTCATGACATTTTCTACAGTAATACAAGTGTTCTCACAGGATTGTACATGAAGTATTGGTGGAGGAGAAATTGGGAAAATCTAAATATCTGCCATGGTTGCTTTACAAAGACTCATTTTTCCCGTATGGAGATCCAATCAGCTCAGATTTGATTACTATTATAAAATGTATACTATCACAAAATCTGAAAATAATTTCACAGGAAATGATAACGAGTATCTTCACTTTCTGCAATCAGTAATTTCAAAAAAAAAAAAAAGCTCAATGATGGCTTCACTCCATGCTCTGACTAAAGGAATGCAAAATGCAGACTTCACCCCTACTATAATCAACAGTACTATTTCCAATGAGAAACATGTTAGTAGATGAGATGTTTGCCAAAGAAAATGACATCCATGATAGTACAGACACAAATTCATCAGAAGAACCTACTATTTCCCCTTCTATAATGGTTCTGTTCAACATGACCAGATAATATTGGTTCATAATACACTATTTCAGAGCATGACATCGTTAATGGAATGGCATCATCCAAAATTAAATGTCAATACTGAATCCAAATGGTGTATCACTCTGCAGAGTCTGCACCATACTCAAGAGATGTTTGTTAGCTTTAGAACATTCTGTATCAGTATTCTAAACATGGGAAGATTGCGTTTCTATTAAACAATGTCCTTAAAGCATCAAACGATGAAAATGAAACAGTTTCCGTTGATGAACAGAGGGATTTATCTTCTTTGAAAGAATAGAAAGGGACAGTGGATGGAAAATAATGACACAGATCAGATGAAAAGCAGAAGACAAAACACTGTAATATCCTATGATTATAGATAGAGATCCCAGATGTCTACCTCCTGTGACATTACACTGACATTACACTGACCCAGCCAGTCGGAACCAAGTCTTGTCTATCAGGGATATATTTAAAGCTCATTCATCAATGTTCCCATTCTGAAACCACTGCTTCCTCAAACAGAATGAAGGGAGGCTGATAATGACCATGTGCTCCAGAGGCCACGTTTAAATAATATATTGAGACATCAATTTCACATTCGGGCTTGATGAAAAGTATAATATGCTGATCTTCCTGTGTGAACAGGTGTCCTTGTTTGACAGTGCCATTAATCAATCAAAACCTAACAATGAACTCCCTTGACCTTGGGCATGGACACAAGTTGGAGTGAGAGAGATTCAATGTAGTTAAAAGGTAAACCATTTAGATGTATGGGCTGGATAGAAGACAATGGGAGATGGATCAGTTTCGTCTCGACAAGACATGTGGCATTGGCCTTCACTGGAGAAGCTCTGCCCTCATCTTGACATCTACCATGGTACTGTATGAAAATACTACCTCAGCCAATGACTGCTATAGCTCTGTACTGTATACTGTATGCCTTTTTTTTCTCCCCAATTTCGTGGTATCCAATTGATGTAGTAGCTACTATCTTGTCTCATCGCTACAACTCCCGTACGGGCTCTGGAGAGACGAAGGTTGAAAGTCATTTCTTAACACAGCGCGCATCCAACCCGGAAGCCAGCCGCACCAATGTGTCGGAGGGTACACCGTGCACCTGGCAACCTTGGTTAGCGCGCACTGCGCTCGGCCCGCCACAGGAGTCGCTGGTGCGCGATGAGACAAGGACATTCCTACCGACCAAGCCCTCCCTAACCCGGACGACGCTAGGCCAATTGTGCGTCGCCCCACGGACCTCCCGGTCGCGGCTGGTTACGACAGAGCCTGGGCGCGAACCAAGGGACTCTGATGGCACGGCTGGCGCTGCAGTACAGCGCCCTTAACCACTGCGCCACCCGGGAGGCCACTGTATGCCTCTTGGGAAGATTTACACGTGACATAATGAGTATCAGAGTGTCTGGTACAATATGGTCAAAGAGTCTTGGTGAAGTTGCTATGGTGATTTGCCCTCCAATGCAGGTAAAATTGTATTAGTCCTCCTCAATTTCCCTAAATGTAATTTCAAATGGGGATTGATAATTGCATTTGTCTAGATGTTATTTGATTGGGGACATGGATAGTAGTCAGAGCCAATTGCCAGAGGGATAGAAACAGTAGGAATGTGTGAATTACTACAGCACTGGGACAGCTATACAGACACATTAGATAATATGATGATGGTAATCATCACAGAAAGGTTAAGACTATTTGAAGATTTGAACTCCTTTTGACCTTTTGTCGTCTTCTTTTGACCAGGCTCAATACAGCAAGAAAGGTCAACACATTCACCCCCATCACTCTCATGAAAACAAATATGTTACATGCAGTGAGCTGATCAGAGGTACTGGACTGGGGCAGGGGGGGGTGACTGTTTCTACATTCGGTTGCGTTAAAGCCTGAACTAAAGATGGATTCAATTGAGATGTGTCACTGGCCTACACATTCCCCATAATGTGAAAGTGGAATTAATTAAAAGTGAAAAGCTGAAATGTCATGAGCCAACAAGTATTCAACCCCTTTGTTATGGCAAGCATAAAACAGTAGTAGAAATGTGCTTAACAAGTCACATAAGTTGCAGTGACTCACTCTAGGTGCAATAATAGCGTTTTTAAAATTGTTATAAAAATATAGAGAGATGTTTTTTTACCCCTTTTTCACCCCAATTTTGTGGTATCCAATTGGTAGTTACAGTCTTGTCTCATCGCTGCAACTCCCTTACGGACTCGGGAGAGGTGAAGGTATCGAGCCGTGCATCCTCCGAAACACAACCCAACCAGGCCGCACTGCTTCTTGACACAAAGCCCACTTAACCCAGAAGCCAGCCGCACCAATGTGTCGGGAGGAAACAGTGCACCTGGCGACTATGTCAGAGTGCACTGCACCCGGCCCGCCACAGGAGTCGTGAGTGCGCGATGGGACAAGGACATCCCTGCCACTCGAAAGACCCTCAATAATAGTGTTTAACATTATTTTTTTATGACTACCTTATCTCTGTACCCCACACATACATTTATATGTAAGGTCCCTTAGTCAAGCAGTGAATTTCAAACACAGATTCAACCACAAATACCAGGGAGGTTTTCCAATGCCTTGCCTTGTAAAGAAGGGCACCGATTGGTAGATGGGTAAAAAAAAGCATTATATCCCTTTGAGCATGGTGAAGTTATTCATTACTCTTTGGATGGTGTACCAATATACCCAGTCACTACAAAAGATACAGGCGTCCTTTCTAAATTAGTTGCCGGAGAGGAAAGAAACTGCTTAGGAATTTCACCATGAGGCAAATAGCGACTTTAAAACAGTTACATAGTTTAATGGTTGTGATAGGAGAAAACTGAGGATGGATCAACATTGCTACTTTTTGTCCTGAATACATTGTGTTATTTAGGGTAAATCCAATACAATGGCCACTTATGTCGCTTATGCCTAGAAACGGTCAAATGGTACAGCCAGTGTACATTCAATCCTCAGACACCAGGCAACATTTTTGAACTGTCTCACAACTAATCTCATTTCCCTCTCAACTGCTTGTGATATAGTATTTGTGCTGCTGTTTAGATTACTGCTCAAAACACTGAAAGAATTAGACATTGGAAAACAGATTTCAAAACCAAGCTGCTAATTGCTAATTCAAAACTTCTGGTTCTCTCCCAAAATCGAATGGTCTTTGTACATAGCTAGTACTTTCCACAGGTTTATAAATCATTAAACTAGTTAGTAATCGATCCAATTGGTGCCCCAACTGTTTAGCAAACAATGTAAAAAAAAAAATAATCCTTGAACTAATAAAGCCACATAAAACATGGTCTCTTTTTTGCTTTCTTGAGTAATGCAGCTCCACAATGCAGCTGTTTCAGCCTAGCTCAGTGCTTTCTGTGGTGGTGGGGCAGCCAGCGGAAAATACAGAGTGTAGGGGTTGGTAATGTTCTCTAGTTGCGCTGTGATTGGCTCAGTGTTCTGTCACTCATGGGGACAGCTTGAAAATTCAAGCCCATTAGGGCTTAGATTTACATTAGAAGTGCACATCCAAGAAGGCTCAAGGTCATTGGCCAAAGATAAAATCACGTCAAATCACTTTATATAGCTTTGATTGGACTGATCATGTCAACATCATACTTTCAATATATTAGCTAGCAAGCTAGACAAGCAGTAATCATCATGAATCAAGTTGACAATCTACTGGCAAATCCTTTTCAATTTTTATTCTATTTTATAAACCTTTGTTTAACTAGGCAAGTCAGGCGGCCTACCAAAAGGCAAAAGGCTTCCTGCGGGGACAGGGGCCTGGGATTTAAAAAATAATAAAATAAATACAATATAAATATAGGACAAAACACACATCACAACAAGAGAGACAAAACACTACATAAAGAGAGACTGAAGACAACAACATAACAGCAAAACATGATAACAACATGGTAGCAACACAACATGGTAGCAGCACAAAAACATGGTACAAACATTACTGGGCAAAGTCAACAGCACAAGGTCAAGAAGGTAGTGAGAACAATACAACATACAAGCAGCCACAACTGTCAGTAAGAGTGTCCATGATTGAGTCTTTGAATGAAGAAATTGAGATAAAACTGCCCAGTTTGAGTGTTTTGTGCAGCTCGTTCCAGTTGCTAGCTGCAGCGAACTGAAAAGAGGAGCGACCCAGGAATGTGTGTGCTTTGGGGACCTTTAACAGAATGTGACAGGCAGAACTTGTATGTGGAGAATGAGGGCTTCAGTAGATATCTCAGATAGGGGGGAGTGAGTCCTTTATAAATAAGCATCAATTAGTGGGTCTTGCGATGGGTATACAGAGATGACCAGTTTACAGAAGAGTATAGAGTGCAGTGATGTGTCCTATAAGGAGCATTGGTGGCAAATCTGATGGCCGGATGGTAAAGAACATCTAGCTGCTCGAGAGCACCCTTACCTGCTGATCTATAAATTATGTCTCTGTAATCTTGCATGCGTAGGATGGTCATCTGAATTAGGGTTAGTTTAGTAGCTGGGGTGAAAGAGGAAAGATTACGATGGAGGAAACCAAGTCTAGATTTAACTTTAGCCTGCAGCTTTGATATGTGCTGAGAGAAGGACAGTGCACCGTCTAGCCACACTCCCAAGTATTTGTATGAGGTGACTACCTCAAGCTCTAAAACCCTCAGAGGTAGAAATAACACCCATGGGAAGAGGGGCATTCTTCTTACCAAACCATATGACCTTTGTTTTGGAGGTGTTCAGAACAATGTTAAAGGTAGAAAAAGCTTGTTGGACACTAAGAATGCTTTGTTGTAGAGCATTTAACACAAAATCCGGGGAGGGGCCAGCTGAGTATAAGACTGTAGCATCTGCATATAAATGGATGAGAGAGTTTCCTACTGCCTGAGCTATGTTGTTGATGTAAATTGAGAAGAGTGTGGGGCCTAGGATTGAGCCTTGGGGTACTCCCTTGGTGACAGAGAGTGGCTGAGACAGCAGATCTTCTGGCTTCATACATTGCACTCTTTGAGAGAGGTAGTTAGCAAACCAGACCAAAGACCCCTCAGAGACACCAATATTCCTTAGCCGGACCACAAGAATGGAGTGTTCTGCCTTATCAAAAGGTTTGGCCAAGTCAATAAAAATAGCAGCACAATATTGCTTAGAATCAAGGGCAATGGTGACATCATTGAGGACCTTTAAGGTTGCTGTAACACATCCATAACCTGAGATTGTAAAACAGAGAGAATACTATAGACATCAAGAAATCCAGTCAGTTGATTATTGACAAGTTTTTCCAACACTTTTGATAAACAGGACAAAATAGAAATAGGCCTATAACAGTTAGGATCAGCTTGATCTCCCTCTTTAAATAAAGGATGAACTGTGGCTGCCTTCCAAGCAATGGAAACCTCCCCAGCAAGAAGAGACGGGTTAGAAAGGTTGGAGTTAGGCTTTGCGATGATAGGGGCAGCAACCTTAAAGAAGAAAGGGTCTAAACCATCTCAACCAGATGTTTTTTGGGGTCAAGTTTAAGGAGCTCCTTTAGCACCTCGGACTCAGTGACTGCCTGCAGGGAGAAACTTTGTTGCTGGGCAGGGGAAAAAGAGGGAGAAACATTGAGGATAGTCGCATTAGAAGGGGTGGGATATGAGGAAATGTTAGACGAGCAAGGAGGCATGGCTGAGTCAAATAGGAATCCAGACTTAATGAAGTGGTGATTAAGGAGCTCAGCCATGTGCTTCTTGTCAGTAACAACCACATCATCAACATTAAGGGACATGGGCAAGTGTGAGGAGGGTTTATTCTCCAGGTCTTTACCCGTTCTTGGGGTTAGAGCCACAGAGAGAGAACTGCTCCTTAAAGTAACTAACTTTGGCCTTCCGGATAGCCTGAGTGCACTTATTTCTCATTTGCCTGAATGATAGCCAGTCAGCCTGAGTATGCGTGTGCCGAGCCATTCGCCAAATGTAATTGTTGAGGTGGAGTAACTCTGCAAGATCACGGTCGAACCAGGGGCTGAACCTGTTTTTAATTATCAATCCTTGTCATATGAAGAGAAATTATAGATAAAAAGGTATCGGTGCTCATCGGCCATTGGACATAAACATCGGCCATTGGAATCAGTGACTAACTGCAAGCGTTGTGGAGCAATCACTAGCCTGCTATTCAGTAGAGTGGGTGTGTGGTACAATTATTTTCCTTTTTAAAAGGATAAACATTCACATGCAACACCACGGGCCAGAAAAAGTTGAATACATTGGCCATGCTGTCAATCCAGCATGACTTCTGCCGCGTTAAAAACAACTGGTAACTCGGAACTGGGAAATCTCCGACTTCAGTGAGTTCAAGACAACTGGGAACTCTGAGAAAAACTAGTTCCGACTGGGAAAATTCGTTTTGAACGGTCATCCAACTCTGAATTCCAAGTCGGGAGTTCGGGCCTCTTTCTAAAGCTCCGACCTGAAGATCACTGATGCCATGTTTCGACCTGTTTTTTTCCCCGAGTTCTCAGTTGTCTTGAAAGCACCATAAATCCAGAGAATGACAAAACTTTGATAACAACATTTTCCCACATAAGAACCGCTGCACCACCTTCCTGTTCAAGAGAGCACAGCACAACACGGTGAGTCCAAAAATGTCTTGCATGATGCTACATAAATGATGTAATATGCCAGGGAGATTTGTATACCGCAGATAAGAAAGTAATACTAAGTGTATGTTGTGTATTAAGCTGAGCATTTTGTCCCTTTCCCCCTCATAACTTAGCCTACTGTTCGGATTTGGTGGTGCACATGTAGCCTATAGCCTGTTTTAGAGAAATGTCATCATTGAATTTTGTAAGAGCTTTCATTGTCTGCTTATATAAGCCCCCTTTATGTATCCTATGGTTCTAACTTGGTGTACAGGAATATTACTGAGAATACTGAATACCATGTTCTGAATCCTGTCGCTGTCCATTTCAAAAGTGCTGAACAAATAGTTATATTTACTATGTCCGTCTTAGCTCGGTCATTCATTTCTTAATCAAAATTATGGATTGCCTCTTATCCACTCATTGTTCCCTCATGCCATAGTTTGTACATCTCAATTGTCAGTAGAAACCGCATTTGATAAGCAAGTCAGCCATTTCATCTATGTTTCTTAAAAAGGCAGTAAATCAGGCTGAATGAACTGTTTCACTGCCAGACAAGAGTCCGCTGATAGCCAGGTGTAGCGGTGGTAAGGACACTCCATGGGGCTGAAAAGAAAACTCTGCTGTTTGGGAAGGATTTATGAAGGCCCTAACAGGTTGTAGGCTCCGTTTGTCACCGTTACAGTGAAATTCATGTATTGGTTAGTGTTGTGCAGTGGCTTTGCTGGCATGCAACATATTTTTTAAGTGAGTTTGCCCCACCAACATTTATATGCTAAAATCGCCATGGCAGACAGTGCAGGAAGGCTTGCCAACATGATGAGATGATTATGGACAAAAGAGCGAGATGTTGTTTTTTTGTCAAAAGGCAGCCAAGTATCGATCATGATGTCCCCAGAATAAGACCCTCGATATTCAAAGGAGCATCAATTATCATGCACTTTCACCACCCTGTGAAATTCATCAAAACGTATTTAATCTGGAGCCTAATAAACTGCATGCTATCAAAACTACGAAATAACACATATGGAATCGTGTAGTAATCAAAAAAGTGTTAAGCACTTTGGCATTCTCTCAATAAGTGTAAGGGTTTTCCTCCTCTTCGTCTGAAGAGGAGGTGTAGCAAGGATCGGACCAAGATGCGGCGTGGTAAGTGTCCATGGTTGTTTATTTAAAAACATAAACTGAACACTCAATGAATACAAAACAATAAACGTGAACAAAACCGAAACAGTACCGTGTGGCGAACAAACACAGACACGGAAACAATCACCCACAAACACACAGTGAAACCCAGGCTACCTAAGTATGATTCTCAATCAGAGACAACTAATGACACCTGCCTCTGATTGAGAACCATACTAGGCCGAAACATAGAAATTCCCAAAACCTAGAAAAACAAACATAGACAACCCACCCAACTCACGCCCTGACCATACTAAATAAATACAAAACAAAGGAAATTAAGGTCAGAACGTGACAGTACCCCCCCCCCAAAGGTGCGGACTCCGGCCGCAAAACCTTGACCTATAGGGGAGGGTCTGGGTGGGCGTCTGTCCGCGGTGGCGGTTCTGGCGCGGGACGCGGACCCCACTTCAACATTGTCTTAGTCCGCCTTATTGTCCGCCTCCGTAGCTTTCTCACCATGGCCACCCCTCTCAATGACCCCACTGGACAGAGGGGCAGAAGCTCTGGACAGAGGGGCAGGAGCTCGGGACAGAGGGGCAGGAGCTCGGGACAGAGGGACAGGGGCTCGGGACAGAGGGACAGGGGCTCGGGACAGAGGGGCAGGGGCTCGGGACAGAGGGGCAGGGGCTCGGGACAGAGGGGCAGGGGCTCTGGCGCCTCTGGGCTGAGGGGCTCTGGCGCCTCTGGGCTGAGGGGCTCTGGCGCCTCTGGGCTGAGGGGCTCTGGCGCCTCTGGGCTGAGGGGCTCCGGCAGCGGCGCCGGACAGGCGGGAGGCTCCGGCAGCGGCGCCGGACAGGCGGGAGACTGCGGCAGCGGCGCCGGACAGGCGGGAGGCTCCGGCAGCGGCGCCGGACAGGCGGGAGGCTCCGGCAGCGGCGCCGGACAGGCGGGAGGCTCCGGCAGCGGCGCCGGACAGGCGGGACGCTCCGGCAGCGGCGCCGGACAGGCGGGACCACCTGCAGGGAGGAGACAGAGAGACAGCCTGGTGCGTGGGGCTGCCACAGGAACCACCAGGCTGGGGAGACCTTCAGGAAGCTTGGTGTTAGGAGGAGCCTGGAAGACTGGGCTGTGGGGGAGCACTGGAGCTCTGGTGCGCAACCTTGGCACCACTTCCCCAGGCTGGACAACTACTCTAGCCCGGACCCTCCAGAGTGCAGGCACAGGTTGAACCGGACTGTGGGTAAGCACGGGAGATCTAGTGCTTACTACACGCACCTCTCCCTTTGGCTCCACTCCCACATTTGCCCGGCACGAGCGGAGCGCAGGCAGAGGACGCACTGCACCCTCCCAGCGCCCCGGAGACACAGCACGCAGAGCCGGCGCAGGATAACCTGGACCAAAACTGCGTACCGGCGACCAGACCCGCTGAGCAGGCACCATACGCCCTGGCTCAATGCCCACACTCGCATGGCACTCTCGGGGGGCTGCCCTATAGCGCACCGGGCTATGGGCACGCACTGGCGACACCGTGCGCTTAACCGCATAACACGGTGCCTGACCAGTAATGCGCTGCTTATCATAAGCACGAGGAGTGAGCTCAGGTCTGCTACCTGGCTTAGTACCACACCTCGTGGGCCCCCCCAAAAAAATAATTTGGGGCTGCCTCTCGTACCTGTCGCACTGCCGTGCTGGCTTCGCCAACCTCATTCTCCTGTAGCCTTCCTTGCACTGCTCCATCGAATCCCAGGCGGGCTCCGGCACTCTCCCTGGGTCGACCGCCCACCTGTCTATCTCCTCCTAAGTCGTGTAGTCCAGATTCTGCTCTGATGCTGGCCGCTGTTGTTGCTGCTGCTGCTGCTGTCGTCGCTGCGGTTTTTTACCACGCCGCTCAGCTTTCGCTGCCTCCAGCTCTGCTTTAGGGCGGCGATTTCTCCCCGCCTGTGCCCAGGGTCCCTCTCCGTTCAATATCTGCTCCCATGTCCAGGAGTCTTGTGATGCTGGCCGCTGTTGTTGCTGCTGCTGCTGTTGTTGCTGCTGCTGCTGTCGTCGCTGCTGTTTACCCCGCAGCTTGGTCCGAGTTGGTTGGTGGGTGATTCTGTAAGGGTTTTCCTCCTCTTCGTCTGAAGAGGAGGTGTAGCAAGGATCGGACCAAGATGCGGCGTGGTAAGTGTCCATGGTTGTTTATTTAAAAACATAAACTGAACACTCAATGAATACAAAACAATAAACGTGAACAAAACCGAAACAGTACCGTGTGGCGAACAAACACAGACACGGAAACAATCACCCACAAACACACAGTGAAACCCAGGCTACCTAAGTATGATTCTCAATCAGAGACAACTAATGACACCTGCCTCTGATTGAGAACCATACTAGGCCGAAACATAGAAATTCCCAAAACCTAGAAAAACAAACATAGACAACCCACCCAACTCACGCCCTGACCATACTAAATAAATACAAAACAAAGGAAATTAAGGTCAGAACGTGACAACAAGCTTCACCTGGAATGCTTTTCCAACAGTCTTGAAGGAGTTCCCACATATGCTGAGCACTTGTCATAGTTTTGATGTCTTCACTATTATTCTACAATGTAGAAAATAGTCAAAATAAAGAAAAACCCATGAATGTGTAGCTGTGTCCAAACTTTTGACTGGTACTGTAAGTATTTTGTATGATGTGCCTCTCTGCTTACATTTGACACAGAGTATCCCCTCCAGCCTGAAACTACAAATGTAATGTCCATTTTTCTCCTTACTGCCCTGTATGCTCAAAGTGCTTTCTCTCTGGAGGGGATTCTAACAAAATGTCTAGAACATTCTACATGCCTAACACTTCCTCTCCTCTCTGAACTCGGGTCCTGTCAGGAGCACTCTCTCCTCGAAGCTACACAGACATCTCCTACTGTTTACATTCCTATATCTCCTTAGTCATCTGCTGTTTGCCTGTAGCCTGTGATACACTTACAGTGTATTAGGGACTTAAAGATAGTGTGTCGCTGAGCTGAACTGAGCGAGAGTAGTCATGGGGGAAATCATTGATGTCGGCATAGTGTAGGACAGGATAATATCCCAGATAGAGAGAAAAAAAAACATCAATAAGGTTGAGTCAATATGGACACTGCTAAAATGGATTTTGGATATTTTTGGCATATATGCGTTATCACGCTGCTCCGTTAAGCAGACCAGCAATATCACCCCACAGCCGGCTTTCACACTGTCTGTCACTGTCTGTCACTATCTGACACAGGCAGTGCGGGGTGCCTCACACTAATTTGTGGCCCACCGAAGGTCATACAGTGAGCTCCAAAAGTATTGGGACATCATGGTAGCATCCACATTAATATAAAAGTGTTTATAAACATATTATATTCACAATAAAAATAAATAAAAAAGACCATTAATTTCTATTCGTCACAAAATAATCACAAGCTTGATGTTGTCATTACGTGCTATAAATACGGGGACCAAATACTTAACTTTTTACTGCTTTAATACACATACAGTGCATTCGAAAATTATTCAGACCCCTTGACTTTTTACACATTTTGTTATGTTACAGCCTTATTCTAAAATGGGTAAAGCATTTCCCTCATCAATCTACACACAATACCCCATAATGACAAAGCGAAAACAGAAATACCTTAAGTAAATAAGTCAGCTCCCTGACCAAGGCCCTTCTTTTTTTTGAAAATCTAAAAGTAAACGAAACTGAAATAGCTTCCTTGGATAAGTGTCCACCCCCTTTTAATGGTAATCCTAAATTAGCTCAGGTGTAACCAATCACTTTCAAAATCACACACCAAGTGATTTGGCCTGTATTAAACACCTGTATTAAAATGTATTGATTCAGATGATTTCAGAATGAATTTAGCAGTTCCTATAGGTTCCCTCTGCCGGGTAATGAAATGCAAAGCAAACAGTCAACCATGAGCACCAATGAGCTTTCAAAAGAACTCTGCGACAAAGTTGTGAAAAGACACAGATCAGGGGATGAGTATAAAAAGATTTAAAAGGCCTTGGATATCCATTGGAGCACAGTCAAGACTAAGAAGTGGAAGGTGTATGGCACCACTAAGACCATACCTAGATCAAGCTATCCCTCCAAATTGGATGACTGAGCATGTTGGAGACGGATCAGAGAAGCTACCAACAGTCCAATGGTAACTTTGAAAGAGTTACAGTCATTTTTTTTGACAAGACTGGTCAACGCGTGCTTGTAACAACAGTGCCCCAAGCAGCCATTACTTAAGATAGCCCACCTTGATTCCAATTTGAAAAAGAGATTCAAGAGATTCTGTATCCAAGTGGCAAAATGTTTTGTGGTCTGATGATGCAAACATATTTTGGGGGGGCCTTATTGCAAAGCGTTATGTTTGGCGCAAACTCAACACGGCACATCACCCAAAATGAATGGAGCAATGTACAGAAAAATTCCTTGAGGAAAAACTGCAGCTCTCTGCAAGAAAGCTGAAACTGGGGCGGAAGTTCACCTTTCAGCATGACTACCACCTGAAGCACACAGCCAAAGCTACAGTGGAGTGGCTAACGATAAAAATATAAACGTCCTTGTCAGCCCAGTCAGAGCCCTGACCTAAATCCAATTGAAGATTTGTGGCATGACTTGAAGATTGCTGTCCATCAATGCTCCACAAAGAATTTGACAGAGCTTTGACAATTTTGTAAAGAAGAATGGTCAAATATTGTCAAATCTAGTTGTGCAAAGTTGGTAGAGACCTATCCCAACAGACTCACAGCTATAATTGCTGCCATTGGTGCTTCCACCAAGTTTTTATTCAGGGGGATTGCAACTTATACAAGTATGATATTTAAGCTTTGTGCTTTGAATATATCGGGGTTTTTTTCACAATAAAAAAAAAACATCCTTAAAGTGTGGAGTGTGGTGTGATTGGGGGGGAAAAAATCTTTATTTAAATGTATGAAACTCCGAGGCACTGACACAACAAAATGTGAAAAAAGTTCAAGGGGGTGTAGACTTGCTATAGTCACTGTTTAAATGGCCTTTGCTTTTATTGGTTTATAAAATACATGAAATACTTTTGTTCACTTTCTGGCATTCAAATTAATAGATATCTCAAAATCCCCAAAGCATGTCACATCACTACTGGGACAAGCCACTTTTACCCTAAGTACTTTAAACAATGCATAAACATAACATTTAGCAGTTTAAAGGACTGGCATTATGTTTTATCAATTATCCACAGTTCAATATAAACAAAAACATATATGATGTGTATTGTCATTGTGTTATTGATAGTTCCAAAGGCAAGGGAGGCAAATGCCCCCGCAATTCAAGAACGACCCATTATGACATTGTCAAGTTGCATTCATGTAATTATTTTTGTATGAAGATGGAAAGATTGCGTTTCTGCCACACATCTGCACACATGTTGCATACTTGTTACACATACGATACCCAGATGTACAGTAAGAACCCGACATCAAAATGGTGTGACTTGGGGACACCTCATGAAAACCCGAGGGGATTTACACAAGAATGCGTACATATCTGATGCTCTGCGGGGTATGTGAGAGAGCAGTAATGCTGTACAGTAAGATACTAACAACGGAATCACAATGTGGACCCTGCATAGGACCACACATCACCATTCAAAAACTGTACCTGTCTCTGTCACCTCCTAGCCCATGGAGATCATGTCGGTTTGGTGTGCACAGAGATTTATTGTAATGTGAGACCACAAAATGAATTATACATTTTCTGCTGTGGGCTTTTTATATTGCGTATAGAAGCCCAAAGTCCCCTGGCGACCTTATCACCACAACACACAGTATATGTAGAGATAGGCCTCATTTCTTCCTTTTGTCCCCTAGCCTCCCACAAACAGCCTGCAACTGGAACCATTAGCCTTCTAGCTGAACACAGCTGTTTTCATGACAATAATCATCAATCATCTTTGTTTGCGCTGCCTGTTGAAATTGCCTTACAAAGAATTCGAGCCAGACACAAATATGATAGCTATGATATACACAGAATGGGCATCAAAGGCAAACTTGAGGACAAAAAAAATGCCTAAGGACTGAAAAAGTCCTTAAGCATTCATATTCGGAGGACTATGAGGACAATTGCAGTGCCTTCAGAAAGTATTCATACCCCTTGACTTATTCCACATTTTGTTGTGTTACAGCCTGAAATCAAAATATAATTTTTTTCTCATCAGTCTACACACAATACCCCATAATGAAATTCAGAAATATCTCATGTATTTAAGTATTCACACCCCTGAGTTAATACTTTGTAGAAGCACCTTTGGCAGCGATTACAGCTGTGAGTTTTTCTAGGTAAGCCTCTAAGAGTTTTCTACACCTGGATTGTGCAAAATTAGCCCATTATTAATTTCAAAATTATACAAGGTCTGTGAAATTGGTTGTTGATCATTGGTAGATAGACAACCATTTTTAGGTATTGCCATAGATTTTCAAGTAGATTTAAGTCAAAACTGTAACTCGGCCACTCAGGAACATTCACTGTCTTCTTGGTAAACAACTCCAATGTAGATTTGGCCTCGTGTTTTAGGTTACTGTCCTGCTGAAAGGTGCATTCATCTCCCAGTGTCTGGTTTTCCTCTAGGATTTTGCCTGTGCTTAGCTCCATTCCGTTTCTTTTTATCCTAAACAAAACTCCCTAGTCCTTGCCAATCATAACCATGACATGATTCAGAGTGGTAACCAGTGACGTTTTGTATTGGATTTGTCCCAAACATGAGACTTTGTATTCAGGACAAAAAGTGAATTGCTTTGCCACATTCTTTGCAGTAAACTTTAGCGCCTTTTTGCAAACAGGATGCATGTTTTGGAATATTTTTATTCTGAACAAGCTTTCTTCTTTTCACTCTGTCAATTAGGTTAGCATTGTGGAGTAACTACAATGTTGTTGATCCATCCTCAGTTTTCTCCTATCACAGCCAATGGGGGGGATCCATAATAAATACAGATACAAATACATTAAAAACTAACTGTTTTAAAGACACCATTGGACTCAACTTATTAAGCACATTTTTACTCCTTATTTAGGCTTGCCATAACAAAAGAGGTTGAATACGTACTGACCCAAGACATTTCAGTTTTACATTTTTATTACATTTGTAAGAATGTTGAAAAACATAATTACACTTTGACATTATGGGGTATTGTCTGTAGGCCAGTGACCAAAAAATCAAATTTCATCCATTTTTAATTCAGGCTGTAGCACAACAAAATGTGGAAAAAGTCAAGGGGTGTGTCATTACTGTTTGAACGCGACAGGGATGAAAGTAAGCCGGTCCGGTCCGGCAAAATAGTGAACCTATCACAATAATTAACACAAAATGTCAAGAAAAATTGAGGCTATTTATTATTTAACATTACCTCATATCAGCCAAATGAAAAATGGCATATGCTACAAATTGCATTGTGGTTCAAAGAGAACACTGATATTATTCCAAGCAGAGATGAGTGGTCGAGACCGAGACGCAGGCAGACAACAACCGCAGAATGTCATTACAATACACGTTTAATTATTTTTTTAACAGATGTCTCTTTCCATTCATCAAATTGCGGGTACACAGTGCGCTGTTTGAATGCTAGAATTATGTTGAGTGGACCAACATGCGCAGGTAGTCTACAGGAGTGCCTTTGGAGGTGATTGTTTGACAATTAGATGAAAACAGGATGACTGGTTGTGTTTATGCCACATTAAAAAGGTAATAGGCTACTAAGCCCACAGAGATCATATTACATTTATTTGGGTTCTATATGTAATTGTTTGATTACACCTAGGTTATAAAAAAAGTTTGCGTGCCTGCTTGGGTGCCCCGTACCTGTAGGAAATTAAATCTACTTTCACCCCTGGCGTGTGGTGATGTGGGCTGGTGATGCTGAAATGCCAGGGCAAAATGTTTGTCCCAATCCGTCCCTGGATGTCCCTTTGCATTATGGTGCTTTTCCTTGGTAATGACACTTCAAATGTATGGCCGTAATAGAGCTGGATGGAAAGACTAATGTTTTCTTTCATATTGTTTCATATGGCGGGAGAGACAGCATTTTCATCAATGCTATGTTACTCTGTTTTGTCCATGTCTCATAGGCTACATTTGGGAGGCAGAAAAGACACGCAGAAACAAATAAATGCAGTCTTACAAATGCAGAGACATGGAACAGATTATACTTAAATGGGCCTGATAAAGTGTTATGAATACATTCTCATTGGCATTTAAATACAGTGTTGCTTTTGGACACAGTTTCTGTGACAGTCCAAGAGTAAGTGCTGAATTCCATCTTTGCTATATTGTAGAGGTCACATACACAATGAAAAGTGTCCGAACATTTTCCAAAATGCCGCATCTAAAAATAGTATGTTATTATCCTGAAAAGTTGTTTTTCATTTGGCGGAGGGGGTGATTGGTATCAGGGTTCACGGTGGAAGTAATTTTGCAGCTGTGCAACACAGAGAGGAACTACTTCAATCTTTACATATTATTTCATAATATTTATGGGCAAAAAAGTGGTAAAAGGCACACACACACCACACAAATATTGCCAGCAAGAATAGCCAGCCTCACAAACCCTGTCACCTTCATAAACCCCCATAGACTTATCTGTTCAAAGTTAGTCTCAAAACCCAACCCTAGGCAAAAGCAATGTGGTCTCAGGGCAATTTTTATTATTCTGTTGGTGGCGGATGTGTTGTTACCTACCCCTACCACCTGGGGGCGGCCCATCAGGAAGTTCAGGATCCAGTTGCAGAGGGAGGTGTTCAGTCCCAGAATCCTTATTGTTTATTGTTGAGCTTTGAAGGTACTATGGTGTTGAACACTGAGTGGTAGACAATGAATAGCATTCTCACATAGGTGTTCCTTTTGTCCAGGTGGGAAAGGGCAGTGTGGAGTGCAATAGAGATTGCATCATCTGTGGATCTGTTAGGGCGATATGCAAATGGAGTGGAGTGGGTCTAGGGTTTCTGGGATAAGTCTAGGGTCTAGGGTTTCTGGGTTGTTGATGTGAGCCATGACCAGCCTTTCAAATCACTTCATGGCTACAGACGTGAGTGCTACAGGTTGGTAGTCATTTAGGCAGATTACCTTAGTGTTCTTGGGAACAGGGAGTATGGTGATCTGCTTGAAACATGTTGGTATTATGGACTCGGACAGGGAGTGGTTGAAAATGTCAGTGAAGACACTTGCCAGTTGATCAGCGCATGCTCGCATTACACGTCCTGGTAATCAGTCTGGCCCTGCGGCCTTGTGAATGTTGACCTGTTTAAAAGTCTTACATCAGCTGCGGAGAGCGTGATCACACAGTCATCCGGAATAGCTGGTGCTCTCATGCATGTTTCAGTGTTATTTGCCTCGAAGCGAGCATTGAAGTAGTTTAGCTCATCTGGTAGGCTCGTGTCACTGGGCAGCTCTCGGCTGTGCTTCCCTTTGTAGTCTGTAATATTTCACAAGCCCTGCCACATCTGACGAGCATCGGAGTCATGGTAGTACGATTCGAGCTTAGTCCTGTATTGACCCTTTTCCTGTTTGATGGTTCGTCGGAGAGCATAGCAGGATTTCTTATAGGCTTCCGGGTTAGAGTCCCACTCCTTGAAAGCGACAGCTCTAGCCTTTAGCTCAGTGTGGGTGCTGCCTGTAATCCATGGCTTCTGGTTGGGGTACGGTCACTGTGGGGACGACGTCATCGATGCACTTATTAATGAAGCCAGTGACTGATGTGGTGTACTCCTCAATGCCCTCGGAAGAATCCCAGAACATATTCCAGTCTGTGCTAGCAAAACAGTCCTGTACCTTAGCATCTGCTTCATCTTACCACTTTTTTATTGACCGGGTCACTGGTGCTTCCTGCTTAGATTTTTGCTTGTAAGCAGGAATCCGGAGGATATAATTATGGTCAGATTTGCCAAATGGAGGGCGTCTCTGTGTGTGGAGTAAAGGTGGTCTAGAGTTTTGATTGCACATTTAACATGCTGATAGAAATTTGGTAAAAAAGGATTTAAGTTTCCCTGCATTAAAGTCCCCGGCCACTAGGAGCGCCGCCTCTGGATGAGCGTTATCCTATTTGCTTATGGCGGAATACAGCTCTTTGAGTGTTGTCTTAGTGCCAGCATCGGTCTGTGGTGGTATGTAGACAACTACGAAAAATACAGATGAAAACTCTGTTGGTAGATAGTAGGGTCTACAGCTTATCATGAGATTCTCCATCTCAGGTGAGCAAAACCTTGAGACTTCCTTAGATATCGTACACCAGCTGTTGTTCACAAATATACATAGTCCGCCCACCATTGTCTTACCAGACTCCGCTGTTCTATCCTGCCGATACAGCGTATAACCAGCCAGCTGTATGCTGATAATGTCGTCGTTCAGCCACTACTCCGTGAAGCATAAGATATTGCAGTTTTAAAGTCCCGGTGGTAGTTTCATCTTCCTCGTAGGTCTTTGATTTTATTTTCCAATGACTGCATGTTAGCTAGTAGAACGGAAGGCAGTGGGGGTTTATTCGCCTACAAAATTTATCGCCTATGAAATTCTCAGAAGGCAGCCTGACCTCTGTCCTCTTTTTCACCGTCTTCTCGTCACGCAAATGACAGGGATTGGGCAGTATGTCTTTCACGTAGGGCTCGTCGGACTCGTTAAAGAAAAAAAAAGCTTCTGCCAGTTCGTGGTGAGTAATCGCTGTTCTGATGTCCAGAAGTTATTTTCAGTCATAAGAGATGGTAGCAGCAACATTATGTACAGAATAAGTTCAAAAATAAGTTAAACGCAAAAAAAAAAAAAAAAAAACATATTTGGTTAGGAGCATGTAAAACTTCAGCCATTTTCTCTGGCGCCATGATGTAATGTTAGGTTACATTATGAAAGGAATAGTACAATATCATAGAAATTGTAGGACGTATAGTATCATGCATCTTACCCGGTCGTACAATAACATACGAATTGGATGATGTAATTTATCATATGCCTTCCGAGGGGGTATAGTATTATACGTCTTATATTGAGACCAGGTTGCATGCTACGTCATAACAACAAAGGAGAATTACAGGGATCATTTTCGTTGGGGTTAGGGAAACAAAACGTATAAAGAAAAGGTATAAAGCCTGTGTTTACCACATACCTTATTTTTGGCGTTTATCCAAAAATACAACAAACAAAAAAACGTGAATTTCCCCTTAGGCTTTGCCCAACGAGCCGTGGCAGAGTTTGTGCCTACAAAAAGATGCCATTAGCCTACTATTGCTTTCTATTGAAACCAGACAGTCCCTAGTCACTGTTGCCTATGGTTAGATTTTCGAGACTAGATCAGAGGCAGCCAAATACTATGGTGCCACTCAGGTAATTTAAAGTTTTTGATTGAGGACATGTAACCATTTTTTTTTTAAATATTGTGCTGTGCTGTATTTTTATTTTACATTGTACTGATCGCAGTTTTTTTCATATTGTATTTGATTGTGATGTTACTGGTATCAGGGCACCCTTGTGAATGAGACCCTGGTCTCAATTGGTTTATCCCTGAATAAATAAAGAATAAATAATTAACTTCCTCAATGCGAAGTAATCCTCAGACTGAATTCACATGATGGGCAGCTGACTCTAATAGCCCACTTACCAGAGACATATAGCCTATTCTCTGCAGTTGTCCCACTACACACCCACAACCTCATTTTAACACCTCTGCAGCTCCTGATACTATATATTTTTCAACACACTGCTACATGTGGTTAAATATATCACACTTGGCTGGATATTTTTTATTTACCCACTCTTCCTTCCAGGCTATAGAACACATCATGCCTTTCTTCCGGTCACAATAAATGGCATACTCTACCATTAGTGATGGTTGTATACATACTAGAACACATGATACAGACATATTACCCAAGAAAGGAGGATGTCATCATTTCTTATAGGTTGAAGTGAGAATCTAAACACAATAGTAATAAAAAGTGGTTTGCCAAGTAAATGTTCGTGTTTTAACATTAATTACAACAATGGTACTCATGCTTTCGTTTTCCTAAACCACACTGGTCGATAATGGTTGGGTGGGTGATCAAAATGATGGAGTGTCTCATTATTGAGCGAGCGTGGATGTTGGGATGCGATGCGAGCGCACTATACTGGTCCAAGGCGTTGTGGCACCTCGGAGCACGTGACACAAAAGCGCACAAAGCGACCCCTTCCTTATAAATAATAATCCCATACCTCAGACAGACACATCGCTGTTTCTTGGCTTTACTAAACAATGATGCGAGGCTCATCATGACGAAAATTCGAATTAAAAACTACTTTTGATACACTTTGAAAAAGCAACTGTTGACATCAATAGGCTGCGATTCCTGAGAGTGGATATGTGGATACACTTTCTCGTGTCTTCATGTAATAAATTAAATCTGGCATATGGATCGACGCAAGTTATTTGTGCAAAGAATGTGAAGGTAAAAACACATTTTGTTTTAATAAAATCAAATGTTGCATTAATGCATAGTCAAAAATGTGTTACTTCATTGATTTCGCTATAACCTTATGATAGTGTATATTCTTATGTGAGTCTAATTACTTGTCTGCAGCCTCTCTACAACCCTACTTATTGTTGGTCTTTCTTATTCGTTCATGAGTGGGACAAGGGGCATCGTCACATTGTTGTATATTCTATATCACAACCAGTAAATGGTTTGCTTATCTATAAACATCTGCATGAAAATGTCATCACAATTATTCTCAATAGCCTGTACTTTTTTATTAATGAAAAACAAACATGTCGAATAGGCCTATGTAGGTTATTGTAATTTTTTTAACCAAATGTACAGATATATTAATGATCAAATGGAAGGGTTATGTACTGTTTATCTATGAGAGCAAAACATAGTCATGTACAGTTCTATAGATTGATTCAACAAATCAATCTTGTCTTGAGAGAATATAACTACCTTGATGCATAATTAATTGAATCATAATTTTGAAACGTAATTACCCCTTAATTGAAAAGAAAGATTGACCTACATAGGCTACTTAATGCAATGTTTTTATCCTGGGGGCAGCACAGAAGGTTAGATATGGGTCTCATTAATTTGTCATCGACTGTTAATTCTCTCACTATTGTCTGAGACGCATCTGCTGGAGAGTCAGCTGGCTGATACAGCAGGGATGTCAATGTCACCCAGCAACCTACCCACATCACCCACAGTTAAATACATACACGTTTGCCATCCCCCGAGTTACAATTAAACAAAATAATAAAAAGTATTGATCATTTCTAAATTGTCTGGAACTTTTTTCTCTAGATACTCATCTTATGTTCCATAACTTACCTTCCAACTGGACAGCCATGAAGTCTGCTCTGGATGGAATAGCTGACACCACTTTCCGAACAATAACTAATGGTTTGCAATATCTTGGCTCCAACGATGTGAGCTACAGTGACCCATCCATAGAGTCTGGCTTTGCCAAGACTGGATTCCATTTACAGAAGGCTCACTCTGCCCTACTTAGAAACTACTTCCCTCGAGTAGCTAGAGACGAGGAGCTCATCTTTAATGGCAACTCCATTTACCAGACCAACTTCTCTGATCTGGTTGGCAATGGGACCTTTGTGGACGGCGGGGATTCTATCCAATGCGGGGAGAACTCTGTGGACATGGAGTGCTTCATGATTCTGACCCCCAGCCAGCAGTTGGTAGTAGCGATCATGGCACTCACCCTGGGAACCTTCACAGTGCTGGAGAACCTTATCGTACTGTGTGTGATCCTCCACTCCAGCACCCTGCGCTGTCGGCCCTCCTACCACTTCATAGGAAGCCTGGCTGTGGCCGACCTTCTGGGCAGTGTCATATTTGTGTACAGTTTCTTGGACTTCCATGTGCTACACCGGAAGGACAGCCCCAATGTGTTTCTCTTTAAGCTTGGTGGGGTCATCGCCTCTTTCAGTGCCTCTGTGGGCAGTCTCTTTCTCACAGCCATAGACCGCTACATCTCCATCCACAGGCCCATGGCTTACAAGCGGATCGTCACCAAGACAAAGGCTGTCATCGCCTTCTGCATGATGTGGACTATCTCAATCGTCATCGCGGTGCTCCCCCTACTGGGCTGGAACTGTAAGCAACTGAACTCAGTGTGCTCTGACATTTTCCCACTCATCGACGTGAAGTACCTGATGTTCTGGATAGGGATGACCAGTGTGCTGCTGCTGTTTATCATCTATGCCTACATGTTCATCCTGTGGAAGGCCCACCACCACGCCGTGCGCATGATGAGCCGCCACTCCCAGAAGAGCATCATCGTCTATACAGCGCATGGCACCAAGGTACAGACAATTCGACCCGAGCAGGCCCGCATCGACATCCGCCTGGCCAAGACCTTAGTGCTGATTCTGGTGGTCCTCGTCATCTGCTGGGGCCCTGTGCTGGCCATCATGGTCTACGACCTGTTCTGGAAGATGAACAACTTTATCAAGACGGTTTTTGCCTTCTGCAGCATGCTCTGCCTGCTCAACTCCACCGTCAACCCCATCATCTACGCCCTGAGGAGTAAGGACCTGCGCCGGGCCTTTCTTAACCTCTGTCAGACATGCAGGGGAACTTCTCAACTACTGGACAACAGTGCTGAGTCCGATTGCCACAGCAGGAGCGTAAAAGGCACAGCCACTGCCTACAAATCCACGGCTAGCTGTGCCAACACCACTGTGAAATTGGCCAAAGTCACCCTTTTGGTCTCCCCTGAGACAACTGCGTCTACCATCATGTGACTGTGAAGGAATTATGCAGAGTAGTCACTACCCCAACTTGCACTGCACTGAAAGTTTGCTAAACATCAACTTCTAATTCAGTTCTTTGAAGTATATGTAGCTATAGGATAAGAGAATGTGGCTTTTTATTTCAATCTTTCAGAGGAAATTCATTTTCATTGGGAAATAATGGCGATAATCATTGTTAAACTGCACAGTTGTGTATTTCGTGGCATGCTTTGACTGTATGGTTTGTCTCTATAAAGTGCTTGTAGGTGAAATTGGCTGCTCTTTATATTGTAAATTAGTACATTGTGATGGTTTGTAGTTCTTGTCATAAAGCATATTGTATGAAACTGTTTTGATTTCCTTGTTTTTTGAGTGATGCATAATTGAGGACCATGTTACGAAATACAAAAGTGGACCATGTACATCTTTTCAATGATTCACATTATTTAATTTTATGCGGAGACAGATCTCCCCCAAAGACATGTAATGTTGTGCAGTATTAAATATGTTTCCCCCTCCATATGCATTAAGTGTTTTTCTATGAATACACATAATTTATTTTTCAATTAAAAACATTCAGGAAAGCAGCTTGTGAACCACATACAGTATAATACACATTTTATTTTTTTGCATCTCACGAGATTGAGGATGGCACTGCAATGCTACTGTGAAGAATAGACCTTCTCTCATGAAACTACAGAGACAGAAAAAAAATAAAGTATTTATGTGCAGTTACGTATTCCAAACCAGCTAATTTAGTAATAAGCAATGTATATGAATGTTTTCATCTGATCACAGCAAATGAAACACAATAGCCAGTGTGTTTTATTGCAGCTGTACTTACACCAAAAGCTTCCATCATCAACCGAAAACTGACAAAACAATGACAAATTAAAGAAAATCTGCAGAGGCCCTCTAAGTCAGTGAATAACTAAAGGAATGTGAATTTTTAAGAGGTCCCTACTAGGATAAAATGTGCACATACTTCATTTATTTTCAAAATTATTAAACACCTTTGTGGTTTAGTTTCCAAGCCTCTGAATAAAGTCAAGTGTGCACAGTACTCATAAGGCAGGCACGATATAGTCTTATCGGGCTTTGGTTGTATATGTTTTTGTCAGTCTGGAGGAGAAAGAGGTGTAGGCAGTGGCACATGGGATAATGTGCCATGTTGTAGTGGCACATGAGATAACGTGCCATGTTTTGTGAGGTACTGTACTGCCTCAAAAAGTAAGTTAAACCCAAGATAAAAATAAATATAAAGTGAAAAACTAACAGAAAAGGCGCAAAACCTATAAGTGAAACAAGCAATTTCACATTACGAGCCCATGCATTTGCAGAGCAAAAGAGACAGGCAAAGACTAATGGAAATACACCAATCTTCAAGATTAAAGTAACAAGAATGTGTATGAATATGGCTACTAACTAACTAATGTATATGGATAGCAGCGCAAAATGTAATTTATTATGTAATTCCATAACCACACTAACGACCAACTTTTGTCTGCACTACAAAGGTTTAGTGCTATCCGGAATCCTTGAGACGTGCCTACCCTTATCTCACTCTTTGACCATTTTAAATGTCATAATCAATCGGTTAATGTCAGAGTTGGGACCTCCTATGGATTCCAGATTGCAGGGACCGCAGTCCAAATCACCGCCATCATCAGTCTCATCTGCGCATGCCTAACCGACCCGGCATGAGCGCATAATTGAATATTTGACGTCATCAATACGAGAAACAGACGGCTCTGGTGGTCAAAAACAAGAAAAAGCTGACGTTCGCTGCCTTTCAAGATGGTAACGTTAGGCAGCAAGTTATATCTTCGTCTGAATGTATAACTTAGCTAGCTAAGGACATCCAAACAGATAACGTTATAAGATAGTGAAAGACAAAAGTCAACGTTACACGGGCGTCGGAGTGATAAGAGGAGGGTAACTTTTCCCGGAAAGGTGAAGGGAATTTGTTTTAATTTGGTTGGTTAACGCTAGCTAGCTAGCGTGATAAGTTAGCTAACAGTAGCAATACTCCTCCCTGGACTTGTCGAAGTTGCAAAGCTAGCTGAAAAGCCATCAGGATAAGCTCTTTCTTAGCTAGCTAACGAACGAAAGCCATTTTCTTTTGTGTTTCGCATTAGCCACACCGTTCCTCGTTCGGTCTTTGTAGACCCTCCTAGGTTCAAATCATGGCGTGTGGAGCGACCCTGAAAAGGACCATGGATTTTGATCCATTGATGAGTCCGACGTCCCCTAAAAGGAGAAGATGTATTCCGGTGTCCCCATCATCATCACCACGGAAATACCTTCGCATGGAGCCGTCACCATTTGGAGAAGTGTCATCCAGACTATCAGCTGGTAAGTACTATACCGGATGAACCCAAACTCATATCAGACATCTATAGCAAGCCAGGCAGTGGGCAATCTTGCTGCACGTTAAAGGTCCAATGCAGCAGTTGTTTTTAATCAAAATATCAAATAATTTTGGGTAATTAAGTACCTTACTGTGATTTTTATTTAAAACAATGGTCAAAAAGAAAAATTGCTGGCAGGCCAAAACTCAATTCCACCAAAACAGGCTGAAATTTCAGGTGGTCTTTTAAAACAGCTCTTACGCTAGAAGGGCATTTTTCACAATATTATTTAAACCTCAGTGTGGAAATATAAAACACAGGAAAATCACGTTAATGGCACGGGGCCTTTTAAGGTAGCATGTTCTTTTTTCAAGATCATTCTAGGTGTTAGCCAATAGCTACTTGTGTTATTGCAGCAGCTACAGTGTATTCAGACACCTTGACTTTTTCCACATTTTGTTACATTACAGCCTTACTCTAAAATTGATTAAATATTTTCTCTCATCAATCTACAAAGTACCCCATAATGACAATCAATTTACCAATTGATTGGTAAATTCAATTGATTGGACATGATTTGGAAAGGCACACACCTGTCTATATAAGGTCCAACAGATGACAGTGCATGTCAGAGCAAAAACCAAGCCATGAAGTCGAAGGAATTGTCTAGATCTCCGAGACAGGATTGTGTCAGGCACAGATCTGGGGAAGGGTACCAAAAAATGTCTGCAGCATTGAAGGTCCCCAAGAACACAGTGGCCTCCATTCTTAAATGGAAGAATTTTGGAACCACCAAGACTCTTCCTAGAGCTGACCGCCCAGCCAAACTGCGCAATCGCGGGAGAAGGACCTTGGTCAGGGAGGTGACCAAGAACCCAATGGTCACTCTGACAGAGCTCCAGAGTTCCTCTGTGGAGATGGGAGAACCTTCCAGAAGAACAACCATCTTTGCAGCACTTCTCCAATCAGGCCTTTATGGTAGAGTAACTAGATGGAAGCTACTCCTCAATAAAAGGCACATGAGAGCCCGCTTGGAGTTTACCAAAAGGCTAAAGGACTCTGACCTTGAAAAAAATAAGATTCTCTGGTCTGATGAAACCAAGATTGAACTCTTTGGCCTAAATGCCAAGCGTCACATCTGGAGGAAACCTGGCAACATCCCTACGGTGAAGCATGGTGGTGGCAGCATTATGCTGTGGGGATATTTTTTAGCGGCAGGGACTGGAAGACTATTCAGGATCGAGGCAAAGATGAGCACAGCAAAGGACAGAGAGATCCTTAATGAAAACCTGCTCCAGAGTGCTCAGGCTAGAGAGAAGGTTCACCTTCCAACAGGACAACGATCCTAAGCACACAGCCAAGACAATGTAGGAGTAGCTTCAGGACAAGTCTCTGAATCCCCTTGAGTGGCCCAGCCAGAGCCCGGACTTGACCCCATCGAACATATCTGGAGAGACCTGAAAATAGCTGTGCAGCAATGCTCCACATCCAACCTGACAGAGCTTGGGAGAAACTCCCTAAATACAGTAGTGCCAAGCTTGTAGCATCATACCCAAGAAGACTGCTGTAATCTCTGCCAAAGGTGCTTCAACAAAGTACTTGAGTAAAGGGTCTGAATACTTATGTAAATGTGATAGAGTTTAGGTTGTAACATAACAATGAGGCTGTAACATAACAAAATATTGGCAAAGTCAAGGGGTCTGAATACTTTCAGAATGCACTGTATCTTGAAAAAATATCAGTGTTTTCAAACCCAGAGGCGCAACATCGTGATACTTACAGGAACGCATCGCGAAGCAGACTATTATGGAGCGAGAGACCTGCCAAAAGGTTGAACGTAGGTATTGTTAGATCATAAGAAAACCTATATGTAAATTGTTAGGATCGCAAGAAAAGCCATGCGTGAAACATGAAACGTAAAATTTCATCTGTGAACATACAAACACCATGTTATGATTACGGACTAACATTTTAGGCTTGAACAAATCTTGTTGCAATCCATGCAAACAATAATACCATTTGAGTTTTGTCAGTTTCATATCACCAACACAAAAAAACGCACACCAAATGGCCTGTGAGGAGTGCTACGTGAACAAGCATAACACAGCATCATTTTATTTTTTAAGTCAAAGAAACCGGAAAGAGGTATCCAGCATGTTTGTGTCCATTCTCTATTACTCTTTAGTTAAGTTTACTTCACATAAGGTACTTAATGTAATGGATTTGTTTGCCAGCGCAAGTCTAGATAGCACTAGCTCTGTTATGCCTACACCTAGCGTACTGAAACTTCACTGTTGTATCTCTAAAGCATGGGCATATCTCTGGGTGAGGTGACGTGGACATCCTCATCCATGCACCTTATCAAATAAGACTAATTCAATATCGCACCATTCCATTCTCTGGGCTCTGTCTGCAATCATAACCAGTAGTCTCTACCAGGAATAATGAAACACAGAACAATAATAGATCACTCAATCTTGCCAAAGCATACTCTGTAAGAGGGGTTAATATGAATGTAAAATAATTTGACATGATTTATATGAACCGGGTCATGAACTGTGAAATGAATAATGGAGAGGTTAAACGTAGGCTAAGTCTGGCATAAGCTTATTCCCACACTTTACAGTAACTCTGTTGCAATGGTCTTTAAGTAGTCTCCATATAGGCTATTCCCTCCATCGTGACAATGCTGGCCAGTTGAAGAGCTTGTGTGCAGCACCATGCGACTTTGGAAAAGCACCCCTCAGCCTCAGAAGATGCCCTTCTGGAGGCATGCAGCTATAGTTGTTACACCCTAATGTAGGCCTATTTGCCTACTAGCCAAATAAAGTGATGAGCATGCATGATGCGTGCAACTCGTCATTCCAACATATTTGAACATTGAATTCATCCTTCATTCAGTTCAGTCAGTATGCCTTCCATTCAGTAATTTGTTGCAATAGGAACTAAATCAAAGAAGAGCATTCTTATCCATTTATTTATTGAAATCTATGTATTATCATTTTAATAATTAAATGTTTAATTTAGTCCTATCCAAATAAAATAAAAACGCCTAAATTGCAATGCCTAAAAGTTGAAGGCCTATCATTTTGGGTACTGGTGTCTTGCGGAATAATTTTAGAACTCTATTTGTGTTTTATACCTGTTTTTATTATAGGGCTCTCCTTTAAAAGAGACCCTAGCTCCCAGGCCTCTAAATATAGCATCTAAATCATTTTTAAACAAAATAGTTGAAGCACGTGTGCAGTGGCTGATAGCTTAAACAGATCTGGCAAAAATAATAGGCTACAGTCTTTGGGACGCCTTGGCTATTTCGCTCAGGACAGGTTATAGCCAAGACTTAAGCAATATTTTGTTTCATCTCATTTATTGACATGGATATAGCCTCTGCGTGATGGGGTTGTGCAAAGCAAATGTCTAAAACAAGCCTACATACAGAGTGGAATTCTTTAAAACAATAGTCAAAATGCCTAATAAAAGGCCTACAGTCCGTACTCCGAAATACTGGAAAAAGTGTGATTCATTAGGTTACATGATCACCACAGTAGCCCCACGCGGCTATAAAAATAAATTATGCAATTATATGGCGATTAAATAATACAACAGCATGGCATATTTAGATAGCGGAATAGGCCTAGCCTAAATCATATTTACTTCTGTGTCTTTATCATTCTCACACAAGTCAAAGGCCCAAGCCAATACTACACCATCTACTGGTATAAAGTCGTTATTGAATGCAGATCTAAAACAAGGTGACGTGATGACGTATTTCTGCGCATGAGCTTTGCTAGTGAACATCATCTTGACATCGCTCACAAGTGTGATCAGGGATTTCTATTGGAGAAGCAGTTTCTGCATATCTTCATACTGTACTGTCTTTGTTAACATGTTGTCAGCCATAAGGATTGCACTGCAGTGCGAGGCCTCCATTAGATTTGACAAATTGTTTGACCAACGTTCTCTTATTCTAGAGCAAATTCTGAACAACATCAAGCAGGAGTACAAACGCATTCAGAAGAGAAAGCACATAGATGGAGTTTACCAACAGACAGAGGGTTGCTACTCGCCAGAGTTTCCACCCCATCTTAGTGGATCCAGTATGCCAGGTTTGTTATGAGCTTATAGTGTACCATTAGCCTAAACCCTGGTGAGTGGAGGAGATCCACAATACTAAAGGAACTAGACCCCCCCCCCAACATGCAAATGACCTAATTGCTTTACTTGTGTCCTCTGCAGGCACATCTGCTGGAGGTTCTTCTCCATCAAAGAAAGAACAGCCCTTATTTACTCTTAGACAAGTTGGAATGATTTGTGAACGTCTACTGAAGGAGCGTGAAGACAAAGTGCGGGAGGAATATGAGGAGACCATGACGTCCAAGTTGGCAGGTGTGGACAGTCAAACACAATTCAGAAAGTGCACCATGTGATTTTTAGTTACAGGCACATTAAACACCTCCCTTTTCGCCCACATTTCTATTACAGAACAATATGACACTTTTGTGAAGTTTACACATGACCAGTTGATGCAAAGATTTGGAGAGCAACCTGCAAGCTGTGAGTATTGTTTTGCCCATTTTTATATTTAATTATCAGTGCATGTACCATTCCATTGCTGAATGTGAGAAGGCAACTATGACTCCTGAATGGAAAACTCTAAAAGGTTATGCTAATATGGCTGGTTTTCTGCTTTTATCTATTCATTTCCAGATGTTTCCTGAGAAGACCGACTTTGCCAGGCGACCTTCTCTTGCTGGAAGTTAGAGTTTTAATCTTTGGAAATCCCTGCAAGTGATTGGTTTAATGAAACGTCTTACTGTGCCATATTTCTCCTTTGGGCAAAGGTTTATCTAAGCCGTTGTCAGTGGTAATCTCTCTCACGTAACCAACTAGGTGCTTCCTAATGTAATTATATGGACCCCCTCTACCAGTGGCCTACATTTCTCCTGCTGTACCTGTATCGATAAGTTGTCACTCTCTTACTTTTATAAAGACATCTGGCATTCCAGACTTTATTCACTGTTTTATTCCTTTGTTACACATGTATATATGATAAAGGAATGTAGACAAAGGTTTGCTGGTCAATCTATTAGCAAGTGGAAGGTACGGTTTGGAGAAGATAATTTGCAATGCCCCAGAGCCTTTTTGTATGGGACTTTACAAAGACTAACTTCAATTCATTAGATTTGTTCTGCTTTCAAAATGTTATTTATTTCATTGACTGTTTTGCTTTCAAACCTATGTACTTAGTAGAAAAACCAAACAATAAAATGTTAAGTTTCTGTACTGATATTTCAATTGTAAATAGCTAATAATGTAATCAAGTAGATATACCGATGATATCAGATTCTGTCAACACAGTCGCTTGTGTTCCACCACAGCTCCCTGCCTCCACTATGGAGTGACCAAGTCAAAGGCACTTGTTAATCTCATTCCACGGAGGGTCGAGTGTCTACAGGATTTTGTACCACCCTTGTACTTGATCGGTGAATTAAGGTCACTAATTAGTAGGAACTCCCCTCACCTGGTTGTCTAGGTCTTAATTGGAAAAACCAAAACCCCACACACTCGGCCCTCCGTGTAAGTATTGACTGAATGTTCATCCCAGTTGCACTTCATCTAGCCCTCAAGTAGTAGAATGATCTTGTTTCGTCACCTGTTTACAACCACTACATGAAGACCCATCTGTTCATTACATATGAATGCACCCCTTAAACTTGTTAACATGGCTGCTTTTATCATTTTTGTGATAGTGCTACTTGATGACAAAATGTTTTATAATAGTGCATATACCCACTTCTTTGAGTGTGTTTGTTAATGGAGTAAACTGTAAACATGTTTGCATTTTCCACACCTTCTAAGAATACACTAGAGCAAATCATGATAAAACAATTGACACATGCATACTATACAACACAAGCTCAGAGACCGTGAATCAGCAGCCTCCCCAGGTCAGTCATGACACATGGTCAAACTTCTGCTTGGTGGATTTTACAAATCCCAGGAACTCTAGCTCAAACAGCCTGGATAAAAAAAAACTGGTTGCCTTTGGCAGGAGGCTGAAACTTGGACGCAAGTGAATCTTCCAGCAAGACCCTAAGCACACATCGAAGTCCAAAGAAATAGTTAATTGACCACAAAAATCAACGTTTTGCAATGGCCATCTCATTCTCCGCACTTGAACCCCATTGACACCCTGTGGTTTGAATTCAAGAGGGCTGTCTTTTCTGAGTAATTGTATTAGTATAATAATATTTCAAAATTGCATACAACATAGCTCACTCAGTATTTGTGCTAATTCATTTTCTACAGTCTTTTGTTGCTCAACTTGATCAAGGGTGCCAATCATTTGACCTGACTGTATATCTAGGCTATGGGAAAGGAAAAAGACTGCAGTAGGACATGTGGTATGAAAAGCAATATTCAAAATACATCACGATCAAGCATTTTAAAACTTCCAACAGTTAAAGGATACCGTTTGAGTTCATCCACTTTGCCATAGTCCACAGTCAGCATCCTTGCCCTCTGCAGCATAAGCCTGCAAATACATACAAATTCACTCAATGCAATATTTAATGTGTTCTTGTTCAGGAAAGAATACCAACAATAGTGTTTCATTTGATTCTTTATAAAAAATCTACCTCCTGTCAGTCATACAGGTTGATGAGCCTCCCACACTCCATATGGAGTTTGTACACAATGCAGATGTCAGGAGCAGCATTTGAAATTGTCCCGTCCTCGGTCCGCAGGTTTTCATTCTGAACCACACAACATTAGCATCAGTATCAGCTGCTGTTGTAGCTTTAACACTTAAAAGTTTGGGCTGATACTCAGTTGTCTAAAGAGACTGGCTTACCTCCTTTCCTTTTCCTTCATCTGCACTGAAAGAATTGTGAATAGGTGAAAGTAAGCCCACTGATAGTAGTCCACCAAATTGCTTACACCCATCATGTCTTTCCAGATTAGGGAGAGGATATGAGGAAAGGAGTTTACTAGACACTTTTGAGACAAAGCCTCTCAGTGGTAAGTTGTTTACCTTCAGGTATAGGTAGTGGTTGCTGAGGGCAGTCTGGATGGCGTGGCGTGGCGTTGAGGTGGGGTCTCAGGATAGCAGAGGAGCTATAGTAGCACACATACTGGGATTCGTGTAGGGGCACTACTGTACATATTAGAAGTGTATTAAAATCGGTCTTTTCCATTACAAAAATGTTACCTTTTGCAGTTGGAACAGGTCTGTTTTCTTCTGGAGGCCTTTCCTTGGAGAAGAGATGATCTCCCCAGCTGCACCCGCTGCAGCAGCAACATCTGATAGGGTCGAAGCAATCAAAAAGTACATTTCACCACCATAGAAATATAATTAAAAAGTGCTATTTTAATGCAAATAAAAATGGTAAAGCAAAACCCTCATCGCTACTTTCTGTCCGACTGGTCAACTTTGGCAAGTAAATCCTCCAGTTGGAGCAGTGTAGCGCTCATTTTCTTGCTCTTGCCAGGTTTTAGGATCTCAGCGCACTTTTGCAGTGGTGCTACAAGTTCATCTTTGGCCATCCTGGGGTGAAACGTAGAGTGTTGTCAAAAGAAAGGAGAGCAAACAAACTGAACTTTCTTATCTTAGCAGGTAACTGAGTACATGGCAACTTGTATAGAACTTTGAAATAAGTTTCGTAAGGCAATGTTTGTGCTTTATATCGACGTTAAACAACGATTTTGTAATCAATCATTACCTCAGCTGCATGGCAGACACATGCTCTTCATTCTCCCACACATTCTTCTCCAGACAGGATATGTGCAGTTCCCTTATCTGAAAATCGAGGCATATGTGGAACAGGCGAGACAGTTGGTGCCATGCTCTACAATTACATTCCTAACATGAGGTATTATTTCAATGGCAACCTTGATAAACAAAATGTTCAAACCCGTTTCCCCAGAGGGTATTTAGGTAGAGAAGACGTTAGAACGTGGAGAGGCATTGAGACAAAGCACTCAACAGCACTCAATATTTACCTTCACATGGTCATCACTGGTCAACAGCTCCATTTGCTCCTGGGGAGCCTGCTATGTACCTGGGGGAAAGGGTGCGAGGTAAACACCAAGCATCACAACAAGTTTTAAACAGACGAACCACACAACATTTAAATAATGTTACTCAACCATCATATGGGTAGAAGTGTGTGTGTGTTGGAGACTTGTGGGCCTGCGTGTGCATATGTGTGTGAGACAGTCACCTCATGAAGGATGGCAGCTGTTGGATCCTCTCTACATCCCTGTGGCTGAGCTCAGTGGCGTGGCCCAGGGCCGCCGCCTCCTTACAGCACAGCACGCTCAGAGGCTGGCTGTGGAAGTGCTCCAGCAGAGCAAACTGGTAAGGGGGCCCCATGGTCAACACACACGTACACACAAACCTGAGATCAAGCAATGCAAAAGATAAGGTAACTATTCACAGGAGTAATCCAAAATAATACATCCAGCCCACATCTCAAAGTTAGTCTTTGAAAGACAATACAGAGCAGTCAACAGTGTGTTCAGTCAGTCAGTTATTCCACTTCAACACATTTGAACTGTTCTAAAACAGTCACACAAACAAACAGAGGTCAGTACTCACCTGCAGGTCTTTGATGAAGTTGCACACGGAGAAATCGTGGTGGAGGAAGATTCTGACCAGCACCTGCAGCACCTTGCCACTGGTCTTAACAGGAAACAGTGGGGTCAGGATCACCTTGAGACACAGACGGGAAAGCAATACACACTCAAGTCTGAATTCTAACTTGAGAAAGACGTGTAACAAAACAAAAATTAGAAAATAATGTCATCAATGGGGATCAAGAGTGAAAATGTGCGTTGATCTCTAGTTGGTATTCAACTGCACCTTTAGAACCCTATTGGGTTTAGGAATAGGGCACAGAGGAGCATGATCACTGTGTCCAATACAACTACAAAGTGAATGGATGGATCCATGGTAGCTACAGACTACCTTGTCAATTCAATTCAATTTGCTTTATTGGCATGATGTAACAATGTACATATTGCCAAAGCTTATTTTGGATATTTACAATATAAAATAAAAATGAGAATCAAAATTGTCAAAGGGACAACAATAACCAAGTGTCAAAATAACCATACATTCAACAATAACAATAAGCATACAGTAGAGTACATGTGCAGGTTGATTGGTTTGTCTATGACAGTGGTCAGGTGCAGGACAGGGACTGGAAGGATATGGACTGGGGTAGCATGTGCTGAATGGTGCTGCGAGACGTGGTGATGCCAAAGACGAACATCAGAGGAAACTGCTCCACGTACCGACTGTCGCAGAGAACGGGGAGATTATATAGCACGTCATGCATGGGCATTTTTAACATATGCTACAGTACCCTCACACAAGTACACGTGCATTTTCCCCATTCAATCAATCTAACAGAGACAGAGGTCAGGGATCATGCTTTTCTCCCCCCTGCAGATGATGAAGTCTTGCAGCACTCTAGGGTTGAAAGCCTCTAGGTCTATGAAGATCACTAAAATGGGAGGATGCTGTTGCATGTCTTTGCCAAAAGAAGTACGCTTTTTGCCTGGGGTGCCAGACAAATTATTAGGACCAAACAAATGATTTGTGCACATAAGACTCATGATCTGTAATGAGCATTTACACAATGATAGTAAGGTCAAAATCTATCAAATGTGACCGTTTTACATAAAAGCCTTACATTAGTCCTTGATTGTGTGCAGTAGCTTCGTACCTTTGTCACAGTCTATCTATCCTAACCTGCCTTTCTAAAGTCTTCGAAAGCCAAGTTAACAAAACAGATCACCGACCATTTCGAATCCCACCGTACCTTCTCCACTACGCAATCTGTCTTCCGAGCTGGTCATGGGTGCACCTCAGCCACGCTCAAGGTCCTAAATAATATCATAACCGCCATCGATAAAAGACAATACTGTGCAGCCGTATTCATCGACCTGGCCAATGCTTTTGACTCTGTCAATCACCACATTCTTATCGGCAGACACAACAGCCATGGTTTCTCAAATGACTGCCTCGCCTGGTTCACCAGGCTGACTTAGAATATGTGGACAACTACAAATACCTAGGTGTCTGGTTAGACTGTAAACTCTCCTTACAGACTCAAATTAAGCATCTCCAATCCAAAATTAAATCTAGAATCAGCTTCCTATTTCGCGACAAAGCATCCTTCACTCATGCTGCCAAACATACCCTCGTAAAACTGACTATCCTACTGATCCTTGACTTTGGCGATGTCATTTACAAAATAGCCTCCAACACTCTACTCAGCAAACTGGATGCAGTCTATCACAGGGCAATCCATTTTGTCACCAAAGCCCCATATACTACCCACCACTGCAACTTGTATGCTCTCGTTGGCTGGTCCTCGCTTCATATTCATTGCCAAACCCACTGGCTCCAGGTCATTTATACGTTTTTGCTAGGTAAAGCACCGCCTTATCTCAGCTCACTGGTCACCATAGCAGCACCCACCTATAGCGTGTGCTCCAGAAGGTATATTTCACTGGGCACCCCCAAAAGCCAATTCCTCCATTGCCCGCCTTCCCTTCCAGTTCTCTGCTGCCAATGACTGGAACGAACTGCAAAAATCACTGAAGCTGGAGACTCAAATCTCCCTCAGTAACTTTAAGCATCAGCTTACAGATCATTGCACCTGTACATAGCTCATCTGTAAATAGCCCATCCAACTACCTCATCCCCATACTGTTATTTATTTTTGCTACTTTGCACCCCAGTATCTCTACTTGCACATTCATCTTCTGCACATCTATCACTCCAGGGTTTAATTGCTAAATTGTAATTACTTCACCACTACGGCCTATTTATTGCCTTACCTCCCTAATCTCACCTCATTTGCACACACTGTATATAGACTTTTCTATTGTGTTATTGACTGTACGTTTGTTTATTCCATGTGTAACTCTGTGTTGTTGTTTGTGTCGCACTGTTTTGCTTTATCTTGGCCAGTTCGCAGTTGTAAATGAGAACTTGTTTTCAACTGGCCTACCTGGTTAAATAAAGGTGGGAAAAAAGTAATGTACCAGTCACAGAGGGTGCCAAGGGAGCAGTGCACCCTCTTCTGGTTAACATTGGTACTGTGCTGCTTAGGCTCTTCCTCCTCTTCAACATCCACTGACACACAAGCACTCAGTCTCACTAGAACCCTCTGCATCAGGTGCTTCCGGGCTGAGGACAGAACCAAATGAAAATGTGAAGATTTGAGTGAGGTAGTATCCATGTGTCATAATAAAAAAAATGGCATGCAGATACTTATTTACATCAAAGTATAAATAAATTAAATCTACCCAATTGCCAACCTCAAATAGCAGTTGTACAAATTCCCTTGTTGACTAATAATAGAAATAAGAGTTGTTTCTCAAGTACCACATACATGAGACTGACCTGCACACTCTTTGGCTTGTATGGAGACAACAAAAAGGAGTCACCGACTGCTGCAGCTGGTTAGAGGAGCTCTGGAAGGTAATTTCATGATTTGGCACATTCACTCCTACACAGTAAGAAGAGAAGAGACATACAGTTACTTGGTTAATCTCTATCCCATGGACAACATATCAAAATATACTAATTTAGGCATAGGGCATGGGCCCTGGTCATGCCAAAGACTTTTGCGTGTGCACCCTCTCTTTTGAGTAACATACCATGCACTAGGGCAGCTGTAAGAATCTCATTGGCTCTCATACCTCTTGCCCAGTCACCCGTGCCCCGCTGGAAAGTGGAGGCACTCTTTCTGATAAACTCCAATAGGCTGTCTAAAATGATCCTGTTCAGCTCATCCTGCAGAAACTGTAAAGACGAAACAATGTACATTTCCATGCCTGATAAAAGCTTTGAACTTTTCAGTGAGGTGAAACGTTCACAACGCTACAGATATAAATGTAATAAATAGAGCCGACACAATTCCCTATTCTGCATGACATGTATAGCCTCTCACCTCGGTGTCTGCCTTCATTATAGGCTCTCACCTCGGTGTCTGCTTTCATTTTCTCCAATAATGTCTGCTATTCTCTGTGTCCTCATTGCCATGAGCGAAATAATCCTCTGGAGAAAACATGCGCGCGCGATCAATACAAAATGGTACTGGCAGAATATTCCGTTTTCACAAAACAAAGTACACGTATTATTCAATTACTGTGGTTATAATCTATAAAATCACCCACCCACAGTTGGCCTCTTCTTCCTCTTTTTGGCACTGGGCTTGAACACAAAGCAAACCTATCCATTCGGGGGATATACACATGATGACATGATCATTGTTACTTCAGTGGGCTGACAACAAGCAATAACTTTAATAAACACGTTTTGTGGCTAGATACCTATAATTTTGTTATGGTCGTTTTGCCGAGCTAAAGTTAGTAAACCAGCTGACATACGTGGGAAAGATGTAACGTTATTTGCCACGATGATGTACTAATTCGCCACTCCCAACAGGAAACCTCAATAAAACCAATGGACTCATTAGCCTACCTTTGAAACCGACGAAGTTGTCGAAATGTGACTGCCCCAGACAGACTATGGTCTGTAAAATATGTTTGATTATTTGACAGATTGTACGGCGCACTTTAGTAGTCATGGTGGTGGGGAACAAAATACGGCCTGACTAATCTAATATCAATTCTCCAGTTTAAAAACAAAAATTCTTTCACTGATTTTTTTTCAAATTAATTCTCGTGTTTTTAACAGTTCTTTCCGATTTTGTATTCGGTCCCTCATTACATTTTTTAAAATTCCCTCAATTTTAATACTCTGCATTTTTCCATTCATTGTGTATGCAACCCTAAACCAGAAACATGCTGCTGATGGAACCATGGTCTGGAATCGATTAAAACAGGCAAATGATTTCTAATGTCTTATGTAGCTAGCTGTCTTGCTCCTTCGCGGTGTAGCAATTTAAGCAATTGATAGCTATTTGCTTTGACAATACTGTAATGACCTGACTAGATCATAAATGAACAATTGTCCAGACAGAGGCTTGAGTTTGCGAATTGACGGTTTATTAAACCAACTTTACACAGGCTACTGTTTGGGCCGTAGCACACGCCAAAAAGATGACAGATAACCCACAAGCCAATCGTGACCTTCTCTTGTGAAGCCCAGACGTAAGAGAGAGAGAACAAAGGCTGAACCTGGTCTTAACTTCCAATGCTCCACCCCCCTGCCCAACCCCCCTCCACGCCACTCCGCCAACCACCAGGATGCCCGGCATCAGAACATTCCAGGCATTCCCGTGATTGGCAGATAGCAGGTTGATTGACATGTCGGACCCCGCGAACACCGGGTACTGGTCAGTACAACACAACCACCTCCTAGCCTAGCACATAACACACAGCTGTCTGTGCGGGTCGCTACAATACGTTCACCTGTAACGCTATACTGGCTGATAGCCAGGCTAGGATACGTAGCTAGCTAGCTTTTGATAGATATCCAACCAGTCTGCCCCCTCCATCCTCCGGAGTATAGGCTAGCAAGAGATGGAGCAGAACCAGGAATTGCTGCGCTTTTTGAGAGATTGAGGGTTTGATGAGGATTTCGTACAGACCTTCATCAATGAAAAGGTAGGCCTACGTGATAGCTAACTTTTAGGGGTTTCATCACAAAAGAGTTATAGCGCAGGGATGAGAGCGCACCATCATTGACATTTGCACCTGTTAACACCGAAGCCTCCAGTCCTAGAAATTATTCCGTTCTGCCTCTGACAATTAAACAATCAAACCGTTTGCCTGATGCCATGTTTTACTGGAAGATCAAATTATGTCACTAAGCAAGCACATTTAGCGTAGTTCCGGGAGGAAAAAGTTGCATTCTGTGCATGGTTGAGCTCTGTATTTACAATTCAGTAATATAATAATGTAGTTGACAGCACGGTAAGGAGCAGGCAAAATAAACTTTCCAATGACCTGAACCTTTGTCATGTCAGTGTTATTTCATGGTGTAATCTCAATTATCCAGCAGATGGCGCTGTTCATGTTGTACATGTATCATGAATCCGAGTTTGCGCATTGTGTCTTTAGTTTGCGTCGTAAACATGCATAATTCAGTTATGACAGCTAGCGAGGGTCCTGACTTTTCAGGTTATTGAAATGACTAAACTTAAAAGTGTACTTAAGGTCGCCGTTCATAGAGCTACACAGATCCAGAGTCTGGAGTAGACTCATGTAACTATAAAGTCAGCCATAGTTCTGAAAAGGGAGTAAAAAAGGCAGTAAAAAGAGTTTGTCTCAATATATTACAATACTATACAAACAATGAATTCATAGGCTATTATAACCAAAAGTAGTAATGAAATGATAGCCTAACAAAATGACTACTAAATGCAGTTCAAAGTGTCAAAGAAAAGTGTCTCCTCAAAACAACATTCTAGCCAGATCAATAAACTGCATCAGAGAAATGTTGTCCATATATATATATATGGATAACATATATATATATCGAAACATAAATAACTAATGAGCTTCACGAAAGAAAATTGATATTGAAGCCACTAAAGGCTGTCATGTTACTGCAAGGCTGCAATCGGTGCACATAACAGCTTCCCGGAAAGACAATCAAATGACAGAGAAATCAAAAAAAAAATCTAGGTTTATGATGAATTTAAATAAAATATAGAATGCCTACTTTATTAAAACGAAGTTAAAGACGCATGCATGACAAACAAAGCAAACAACCAAATAACGTGGAAATGACATTTGGGGAACCATGGTCAACTCTTTGGTGCTGAAAGGACAGCGCCGCTGCCTTGCCAGATATACAGTGCATTCGCAAAGTATTCAAACTCCTTCACTTTTTCCACATTTTGTTACGTTATTGCCTTATTCTAAATAGTTTCCCCCCCCAAACTACACACAATACCACATAATGACAGTTTTTCCACCCCAAAAAAATTGAATAAACATTTCCGTAAGTATTCAGACTCTTTTCTCAGTACTTTGTTGAAGCATATTTGGCTGCGATTACAGCCTCAGGTCTTCTTGGGTATGACGCTACAAGCTTGGCACACCCGTATTTGGGGAGTTTCTCCCATTCTTCTTTGCAGATCCTCTCAAGCTCTGTCACGTTGGATGGGGAGCGTCGCTGCACAGCTATTTTCAGGGCTCTCCATAGATGTTCAATCGGGTTCAAGTCCGGGCTCTGGCTGGGTCACTCAAGGACATTCAGAGACTTGTCCCGAAGCCACTCCTGCGTTGTCTTGGCTGTGTGCTTAGGGTCGTTGTCCTGTTGGAAGGTGAACCTTCGCCCCAAGTCTGAGGTCCTGAGCGCTCTGGAGCCGGTTTTCATCAAGGATCTCTGTACTTTGCTCCGTTTATCTTTCCCTCAAGTCTCCCAGTCCCTGCCGCTGAAAAACACCCCCACGGCATGATGCTGCAACCACCATGCTTCACCGTAGGGATGGTGCCAGGTTTCCTCCAGATGTGACACTTGGCATTCAGGCCAAACAGTTCAATCTTGGTTTCATCAGACCATGGAAATCTTACTGAGGAGTGGCTTCCATCTGGCCACTCTACCATAAAGGCCTGATTGGTGGAGTGCTGCAGAGATGGTTGTCCTTCTGGAAGTTTCTCCCATCTCCACAGAGGAGCTCTGTCAGAGTGACCATCAGTTCTTGGTCTCCTCCTGTGGGACCTTATTATACACAGGTGTGCTTTTCCAAATCATGTCCAATCAATTGAATTTACTACAGGTGGACTCCAATCAAAGTTGTAGAAACATCTCAAAGTTGATCAATGGAAACAGGATGCACCTGAGCTCAATTTCGAGTCTCACAACATAAAAAAAACTGTTTTCGCATTGTCATTATGGGGTATTGTGTGTAGATTGAGGAACAAAATGTATTTAATACATTTTAGAATAAGGCTGTAACGTAACAAAAAGTGGAAAAAGTCGAGGGGTCCGAATTCTTTCCAAATGCACTGTATAATTCTCCCGCTTTTGGGCAGTGGATAGTTGGGGTGGTTTGTCAAACCATTTTGGGACTTATATATATAGAAAAAACAATGCCTCATGAGCTTAGTTCAACAGTCATCCCCCCCATCAGAACCCAAATTTGATCTCGTTTTTATTTTGGATGGTCAGTCCTTGCATCCATAGCTCTGTGTATGAATTTCAGAGTTGTTACATTACACCAGGCCCATTCCTCAGCTTTTTACCAAAAGAGGCAGGGTTGGCTGCTTTGTTATTGTTTCAATTAAGGATTCTTGCTTTAATTGAGCTATGTATTCATCCATCCACTATAACCATCCATCAAATCAAGTTAATTACACTAAGTTGTAACTACTTTCCTCTTTTGTTTTCAGATTTACTGCAGTGCCGTCAAGGTCATGATGGATGCCGAACTCGCAAAATACGTGCCCAGATTTGGTGATCGTATTGCCATAAGGCAGTACTGCAAAAGAGAAGTGGCCGCTCTCCAGCGATCCAGTGTGTTCAAAGCTGCAGATCCGTTTTTTAATTGTTCCATAAGCCTAAAGAAAAGTCATAAGTAGCCTGCAAAACTTTGTGGAAACTCCAACGCTAAGACAACATAACGTACTTTCCAAATTGGATGGCTGGAACAAGTTGGAGTCGACTCATTCTGCCAAGTTAGAGAGAAAAAAAGGTGGTGGGACAAGACAATTAAAGGCACCAAAGACGGTCACTAAGGCACTTTTATTTCCAAATGGAAAAAGAAAACTCAATGATTTGGAATTTAACATGCGAGACTTTACTAAGGGAGCGCTAGACCCATCTACTTCATTGGTCAAACATAACGAACTCAGAAAAGGAAACATTTTAAATCTATATCTTTCCAGCAAATTAAACATTCATGGCAGCTGCCTCCATCTCCAAAGAGAAGAATAACAGAACCAAGTACAGCAGAATCAAATGTTTTGTTACATGCGCCGAATACAACAGGTGTAGTAGACCTTAGCATGAAATGCTTACTTACAAGCCCTTAACCAACAATGCAGTTAAGAAACTATTTACTAAAACTCAATAAAATAAACAATAACGAGGCTATATACAGGGGTACCGGTACAGAGTAGGGTACTTTCTAAATGTAATCAGTTAGTTACCTGTCCAATTTTTTTTTAAATCAGTAAAGTAACCTTTTGATTACCCAAACTCAGTAACGTAATCTGATTCCATTCCGTTACTTATATATTACTTTCCCCTTGAGGCATTAGAAGAAAACAAAAATGTATGTTAACAATTGAACGACATCTATTGCAGGATAAATCTGTTAAAGTTTACAGTGGCCATAAATGGATGTTACATTTTATGGGGTGGTTATGTAGGCTTCTTCTAACCCATAGCTTTCTAGTACATATAATAATATGATTAAATTATTTTTACATTAAAAACCAAAGTCTATCAAAATGTCAGTAATTACAAGTCCTATGGATTTTTTTATCAGCATAAATTAGATTGATCAATAAAAGCCCCACTTACTCCATAGGCTTGGATCCGCGCTATGCAGCTGTTGCAAGAGCGCATTTTTCACTGGCTGCCCACTGGTTTCAAAAACAATGATTGAAAGGCAGCTTAAACTTCTTGAATTCAACCATTTAGATTTGTGAACAGCTATCCACAGCAACCACAATCCATAAGGCGCAAATAGCTAAATCAGAGAGCAGCAGTGTGATTCACTTCACATCAATGTGCTATGTAGATATAAATAATAAGTGATACCCGTATCACCGTAGACTACACCACTGCTGTGATCCTTACCTCCAAGCGTTTATTCAAGGTGAATAATCTTTGGATGCTGCACCATTGGAAGACAGCTTGGACTGTAGCCTACAAAAAATGTATATTCCTGCTCTTTACCCACGATCCATTAAGCACATTTGGTATCATCATAGTGGTCTCTGACTTGTGGTCAGACTCGTTCAGGTGGAACAAACTTAAACTTGAGCCTTTTTTCAATGCTCATTTGCATGGGGGGGGGACACAATTCCAAAGTGTGGGTGATGGACATCATTTTCATGTCAGACATTTTCTCTCACACACACAAATTAACTTGCTCAAATCAATCATGTCGAACTAGGGGTCGAATTGTCAAAAGTTACCAAGGAGGATGGTAGTTACGTTATTGGGGAGCGGTATACATGTGTCGGTCTTGTTCCACCAGGCTACCTCACCCAACCCCCCACCACAAATTATATGTTCAACAGCTACATTCACATTGTTATGTTTTACACATTCTTAAACAGGTGCAGATGTCCTTGTTTTGAGACCAAGAGTGACTTTGGAAGAAGCCCCCAAAAAATTATATGTTCAACAGCTACATTCACATTGTTATGTTTTACACATTCTTAAACAGGTGCAGATGTCCTTGTTTTGAGACCAAGAGTGACTTTGGAAGAAGCCCCCAAGACTCCTGAAGAACATACACATGCTGTACACAGTGTCGTCGTTGTCAGTGTCGCTTCGACATTAGGACCTGGCCACTGTCAAGCTGGCCCTGATGATTGCAAACAGTGGCAAAGAGTTCCAAAATTAAATGAATGTAACTGATACTGTAGCCACAATATGCATTTTATAAAAAGGACAGCTACTGTGAGTTGCCATGTATAAAAACTGCAAATAGGTGCTTCAACAAAAGTACTGAGTAAAGGGTCTGAATACTTATGCAAATGTGATATTTATATATTTTTTATTAAAACATTTCTAAAAACCTAATTTCTGCTTTGTCATTATGGTGTAATGTGTATAGATTGATGAAGACTAAATCAATTTTAGATTAATGTAACAAAATATGGGAAAAGTCAAGGGGTCTGAATACTTTCCGAAGGCACTGTAGCTAAAGTTACTTATTGTGTATTTATTCGTTATTATTTTTCTATTTCTAAATGTTTGTCTCTGCAATAGTGGTAAGGGCCAGTAAGTATGTAAGCATAGTCTACACCTCTTAAGACCCATTTGACAAATAACATTGTATTTGGTTTGACAGTGGTTCAATCAATGGAGTTCTATACTGCTACTTGTAGGCTACTGTCTAATAATTTCTCTCAATATATTTCATGATGCGTATGTAACCTAACATGCGCAATGTTGTGCCAAATCAGTGATTTAGTCCATTTTTATTGTGTCGGCATAGTAATAAGCCACCTCAATATTTGCAGCCGTAGGTGTTAATATCGCTCTTGGAGCTGATCCGTCATCAGTATTGTGAAATAATTATAAAAGTTAAGGTAAGATTTGAAAGGAGAAAGCTGATCTGAGAGCAGTGCTCACTTTCTTTCGATCCTATTAGTATCGACACATGCCCCAACATCTCACTAAGCGAGCGTTTTCTCTTCGTGGTGTTTTGGGAAACGCATGTTACATCTTTGGCCGTTGTTGGAAAGATACATGTTTAAACACTTGTCAGCCTAAGTTCCATCGCTATCGGGAAACAGGGCCCTGGACATATATTTTGCCAACACATGGCGGCTCACCTTTGTTCAACCAGCTAAACCAGATTGGGAGTTAGTCTATTAGCTAGAAAAAGGTATGCTAGAGTTATTACTTCCTCTTCCAACTATGTACCAAGTCCATTCATTTGAAAATGTCCCTTACTTCTCCTTGCCATTATCATTCATCTGATAAGACAAGTGAATACATTTTTTGGGGGGGTTAACATGATTGGGGTCACTAGGTCTGTCTCTGCAGGGTTCCATGGCAAGAAAAAGGCCCGAGCTAAACAGCTGCTTTTAGCGAAAATGTGTTTGGAGTTACATAGCCTATTGGCTAGAAAAATGTATGTGTACAGTATGTACTGTAGGTCTCAAACTCACCAAAAAAAGGTCTGCTCACAGTCAACTGCGTTTATTTTCAAGAAACTTAACGTGTAAATATTTGTATGTACATAAGATTCAACAGACAAACTGAATAAGTTCCACAGACATTTGACTAACAGAAATGGAATAATGTGTCCCTGAACAAAGGGGGGAGGGGGTCAAAATCAAAAGTAACAGTCAATGCAGCTGGTTGCCACACCAGATACTAAGTACTGCAGTGCATCTCCTCCTTATGGGCTGCACCAGATTTGCCAGTTCTTGCTGTGAGATGTTACCCCACTCTTCCACCAAGGCACCTGCAATTTCTGGGGAGGGGAATGGCCCTAGCCCTCACCCTCCGATCCAACAGGTCCCAGATGTGCTCAATGGGATTGAGATCCGGGTTCGTCGCTGGCCATGGCAGAACACTGACATTCCTGTCTTGCAGGAAATCAAGCACAGAACGAGCAGTATGGCTGGTGGCATTGTCATGCTGGAGGGTCATGTCAGGATGAGCCACCTGCAGGAAGGGTACCACGAGCGAGGTCTTCCCTGTAACGCGGCGGCAGCGTAGCCTAGTGGTTAGAGCGTTGAACTAGTAACTGGAAGGTTGCGAGTTCAAACCCCCGAGCTGACAAGGTACAAATCTGTCGTTCTGCCCCTGAACAGTTCCCAGGCCGTCATTGAAAATAAGAATGTGTTCTTAACTGACTTGCCTGGTTAAATAAAGGTAAAAAAATAAATAATTTTTTTTTTTAAATGCACAGCGTTGTTTGCCTGCAATGACAACAAGCTCAGTCCGATCATGCTTTGACACACCGTCCCAGATCATGATGTATCCACCTCCAAATCGATCCAGCTCCAGAGTACAGGCCCCGATGTAATGCTCATTCCTTCGACGATAAATGCGAATACGACCATCACCCCCAGTGAGACAAAACTGCGACTCGTCAGTGAAGAGCACTTTTTGCCAGTCCTGTCTGGTCCAGCGACGGTGGGTTTGTGCCCGTAGGGGGCGCTGTTGCTGATGAGGTCCGATGAGGACCTGCCTTAAAACAGGCCTACAAGCCCTCAGTTCAGCCTATTGCGGACAGTGAGCACTGACGGAGGGATTGTGCGTTCCTGGTGTAACTCGGGCAGTTGTTGCCATCCTGTACCTGTCCCACAGGTGTGATGTTCGGATGTACCGATCCTGTGCTGGTGTTGTTACACATAGTCTGCCACTGCAAGGACGATCAGCTGTCCGTCCTGTCTTTCTGTCTTAGGCGTCTCACAGTACGGACATCAATGTATTGCCCTGGCCACATCTGCAGTCCTCATGCATCCTTGCAGCATGCCTGAGGCACATTCACGCAGATGAGCAGAGACCCCTGGCATCTTTCTTTTGGTGTTTTTCCAGAGTCAGTAGAAAGGCCTCTTTAGTGTCGTAAGTTGTCATAACTTTGATCTTAATTGCCTACCGTCTGCAAGCTGTTAATGTCTTATCGACAATTCCACAGGTGCATGTTCATTAATTGTTTATGGAAGTTATTTAGATTTTTACAAGTTATATTTGAAAGACAGGGTCCTGTAAAAGGGACATTTCCTTTTTTGCTGAGCTTCTCTCTCATATATAGATACAACACTCCACAAATGTATTGTTATCAAACTATAGTTTTGGCAAGTCGGTTAGGACTTTGTGCATGACAAGTAATTTTCCAACAATTGTTTACAGACAGATTATTTCACTTATTATTTCACTCAATTGGAGGTGTACCTGTGGTTGTATTTCAAGGCCTACCTTCAAACAATGCCTCTTTGCTTGACATCATGGGAAAATCAAAAGAAATCAGCCAAGACCTCAGATAAACAATTGTAGACCTCCACAAGTCTGGTTCATCCTTGGGAGCAATTTCCAAATGCCTGAAGGTACACACAATAGTACACAAGTATAAACACCATGGGACCACACAGCCATCATACCGCTCAGGAAGGAGACGCGTTCTGTCTCCTAGAGATGAACGCACTTAGGTGCGAAAAGTGCAAATCAATCCCAGCAGCAAAGGACCTTGTGAAGATGCTGGAGGAAACCGGTACAAAAGTATCTATATCTACAGAAAAACGAGTGTCCTATATCGACATAACCTGAAAGGCCACTCAGCAAGAACGAAGCCACTGCTCCAAAACCGTCATAAAAAAAGCCAGACTACGGTTCACAACTACACATGGGGACAAAAATCGTACTTTGTGGAGAAATGTCCTCTGGTCTGATGGAACAAAAATAGAACTGTTTGGCCATAATGACCATCGTTATGTTTGGAGGAAAAGGGGGGATGCTTGCAAGTCGAAGAACACCATCCCAGCCGTGAAGCACGGGGGGATAGCATCATGTTGTGGGGGTGCTTTGCTGCAGGAGGGACTAGCGCATTTCACAAAATAGATGGCATCATGAGGAAAGGAAAATTCTGTGGATATATTGATGCAACATCAAGACATCAGTCAGGAAGTTAAAGCTTGGTCGCAAATGGGTCTGCCAAATGGACAACGACCCCAAGCATAATTCCAAAGTTGTGGTAAAATGGCTTAAGGACAACAAAGTCAAGGTATTCGAGTGGCCATCACAAAGCCCTGACCTCAATCCTATAGAAAATGTGTGGGCAGAACTGAAAAAGCATGTGTGAGTTAGGAGGCCTACAAACCTGACTCAGTTACACCAGCTCTGTCAGGAGGAATGGGCCAAAATTCACCCAATTTATTGTGGGAAGCTTGTGGAAAGCTACACGAAACGTTTGACCCAAGTTAAACAATTTAAAGGCAATGCTACCAAATACTAATTGAGTGCATGTAAACTTCTGACCAACTGGAAATGTGATGAAAGAAATAAAACGCTGAAATAATATCACTACTATTATTCTGACATTTCACATTCTTACAATAAAGTGGTGAACCTAACTGACATAAGACAGGCATTTTTACTTGGCTTAAACTTCAGGAATTGTGAAAAACTGAGTTTAAATGTATTTGACTAAGGTGTATGTAAACTTCCGACATCAACTGTATATCTTCCACTGGAGGCATTTCTTATCCCATGACTAGTCAATCTGTTTCAACTTTGGCATATACTCTTCCTGGACACAGACACCGAGCCTGGATAGTCAGTCAAAGCATCTCTTTTGGCCCACCATTATGTATGACAAACGCATTACGAAACATGTGTACACATACATTTTAATGTGACCTTAAAATGGTGGCAGTTGCCATGGCCATTGTGCACTTATTTGCGCCTTCTGAAGGTTTTTTTCTTTTCCTGTAGCCAGCCATGGAGAAAGTGCTCACACATTGAAAAAATTCCAGCAATCTTGGTTGACTTTTTCCATTCATCCAAAAATGTATCACATATTCACTCAGTGCTAAGGGACTTGTGTGTTGCATCAAGTCAACCCTTTTACTGGTAAATCGTCTACACTCAGTCACCATATTTAATGGTTGCTTGATAACTTGTGACAAACCTGGAACTTGCATCAAATACTTTGGCATTGCTCTGGGCCGATTACCTTGACTATACCAATTAATTATTCATGATTTGGTACCAGAAGTAGTTGCAACAGTGACCTTAAATAAAAGGAAAAATAAGGTTTTAATATCTGAGACTGTCGTCATGCATTATGCCACACATTTGCAATGATACAAAGTTTGTGCCACATAAAATGAGCTTCATCAGTTACTTCATCAGGGGCGGCAGGCAGCCTAGTGGTTAGAGCGTTGGACCGAGCTGACAAGGTAAAAAAAATCTGTCGTTCTGCCCCTGGACAAGGCAGTTAACCCACTGTTCCTAGGCCATCATTGACAATAAGAATGCGTTCTTAACGTTCTTAACTGACTTGCCTAGTTAAATAAAGGTCAAATAAAATAAAATAAAATGAATTGTCAAAGAATCTGTATAAATGATCTTGGCTGCAATTGTCACTATGATCAACTGAAGATATTATTAAATGTAGCCTACACGTGAGCCTGTAGGACTTGTGCACCACGGTTTTATATGTTAAGTCTATGAAGAGTGCAATGATTAATACAAGGATAATAATCAAACAATCTCCAAAAAGTTCACCTGTAGCTGCATGGCCTATAGCATTGACAACAGTTCACTGTAGATAGCTTTGTTGTTCGAAGGTAGAGCACCTTAACTATGCGGTGATCACTTTAGTTGTCGTCTCCCACAGCCGATGATGCACCAAAAACCGGTACGTGTAGCAGATCTGTCACTGGGTCCCAGAATAGGCCTGGTCTTGCCGGACTCTCTGTGCTTTGCTGAACAGACACTCTTCTGGGACTTCTGGTCGAAACAGCCGCACCACATCTTTTCGTTCTTGACTCTTTCCCTAACAAAACAGCTGATTCTTTCCACGTCATTGGCACTTTTATATTTGAGAATAAGATTGCGACAGGAGCCACATACTGCTTTTGAAAACCCATCACTCAGCGTGACAGGTCCTGCTTTCTTTTCTAAAGCCAGTGTGTAGTCCGATCGCAATGAAGACGATTTACCTTCCAAAAGGTTGTTTCTTCCTGTTACAATTGTTCCGTTCACCACAAACATGAACATATTTTGATGGGGTTTTAAACCGCCGATTTCACCACCACACACACTGTTGCACCTGACACTACACTAATCTCGCCCTAACAAGGCATCACTGATTTACACCGGGTACCCGTCCCTTTTATAACTGATTTTGTGCGATGGACTTCCCCAGGCTTCCCTTTTTTGTAGCCTGAGGCTACTGACTAGCAAACCATGATAGTTGCTAGCTAGATAACAGCCAGTGTAAATGTAAAACTTGCTCAAGAGTTCACAGAATTGTCAAATACAAAATGTTGCTAACAGATAGTTAGCAGATCGAGATTCTTACCGTTGCCTCAATTTAGGCAGTATCATCCAGATATTAATGTGAAGCTTGAGACAGGCATTTGTAGTTCTGTATGATAGCCACATTAGCATTTCATTTGGGGGGGGGGGGGGGGGTAAATACAGGTGATTATATAGGTAAGTCACCTTTTCCAAGAGAGATTTACAGTTATAAAAACATTACACCTGGGTAAAGCCTACACAAAACACTACCCCATCTGAAGTGTTTCTAAAATCCCCTATGGGAAAAAGAAATGGTGGAAAAGACGATTGGAACCATTTCCATATTATGACTCTTTGTGGTTCATAATAGCAGTTTCAACAATCTTTGATCACCCAACAATGTGACTGGACATCAGTAAAACCAACCAACAAAAATGATGCACTGTCTTGAGTTGTTTTGTCATAAACCCACTGCTCCGAAACCATTTCTTTCATTACTTACCCGAGGCACTGTCTGATCATCATTATGGACGTAGTAGTAGATGATGCCATGTGAAGGGTATCATGGAATCAGGGCTCAAACGGTCTAGCTGAATAAATACATCAATTACAAATAAGTCAGTTCTTATGCCTTCAATAAGGGTCAGGGTTATGGCGGTTTAACTCGATGTGTGTGTGTGTGTGTCAAAACCACCAGTCAAATGTAATGACATCAAATGTGCTTTTCACATAGTTGCTTTATAATACTGAATGTAAATAACATCCTGCAAACAAGTTTTACAAAGGCAAACAGTTATTTTATTTAACACTTTGTGGAAGACATGTAAATATTACAGATACTAGTGTTGAAACATTTAAATAAACAAAAAATATAATCCCATAGGGATATATAAAAACTGTTTTTCCTTAAAATTCTTCATTTAGCAAAAACAATTAGTACTAGAAGCCTCATAAATACAAACATGTTCTAAAGTCTATGTTCCCTATAGATTACCTGGTTCTTATATGACTAACATACATTACCCAAACTTAAAATCAAAAATCATAATAAGTAGAAAATACTCCTTCAATTGTTTAATGGTGAAAACAGTTTACCATTTGATATCTGAACAATATTAACATATGTTTGCAGCATGTTACTTTTCTAATCCTGAGTTAAGAGTAAAAAATTAAAATGTCAGGCTGTGAGCAATCCAACTATGAAGCCACTTTTTTTATTAAAACCATGGGTCGCATATCTTGAAGTTGCTTTAGCAAAAGCTCAGCACCATTGGAAAAGGTTGTGTCAATTATTATCTTCACATTGTTCACCGATTGAAGACTGAGAGGATTTCTGAAGTCTACAAGGTTTTGACAGGTTTCAATAAATATATCAGGTGTTTCGCATATAATGTTGGCCGTCTTCTGCTGAAAGGTACGCTGCTGTTTTAATGGCAACTCCGTTCTTGAACCTCCACTCATTTTTCTTTTGGGAGTGTGGGTCGATGGTGAAGTTTCCAGGAACTTTAACAAAGTGTCCAGTGCAACACCATCCTCTGTTTCTTCCTCTTGAGAAGCAGTGAAGCCCTGGTCTGAAGTGTCTGTCAACCGGTAAACTTTATCTGCTGGACGATTTCTCAGAGTCAATCTTCTGTCCGGACAAGCTAATGCTCGCCGCTCCGATTTGAAGGGACGCCCCCTCTTTTTGACCTCCGAAGTAGAAGACTGGGATTCAGAACTAGCATCAGTTGACAGTTTAGCCTCTGCTTGAATGATACCATCCAACGCTTCTTGCCTCTGACAGTTGGTCTTTGAAATCTCAGGTTCACTCTCATTAGGGTCCGTCTCCTCAGCGGAGGCGTCTGTTGACATACCCTCGGATTTGTTTGCATCTTTGAATCTTGAGCGTGGGTACTTTTTGCAGAAAATGAACTGGCTTCTCTGATCCTCTATAAATCTCTCAGTGAGTCCATGTGTGGTGTAATGTCTGAATATATTCCGTTCAGCCCTCTCAACAGCATCACAGCCTTTTATCATGCATGGGTATTGCAAAGAGAAGTTTTTTGTGCACATGGCAGATGCTTCATCCATAGATTTCAGAGAGGGTTTTCCAAAGCTAGTCCAGTGGTCAGGTGATTTGTCATCTTTCTTTTTAGTGTTTTTTTTCTTCACTTTGAATTTGTTTTCAATGTTCTCTTTACCATCGTTGGGAATGACGCCTGTTCTCTGTTGCTGTGTTCTGGGAATATAAATGAAATTATGCTTTTTCATCTCATGACGAAGGAGGTTTGACTTTGTAGTGTAGACCCGGTCACAGCCATCATACTCACACTTGAAAGTCTGATCCACACTGCCTCTCTCAGAGATGTTTATTTCCTTGTGAAAGTTTTTTATGTGGTCAATGTATTTCTCCACAGAGGTGAAGGAGAGTGTACATTCTGACCGGTCACACTGGAATGTCCCTACCTTGATGCTTGACATCATAACAGTGGCTTTATCTCGAGTGAATTTATGAAGCAAGAGGTAATGCTGCACTAAGGTTGTGATCCCCGGGAATATCCTTGAACAGTCTTTCACTTGACATCTGATTTCATTATTCTGGACTTCAGCAGCTTGTTGACCAGGGATGTCAGTATCAAGGTCTCCTGAAGGCAGGGGAAGGGATGACTGATGCATAGCCCTACAGTGAAGTATCAAATTTTGCTGGATCGTAAAAGCTGCAGCGCATCCTTCATGAACACAACGGTACGGCCTATATGGACTGAAAGAATTGTCAGCGTCACACAGTTGAAGCCCCAACCTTTTCTGAACCTTTTCTTTCTTTTGGACATGAACCTCATCTTTAAATATTGTGTTTTTTGAACAACCTGCTTTTTCAGGTAAGGGTTTCACAGCCTGGCTGGATATTGCCTCTGTTGCATGGCTAAAAGATTTAGTGTTTGAACTTGCTTCTGGTTCTTTTGGAGTGTCACCTTGACCGAATTTCTGCTTCAACACTGGGGTGTGGTTCATTTGCATGGCTGTCATCGATGGCTCATTCTTGGTGTATCCTGTCTTTGATGGTGATTCTAACTGGTAAAATGACTTGTCAAGGTCCTCCAGAGTATCTTGTGGTGATTGCAACCTCTCAACTGTTAACTGATGGAAGGAATCCTCTTGTACTACATCTCCTGCTGTAATGATCTCAGAGGACTGTGCATGTCCCTCTTGATTTGTGCTTTGCATTGGACAGCCAATGTCAATATCAAGTGGCTCTTGTTTGATTAAAGTCGACACAACTGAAGATCCAGTTCCATTACTACTCTCTACCTCTGTTTTGATAGAAGAGTTGCTTGACTTTTTTTTGCGACTTCCAACCTTTAACTTGTTCATCTCTGCCTGCGTCAGGTGGTGAACCTTTTCATAGTGAATTCTTAGGCCTGTGGTTCTGGTAAATGTTTTAGGGCAAATGTGACAAGGATATGGAGAGAATTTGACTGGGGTTTTCTTGAGGTCCTCAATCATCTCAATTGTGTAATCATGAACTCGAGCAAGGTGTCTGAACAACGCCTCTTTGGTCATGAACCCATATTCACAATTATCCATTTCACACTTGAACGGCTTGGGGCCAATGTCACGATTCTGGTCCTCCTTCATAATCATTTTTGTTGTCATGCTTTGATCACTATCTTTTTGCATGACATTATCGCTTGAGATTGCATTGCTTTGGCGGTCATTGTACTTTGAGGAACAATTTTCCTGCAAACTTTTCTCATGTGCAGCTTCAACTAAATCCAACATTTGTAAGGCATTTTGAATTTCTATAACCTTGTCATCTTGACATGCTGCAATGGAAGTTGTATTTGACCTTTTTTCAGCAAGACTATTATTCGACTTTCGCTCCTTCTGCTGACTACCAACATTATTTTTTGACTGTATCAATTCTATCCAAACTTCTGTTTTATTTGGGCAGGGTTTGGATTGTCCACCTGTCAAAACTGAAGGAAAGGTGTTTAATGAATGAGAATCCAGTGGTTTTGAGGTTTCCTTTTGTGCTAAATCAGAGGTATTTGGTGTGGAGAGATTACCAACAACTTCCTGTGGGAATTCAACATTTACCAAGTTGTTTGATGATCCATTGGTTTCAGGAACATTTGGGTCATTGAGAAAGTCGAGAAATGATGTAGGCAAATCGTCCGTTAAATCCATTTCATCTAATGGTTTGCACTGGGAGCGTTTTGAAAGATGACCTCCGAGAGATTTCGTGCTTGAGAATTCTCTAAAGCATCTTCGGCAGATAACTTTACCATCCTTTATAATAGCAGGCCATTTTGTTCTCTTGCTGAGTCTGCAGCGTTTTACTGTCTGTGTCTCATGAACAGCATTCTTGTCATCTGCAGGGATAGCTTCAGATTCTGCATGACATGTGTCATCATTAGATACATCAGTTTGGATAGCAGAATGTGGATTAAGAAGCATGTCATCTACAGAGCTGTTCATCTGATTCTCATAATTGGGTGATGTAAAATGGGTTATGTTCTCAATGTTGGTCATCTCCACTGTGTTTCTTGGTGCTACTTGGCCATCATGACTCAATACATTGCTTGGAATGTCTGTTGATGGCCTTGATCTTGAATTAAGATTGGAAGATTCATCTGGGACATATGAAGCAAAGAAACCTCCAGCTGACAAATTGTTACCATTACTTTCTTGGGAAAACATACTGGAATAGTTTTTTCTCATTAGGGAAACATCAAAACTATCTGCATTAACCCCAGAGTTAATTATCCCATAGTGTTGTCCTCCACTGTGCATGTGTCCTCCATTATCCAGCATAAGCGAGCTTGACACATATTCTGACATCTGATTCATCAAACTTGATTCTGATTTAATGGGATGGATGGCACTGCCATGCATATTTGCTGGTGTATGTTCTCTGCCCCTTTCTAATGGATAGCCAGTTGGATGAGATTCTGATTGCCAAGGAGTTACACTCTTATTGGGGTATTCATTCAGATGGAAGACATCTGCATAGCAATTGTTCAATGTAGATGTCCACACTTCACCCATCTCTGTTTGCATTAGCCCAGTCTGATTTGGTGGGGCTTCCCAAGGGGGGCAAACAGCAGGTAAACTTGAACATGCCATCGGATATTCAAACTGTTGTAGTCCAGTATTTCTGCATTGTGATACTTGATGAAGTGGTGTTTGGTCCTTTGAAGTCCTGTTCACAGAAGGAACCTTTCTCGAAGTTATTTTGGCAACTTTCTTGTACTTCTTAGCCAGTTTCCAGTCTTCAAAAATGTCTGGATGGTTTTTCTTTACATGTCGGGAGAGACTTTTAGGGGTACTGTATTTGCGGTCACATGCTTCAAGTGGACAACTATGTGCATCTTCATCTCTACCAGTTATTGCAGGAGTGCTTTCATATGGATGTAGCAAAAACGGGGGTTCACTCTTAATTTCTGGTAGAGGAAAGGCCTGTGGTAACACTTTCTGAACAGCTTGAGATGGTTGGTTATCCAGGTCCTCTTTTGGATACCCTTTCAAGGGATTGGTTCCACAGTGATTTTGATCCTCACAATTGGCAACCATATCTTGGAGTGGGACATCAGGAGATAGTTTTGCATTCTCCAATCCGAGCTTAGTTTTGATGAGTGGAACATAACACTTCTGTAACTCCTTTCTAGGATTGGTAACAGAATTCAACATGCTCTCGACTGAATGTTTTATTTTCACTGTGCCGTTTGGGTTCTCAGGAACTGTTGATGTTGACGAACCTGACTTAACTGCTCCTTCCTTCACATAATCATGTGCAGTCTTCTGATCTAGAATGACAGAGGCAGAGCAGGTTTCCTCTTGCCTAGCGGAGCACTGGGTGGAAGGTTCCATTTTAGGTACAGGATGGTTCTCACTTGTGATGGGCACTTCATTTGTATCATGGTTCTGCTGATGCAAATTTAGCTGGGACTGTGAATAGAACATCTTCCCACAATTAGCTATTTTGCAAGTGAATGTAAGGTAATGTTGTGCCTCATGATCATACAACAGGTAGGCCTCATTGAAAATCCTTCCACAATTAGGGAACATACAACCTGCCTTAAAGTCAGTGTGTTGTCTTTTATGCATGAGAAGTTCCGAATTGCAGTGAAAGCTGGCTGTGCAATTCAGCTGTATGCAATAATATGGCTTAGCACCACAGTGCATTTGCAAATGATCATTGAGATGTCTGGCATTAACAAACTGCCGACGACAATACTGACACACAACCTTCTGTCGTTGTATCTCCAAAAAACGTGTTGCTTCCTCGTCATTTTTGTGGGCTTTTACATGAGTTACAAGACTCCGAAAAAACTTGAATACCTTCTGACAGTATGTAACAGGGCAGACACAATCCTCTGTAAATTCATCTTCATATCTAGTTTGTACAGGCTTTGGAGGACTGACCTTAGTTTGTACAGGATTTTGAGTATTGACTTTGACAGTTTCAGCACTGTTGTGATTTCCATCCAGAAAATTAGCATCATTTGGACTGACATTGGTCTCTGCCTCAAGATTAACAACAGCTCTATCTTTCAAATGATTCCAATGACTGCTGGTGGATTGCATTGGCTTGGGCAATTTCCTAGTTGCTTTCATTGCAGCAAGTCGCTCTTTGCAAGATTGCTTTACATGTGATGCTACATGTGGCTCAAGGATCTCCTTAGTGTTAAAGCTGTCAGCACAAATTGGACAGGTGTAGACCCCATCTTTAAAATGCTTCTGTGCATGACGGACTATCCTGTGGCCAAGGAACTCTTTATCACATAGAACACAATACTGCATATAGGCTCGCCAATTCCTAAATCTTGCCGAAACAAACCCTTTCTCCCTTAATTTCTTAGCTTCCCTATTTTTCTCTTTTTCATCTGCAATTTCATTCAATTCATTTGTTGTGTTCAAAATAAAATCCTCAAGGTCTTTGAACTCTGAACTTTTTTCTGCGGCATCATCCTCAAGTCCCTCATCAGTGTCATTGAGAGTGTCGATAGATGACACAATGGATGCCTCCTCACCCATCAATGCCAAACAATTGCGCTTCAAGGTTCTCCAGTCCCAAAATTCTGGATCAAAAGGCCACTGTGTCTTCAAGGCCAACAGTAACTCACAGCGTAGTGAGTTGGGTACTGGAAGATTCTCATCCTCACGCTTTTCATCAGATTCATTATAGAGTGATTCAACAGCATAATATGAGTTCACAGTAGGCTGATTGAGGAACTCTGTTAGTTGGCATGCCTGTTTCACCTCAAAATCAGTGGGCAAAAGGCAGGAAATTGTTTTGCAGATGGTGGTCCTGCTGTCTGTGTTGTCACTGGATGCCATTTGTAGAGCTCGAATGCACATTTCAATGCACACAGGCAGTCCCACTCCTCCAACCTGAGAAAAGAATAAAGCCCAAGTCAGTCATGAGAATATAAATCGCTACAGGCTATATCCAGGCAGTAACATACAATTTTACACAAAGAATTTCACCTCGGACTGGATAACCTTGATGAGGAAGAGGATATGACAGACGTTCCTTGATAGCAGGACCAACTTTCTGCATTGATCAAGAAATGAATCTCCTGAAGACTCTGACCGCATTAAAAGCTTACTCCAGAAGAGTGTGAGCTCCCTGGAAGAAGAAAAGTATATCATTATTGGTCTGCTACACATGAAGGGCTTTACAAGAGGTAGTTTGTCGTCAACACAACATCCGCTCTAAACTGTGAGAGCGAGTGGAAAATGAAGAGAGGGCAATACTCACCAGGCACAATACACATCTCCCTGGAGAAGCTGCCGCTTGAGGAAAGCAGAGCACAAACAAAGGGCTCCTTTTTCATCCCCATCCGACTCCAGGTTACAAATCATCTCCAATGCATCCTTACAGTCTACCTGGGTGATCTGGCAGAGAAAACATATAATGATGGTAATTCATTGCCATCCACAGTTGATCATTTTACATTAGGGTCATCTTCATTTATCATTATCAAACAGGAGTTGTTTAATTTCTTCAGCAAATCTCCATCCGTAATTAAAAGACCACCATTTGGGTCAGCACCCTTATTTGAATGCACTTGCCTGGTAAACGACTTAATGTAAATGCTATTCACTCACCTCTTGCATGAGTTGTTCTTGTGTTTTTGTCACACACAGGCAAACAAAGTATGTCTGCTTGAAGTTCCCTTTTCCTTCGTACTCTGGATACTCCGAGCACACCTTCGCTAAGACAGCTGCTTTCTCTGCTCGATTCTGTTTGATAAGGTGCTTTATTCGCATATTAAGGAGTGTAGGACCTTCCATCTGCAGGAACTCATTAACTGGGGAGTAGAGAAAGAGAACACTATTACAGATAGCACTTCTGAGCCGTCACCACAACATTTAATCAGTCAACTCACATGTAGAAAGTTTTTGCTATTAGGAAAAAAAACAGGTAGGCTAAAACTAACCTCTGTCAATTTCAGGTATCTCATTAGACAGAATGCTGCACAGAGTGGTGTTGTTCCACACACCAGGCGCCTGTGCCATAGCTGATAGCATGTGAAGCTGTGTGTTCCCATTTTCTTGCAAAAGGCTGTGCGCCAACTATAAATGAAAGGAAATAACTTCATAAAACTTTTCAGATATACCGACCAAACAACTTTTCTAAACACAAGATTCTCTAATTATGTCAAATAGGGTTTGTGATATGTGCATGCATATTCCAATTCAGTTTCAAAGCGACACCATGTCACTTTTTCTAGAGAGAATTTGCAGTACAACAATACAAACAAAAAAAGTTCACTCCATACATTTCTGTTTTATGCAAAGTTGATTAAAGAGCAGCATTGAGACTAACCTTGATAGAGGACTGAAACTCCCCCCATAAGGCACCAGGGACATGCTCAGGCAGTGAGAGAAGGAGCTCCAGACAGCTCCTGCAAGTAAAACAGGGTCATTCAATGAGTTTGTTTAGGTTCATGCTAATGCTGCTAAAGTTGTGTGCAGATGACTAAAATGAAAGAAGCACTACACACTTCTGCCACAGCTCTAATTATAAGGAAAGCCTCATTTAGCTTGTGAAATGAGTGAGGCAGGATTACGCGGAACCCAAACCGGCTGCACGCGTGCACAATCGTGCATAAATGTATTTTGTCCCCCCACACCATACACGATCACGACACACAGGTTAAAATATCAAAAACTCTGAACCAATGACATTAATTTGGGGACAGGTCGAAAAGCATTAAACATGTATGGCAATTTAGCTAGCTTGCACTTGCTAGCTAATTTGTCCTATTTAGCTAGCTTATTTGTCCTGGGATATATACATTGAGTTGTTATTTTACCTGAAATGCACATGGTCCTCCACTCCGACATTTAATCCACACATAAAACGGTCAACCAAATCGTTTCTAGTCATCTCTCCTCCTTCTCTGGACTTTATATTGCGATTGGCACCTTTCATAAATTCGGTGAATTACCGCCACCAACCTCATTTGTCTTTCAGTCACCCACGTGGGTATAACCAATGAGGAGATGGCACGTGGGTACCTGCTTCTATAAACCAATGAGGAGATGGGAGAGGCAGGACTTGCAGTGTGATCTGCGTCACAAATAGTGACTTCTATTTTAACCCTTGGTAACGCAGACGCTCGTTGACTCGTGCGAGCAGTGTGGGTGCAATAATTGAATAATATAGATTTCTAAATTAATTTTGCGACATTCGCATCGCTTCAGAGTATTAGGGCTGGGGCAGTCATGACATTTTGTCAGCCGGTGATTGTCAAGCAAATAACGGTTGGTCTCACGGTAATTGACCGTTAATTAACAAACACATTTTGCATCTCCTGGCTTCCACGCATAGCCTACAAGCCATTGATGCGGACCTTTGGAACATGTACATTTTTTTTAAAGTCTAGTAATTCCATGTAATATAGCCTACACCATCACAATAAATAAATGTATTTAGACAGGTCTGAAGAAAATGTATTCTATGTCATTAGAACAGAATAGCATACTCTGAGTTGTCTGTATGTTAGGCCCTGATTTGGCTATGCCATATGGCTGTGGGCTACACTAGTTCATTTAGCAGACAAGATTTGCTTAGAATTCCATGGCATTATTTTATAGTATGAAGCATACAATTGAACATAGCTGAATAAAATAGAAAGGATATTTTCTCCAACTGATTTGAGTGAGTGCGCACAAGACTATTCTGCGTTGAGCGGTTAATAAAGAAACAGGTACTCCGGTTTGCTTAATTTAGTTATGATACAAATGTTGGGCAAAATGTTTAGATTTTTGTTAATACATGCTATAAGGCTGCATGATGCAACTAATGATGATTTGAAAAAAGTTGCATGAAAGGCATGAGCTCAGCTTTGTTTTTTTTGCACAAGCTGTACACACGTCATCAGTCTCTCATTCACAATTTCACAAGCACTTGAATTTTCCGGCTGCACCCCGTGTGTGGCCATAATGTCCCTTTAAAAAAAAAAATCCATGCCTTTTGTGGCCAGTGGCCATTGTGCCCTTGGGCTGAACATAATAATTCAAATTCCCTTCTCCCGGCTGCATGCCCGAAGCACTCAGCACCTCTCACTCACATGGCTCTCCGTCACGTAAATGGGTCTTCTCACAGAATACAAGTAAAGACAGATATTTGGCTGCAACACTGCTGGGATCGAACCCAGGTCTGGAGTGACACCTACAGCACTGCAGTGCCTTAAACCACTGCGCCACTCGGGAGGCCCATAAAGGTGCAATTTTCACCATAAAGATATTCCCCAAACTTGACTCACACGCTGTGTATGTATGCCAATTAGGCTCCTACATCCATTGTAAAGAGGATAAATGTGCTTCAATTTAAGTTATTTGGCCACTTTAGTTGTGATACAAACCTTATCAAAACATATAGGCCTATGGGCTAGGCTACAAAAGTTTTAAAAGCATGCTCTGTTTCTTGCCTTGAGCTGGGCATCATTCACAAGTGGTAATACATCATTCACAAGTGGTAGTCTAATATTGTCATCCATCACACTATTATTGATTCAATCTTGTCTTTACATATACAAAATAATACATGGGTTTTGTTTAGAATGGACCATTATCATGCACCCGTCTCGAAACAGGGGCAGTGTAAAAAAAAAACATGACATTTATGAAATTAAATAGCGAATGGAGGGCGCTTTTCCCATGGTTCATTTTCATACCAGCGGGGTAGGCTATACTCCTGTTTTAAAGAGAAGGAATGTGCTTAATATTAGGAAAGTTGAGAAATAAATATAGCAGGCCTAGCCTGGTAATGGGATCCTCTTTTTAATAGAGGCCATCAACTTCTCACGCAATTGTGTAGCCTATAGAAATGTTGCACAACATGAGCTCAAGAAGTGTTTGATTAGATTTTAGATTACATTTGCATTGATGTCAGAGTTAGAGGGACAAGAGTGCGGAGTACCAGGCAGTTAGCAAGTTTGGTACGCTACTAACGACCATCAGCAGCATCAGGCAGGATACAGTTGTATTGGTCAGTAGCACTAGCAGAAGTGGAATGCAAACAGTCATTCAACAACATAGGCCTAGCACCATCTGAAATAATGCATAGCTGGTTCCATGAAGCATCTATGCATATGAAATCAAACCATCTCGAGTACTCACATTGCTAGGTTTTCAAGAACGAGTGGCACATTTTCACATTCGGAGGAGAGACAGGACGTGGCCTTCGCATAACTGAGTATGGCCACTGTGTATGCCTCCAGTAAAGGCAGTGGCTCCTCCTCAGTCTTCCATCGGCCTGCATGTTCCACAAGGATCTGTAAACAAATGACAACATCATGGCATGCTCTCAGTCTGGCATAAAATGTGGCAAGCTGATTAGTGCTTGCTATTAAATGTATTTGTATTTTCTCAACTTTCTAACAACTTGACAATTATCATAGAAAATGACTAATGGACTAATTTCATTAAGTATTAGTCCTTCCAAGTAAATTAGGCTACACTCCATTAAAATAGCAAATTGAGAAAACCACAACTACCAAAACAATTGGGAAATAATCAGGGCCGGAACGACACCAGTATCACCATACTCGTTAAGTTTTGTTTCGTAAGCCACAATACTATTTATGAACGCAGCCCTCATCCAGGGTCACATTTCATTTATTTTCCAAGCTATAGCTCACAATATTTTACGTATAGCAGGTTTTTAAAGGACCAAAGAGTTTGGCCTGCTTGGTGTTTACATTTTTGCCATGGAAAACATACTGTGATACTGGCATCATCCCAGCCCTAGAAATAGTCTATACTCTAGCCCAGGGATGGGAAACTCCTGCCCTCAGGGCCCTGATCTGTATCACACTTCCCCCCCCAGCCCCACAGCTAACACACCTGATTAAACAAATTACATTCTAAACTGAAATAGATAAACATCAGTGCATGATGACCTAGTGCAAATGTGCCCACTCTAGTCTTGGCACATACGCTCTAGCCAACAGCTCACAGATACTTATATATATATACTTATTTTCCATCATAATTTGCAAATAAATTCATTACAAATCCTACAATGTGATTTTCTGGATTTTTGTTTCTCATTTTGTCTGTCATAGTTGTACCTATGATGAAAATTACAGGCCTCTCATCTTTTTAAGTGGGAGAACTTGCACAATTGGTGGCAGACTAAATACTTTTTTGCCCCACTGTACCACCCCTACCTTGTCACAACAACTGATTGGTTCAAACGGATTAACAAGGAAAGAAATTCCACAAATTAACCTTCATCAAGGAACACCTGTTAATTGAAATGCATCTCATGAAGCTGGTTGAGAGAATGCCAAGAGTGTGCAAAGCTGTCATCAAGGAAAAGGGTGGCTTCTTTGAAGAACCTTTGTTTAACACTTTTTGGTTTCTACATGATTCCATGTGTGTTGTTTCATAATTTTTATGTCTTCACTATTATTCTAGAATGTAGAAATTGTACAAATAAAGAAAAATCCTGGAATGAATAGGTGTCCAAACTTTTGACTGGTACTGTAAGAATTCAGACAATTTGCTATGAGACTCAATATTGATACTCAGGTGAATCTTGTTTCCATGATTCATATTTGAGATGTTTCAACAACTTGATTGGACATGAACTTCATTATTCAATTGATTGGACATGATTTGGAAAGGTACACCCGACTATATAAAGAAAAGAAGGTCCCACAGTTGACAGTGCATGGTTAGAGCAAAAACCAAGCCATAAGGTCGAAGAAATTGTACGTGGAGCTCCGAGACAGGATTGTCACTGACAGCTCTCCAGAGTTCCTCTGTTGAGATGGGAGAACCATCCAAAAGGGCAACCAGCACCAATCAGGTATTTATGGTAGAGTGCCAAGACAGAAGGCACTCAGAAAAATGCACAACAGTTTGCCAAAGGGCACCTAAAGGACTCTCAGACCATGAGAAACAAGATTCTCTGGTCTGATGAAACCTTTGGCCTGAATGCCAAGCATCATATCTGGAGGAAATCTGGCACCATCCCTATGGTGAAGCATGGTTTTCAGCGGCAGGGACTGGGAGACTACTTTACTCAGGCTCGAGGGAAAGATGAAGAGGAAAATACAGTGAGATCCTTGATGAAGTCCTGAGTGCTCTGGAGCAGGTACTCAGACTGGGGCAAAGGTTCACCTTCCAACAGGACAATGACCAAAAGCACACAGCCAGGACAACACAGGCGTTGCTTCGGGACAAGTCTCTGAATGTCCTTGGGTTCATGTCCGGGTTCTGGCTGGGCCACTCGATCAAACATCTCTGGAGAGACCTGAAGATAGCTGTGCAGTGACCCTCCACATCCAACCTGACAGAGCTTGAGAGGATCTTCAGAGAAGAATGGAGGAGAAACTCTCCAAATACTGGTGTGCCAAGCTTGTAGCATCATACCCAAGAAGACTTGAGGCTGTAATTGCTGCCAAATGTGCTTCAACAAAGTACTGAGTAAAGGAACTGAATACTTATGTAAATGTGATATTTCAGGGGGGGAGGGTTATATAAAATTTGCAAAGATTCATAAAAACCTGTGTTTTGTCATTATGGGGTATTGTGTGTAGATTGATTAGGAAAATTATTTAATCAATTTTCGATAAAGGATGTAACTTAACACGTGGAAAAAGAGGTCTGAATACTTTCCGAATGCACCGTATAAATCCTAGTGCAGTCTCCTGTAGGCATATTTATGTCATTCACTAATGTAAAGAATAGGGATGCACAATATATCTGTGAAAATATAGGAAAATGGTCCAATATTAGCCAAAAAAAGTCAACATCTGTATCGGCCCGATGTCGAGTTTAACGCCGATGTGCAAAACCGATGTCAAAGCTGACGTGCGTACCTATATAACGTACAGGACGCAATGACGGCATGTAAAATTCTGCGCTACATGTGCAAAACAGCATTCTTAACCTAGCCCACAATGTCTGCTGTGTGAATCGAGCAGGTAACAAGTCGGCCGGCAATTGAAAGAGTAAGAACATTTCAGAGAGACAGCAAAGGTGAAATTCATTAACGGCAAGATAACGTAATTTGTTGCCCTTGACAATCAACTGTTCTGTCGTGGGTGATGTTGGCTTTCTGGTTGAGCACCGGTATACACTACCAAGTGCGCTATTTTTCAGATGTTGCCCTACCGGAGTTACACAGTAATAGCACTGCTATAAGCTTCACGACATACCATGGAATGCCATTTGGGTCTTCGCGTGTCAAAAAATAATAATACGTAAAATAACACTATTTAACAAGTCAAATAACAGTTCTATTATAGAATGTTGTGTGTTAGGAATTTGCACGTGCAAGCCAAGCACCACTACTACTATCAGTAGCACTGTCAAAGCTGTACAAAAAAAAAATCTGCAAACGAGCAAACACCGGCAACGAACGATGTCTTTAAAATACTGCGTTGGTAATGAAGCATTATTTGTTTGACCGCAACTTCTGGGGTAGCTAGCTTTAGCTTGGTACCTAGCTAGCACCAATACAAACAACCTGAAAACAATGACCAGTAGAAACTGCAGTCATTTTCATTATTCTTAGCAATGATTTAGGAATTATTTTGAGTAAGTTTTAGCTAGGTAGCCACTTGTTCGCCTATTGAAATTGAACTTCAGTTCTTGAAAATGAACAGCTAGTCAGTTACTTAAACCCATTGCTCTAAGCTAACGTTAGAAACAGCCAGCTAGCTTCATCTGGCTAGTGAGTCGAGGCCGGTCTGGATTATGTGTTGTGAAGCTAGGCACAATAGTGGAATTTACGGTTAGGCTTCAAAATAAAAGTACCTATTTGAAAGTGATGCAGAAGGTTACAATTGGTGGAATCATGCCATATTTAGACTAGATAATGTTAAACAAGGTTGGCATGTGAAGCAATCAGTCTACTCGGTGACACTCACAGAACACAACTGTTAAGAGTTTACACAAATATTAGCGTTGTAGCTCTTATCGCAGGACTGTGACTGTGTGAAATCACCTCCCCAGTCAGCCTATTGTGTGTATTGACATTCATATTGCACTGTACAGCTTTACCTAAGAATTGGGGATCAATGAAATGGGGTATCAGTCTACTCAATACCCAATATATTTTCCCCCAACATCCTCCTCAGAGTTATCAGACTCCAAAACATCCACGCAGTATTGTTTCGGACAACGCTGGGCCAATTGTGCACCGCACTATGGGACTCCCAATCACGGCCGGATGTGACACAGCCTGGATTCGAACCAGGGACTGTAGTGACACCTCTTGCACTGAGATACAGTGCCTTAGACCGCTGTGTCCACATGTGTGTGTTAACTATTGAACTGTACTAGAATGCTTAAAGGCTGCTAAAATGTTAAATATCAGTTATCAGGATCGTTTTTTGGCAAGGAAAATATGGGATATCGTTATCTGCCAAAAATGTCATATCGGTGCATCACTAGTAAAGAACACTTTGTTGGACTGCGAACATTCACCTCCTCATATATGTGGTCTAATAAAAAAAATGAAAGATGAACCAACATACAGTGCCTTCAGAAAGTTTTGTTTTACAGCCTGAATGCAAAATGTATGAAATATATTTATCTCACCCAATATACCCCATAATGACAAAGTGAAAACCTGTTTTTCGAAATGTTTGCAAATTTATTGCCAATGAAATACAGCAATATCTTTACATTTACATAAGTATTCACCCCATGAGTAGGGCTGGGCGGTAAACTGTTTTTTACAATATACCGGTATTGATGCACGGACCGGTTTGAGTTTTTACTTTACCTTCTACAACAGTATTTGAATGTTTGGTTTGTTAAATGGGATATGCCGTGTGTCCATTTTTATAGTTTACTTCGCTACTTGAGTCATCGCTCTCCATGCTGGTTTCCACACAGATCTAACCCCGCCCCCTGTCACTCAAGGAGCGCATTTGTTGTTCCTCGAAAACTTGCGTTCAGTCTGCATGGTCAACGCAGCACCTGCAACAATGTTGACGACAATGATGCTGTTTTCATTTTGCGTCTTAATATAAATCCACTAGCGTTCTACAATTACACTTAATTTATGTTTCTTACATCTGCAAACAGCTAGTTTGTCTTTTCTTAGCAAGTTAGGCCTTAATATTCTTTGCTGCTAATGCTAAGTTAGCTGGGTAGCTAGCTAATAAATGTACTGAGTAAGAGAACCTAATTAGCTATACAGCCTGATTATACCAGTGACGGTATATACCTAAATCTGCATGTTTGTGCAACAGTATCTTTTAAATAAAAAAGGAATACGCGAAGCATGAATAAGTAAGCTACATGAAGTAGCTAATTGAAAAAATTAAATGTAGCCAAAGATTATAGGGTCCCCTTGGAAACACTTATCAACACTTTGGTTCCTACCCTTTCACAATAAATCCTCGCTGGCATCGTCATGTCAAACACTATTCAAAGTGCCCACTATTATATTCTAGCTATGAAAGGAGAACAATCATTATATTTCCATCATTCCAGCAGCTCACCCAAGTGTTTCTCTAATTCACAAGTCAAATCACAATTGCAACATTTGGTTAAAAATAAGGCCTAGGTTGTTGGCCCATATCGTGCAACCCTACGTGGCAGTGTGAAAATGATCTCAAATTAGTGCAGGAAATGCAGAAATGTATTTGGTTGAAGTTGAATTGAACTGTATAAAACAAATCAGAGTTGAGAAAGACACATTCTAAAGGATTTCAATGGATGTTGCCACCCACTACCCATGAAGCAAATGTATAACTTTTATTATTCAAAATATTTTGCCCATTTAAACCCAGCCCTACCCCCGAGTCAATACTTTGTAGAAGCTCTTTAGGCATCGATTGCAGCTGAGAGTCTTTCTGGGTAAGTCTCTAAGAGTTTCCACACCTTGATTGTGCAACATTTGCCCATTATTCTTTTCAAAATTCTGCAAGCTCTGTCAAATTTGTTGTTGATCATTCCTAGGCAACCAGGTCTTGCCATAGATTGAAGTCGAAACTAACTTGGCCACTCAGGAACAGTCACTGTATTCTTGGGAAGAACTCATGTAGATTTGGTCTTGTGTTTTAAACTATTGTCCTGCTGAAAGGTGAATTCATCTCCCAGTGTCGAGTGGAAAGCAGACTGAAAAAGGTTTTCGTCTAGGATTTTGCCTGTGCTCAGCTCCATTCCGTTTCTTTTTTATCCTGAAAAACTCAGTCTAACAATTACAAACATACTCATAACATTATGCAGCTACCTCTCTGCTTGAAAATATGGAGAGCGGTACTCAGTAATGTGTTCTATTGGATGTTTTTTTGCACTATTACATGAATGGTTTCCTTCCTCTTCAGCAACAGAGTTACGAAGGACGCCTGTATCTTTGTAGTGACTGGGTGTATTGATCAGTGGTGTAAAGTACTTAAGTAGTACTTTAAAGTATTTTTACTGATGTAGTTTTTAGGGTATTTGACAACTTTTACTTAACTACATTCCTAAAAAAAAGAATGTATTTTTCACTCCACCACCCAAAAGACTCATTACATTTTGAGTGCTTAGCAGGACAGAAAAAAAAATGTCTCATTCACACACTTATCAAGAGAACATCCCAGTCATCTCTACTGTCTCTGATCTGGTGGGCTCACTAAACACATGCTTAGTTTGTAAATTATGTCTGAGCGTTGGAGCGTGCCCCTGGTTATGCGTAAATTAAACAAAACAAGAAAATGGTACCGTCTGGTTTGCTTTTAAGTATCAAAAGTCAAAAATAATTTAAGTGTATTTTAGAGTCAATGTCTATTAAGGTATCTTTACTCTTACTCAAGTATGACAATTGAGTATTTTTTCCACCACTGGTATTGATAAACCATCCAAAGTGTAATGAATAACATGCTCAAAGAGATATTCAATGTCTCTTGTTTTTTTAACCCATCTACCAATAGATGCCCTTCTTTACGAGGCATTGGAAAACCTCCCTGGTATTTGTGGTTGAATCTGCTCGACCGAGGGACCTTACAGATAATTGTATGTGTGGGGTACAGAAATGAGGTAGTCATTCAAAAATCATGTTAAATACTATTAATGCAGAGTGAGTCCATGCAACTTATATGACTTGTTAATCATATTCTTACTCCTGAACTTAAGCTTGCCATAACAAAGGGGGTTGAATACTTATTGACAAGACATTTAAGCTTTTCATTAATTTGTAAAAAAAAATATATATATATATATATATATAAAAACATAATTCCACTTAAACATTGTCAGGTATTGTGGTCCAGTGACCAAAACATCTAATCCATTTTAAAATCTGGCTGTAACATAATAAAATGTGCAACGTCAAGGGGTTTGAATACTTTGAAGGCACTGTAACTACACAAGCATTATACAGGAGGCTGCTTAGACTTCTATAAGCCCGGCTCCTGATTGGAGCCTATAGTGTGGGCCAAATGGAATTCATGCAGTAGCCTATAATAGGCTAAACCACACGGAGTAGTCCATAGGCTACCCATGCAGGACAACATTCAAAGTTGAGAGTGAGACTAACTTGAATGCTACAAGCACTGACATTCTTCTCCCTGCCTGTCATCCCTTCCCCCAGTCGAAGTCTAATCTCTGCTCAATGAGTAAGGGTATTCTAAGAAGGACAGTCCTAAATAGACTACAACTCAGGCTATTGCTAAACGTAGCCTAACATATGATATTTCCTTGCATTTCCAACATATGAAAATAAATAAAAATGTAATTCTCAGCACATGATAATAAACACACACAAATCTTGAGGTGACCAGGTATTTAGAGGTTGCAGAGAAAACCCTGTGTTTTAGTAAGTTAGCCTTGTAACCATCTAGCCAATCTTGTGTGTGTTCTTATTACAGTCAGTGTCAGATAAAACACTATTGTCGTTTTATATCCAAATGGAGCCCGATATGAGATTGAAGTTCATTCATAATCCCTAATGTGACCAATGAATTAATAACTTCGCACAGATGGGGCTTCAAACAAGGCCCACCAGGTTTGCCACATTACACAAAAAAAAACAAAGACTATATATCACAAGCACAAAACCGAATAAACCTACCCAAACAGGCTGATGAGTTCATATTGTTTTTCTAACAATTAAAACTATGCATACGTAGTTAACCTATGCTGTGCATGAAAATGAATACCATTAGGTTGACCAGGCCCTATAGAATACTTTTGCAGGCACACTCAATATTGATCCACTAACACAATGGAAGAAAGGGAAAACGTTCTGTTGCCATAATTTAAAGTAAAATATGCACGTTTACATGGATGAATGATGTTTCGTCTCGTGCAAAACCTAAAACACCAACAGCTAGAGCATGTGAATACAAGTCTGCACAAAACGCTAACTAGCTCTTCCCAGCATTAAGGAGCCTTAACTAGCTAGCTAGCCAGCCAGCATTCAACTAGCAACTCGCTAACTAGCTTGGGAAAATTAGTGATGCTCGGGTATAATTCGAAAGTAAGGGAATGAACTAAATATCGGAAAACACGTATGATGTATATAGTTCACTAACTACTATCGTTGGAAGTTAAAACGGGGAGTAATCGTGTTTTTTTAATGTTCTGATGTGGCTAGCGCGAGCTAGCTACATTGTTGTACCTAACGTACACGCGCATCATCAGGCTGGAAGCTGGATGGAAGACTGCAAACCACTAGGATGGGTAGTTGGAAGAAAAAAAATTCTGACCTGGCAGAATTCCTGGCAGAAACGCAAAGAGGCCTCAGACAGTGATTCCGAGCTTTCTTTTAGCGTTGTGGTCAATTCCTGGAACCGTTCTCGGAGCCCTTCGATAGCTTTCCTTGTGTCATATTCCTTCTCTGTCTCTCCCCCCGCCATCTTCACAACAATCACGACCGCGTACGCACAGATGTTACGCTGCCAGACTTGCACACGCACGGACAGGGGGAGGGGAGAGACGACGATAAAAGCTCTACATCGGTGTCACCGGCATAAGCGTGCATGACCTTATATAAAAATAAGATAAACCAAAAATACATAATACATTACTTATTAATTGAAAGATTCATATAAGATGTTGACAATTATGTTAATATGCCTACTAGATATAACCTAGACTATAAATTGCGTATTGCCCATCAGCCAAGACCCGTGGTGGTAATCGAATAATGTTCCCCACATGCAATCTAATACTACAAAGTTCTGAAGTATTTTAGTAAATATCATGCTTAACCTACAGCTTGTTAGGCTACTTGAGGACATATAAACTCGTAGTATGGCCTATAAACATAGGCCATAGTAGGCCTACCTGAGGCTGTGTCATTATACACATTTTATGTTGATCCATATGCTATTGAGTGTGGTGTAGTTTGGGAGAGGAACAATATTTTTTATTTCTCGTAAAACCATAAACCATTTGTTTTACTCAAGGCATTAGTTTCTCAAAAAAGAAGCAGAGGACAGATCATGTGTCAAAATAATATGCATGTTAAGGACATTTGAATAATTATTCAATTCATACAGTAACGTCTTTTGTTGATCAACACAGTACAGGAATACAACTTTATATAATTGTGACCATTAGAGCACTATAAATATTCTCAGCAGACTATCCCCTTTGGTGGATCACAATGATTTTCTAATATGTGATTTCCCTTGATGGTCCAATGCAGCTGTTTTTATCTCAATATCGCATCATTTCAGGGTAACAATTAAGTATCTTAATGTGATTGTTTTCAATTAAAATGGTCAAAAAAACAAAAATAGCTTCTTAGCAAAGAGCAATTTCTCAAGCAAGAATTTGCTAGGACTGCCTGGGAGGGGTCTGAGTGGAAGGGGAACATTTTAAACTAGCTGTTATTGGCAGAGAAGTTTGGAACTCTCTTATTTGTCGATTAACTAATTTACCGCCTGGTGACATTACCAGGCAGGCCCAAATCCATCCCACCAAAACAGGCTGACATTTCAGGTGGTCTTTTCAAACACCTTACACTAAAAGGGCATTATCATCATTTTCAGTTTCACAGTATTATTCCAACCTCGTAGTGTGAAAACATATATAAAACACAGGAAAATCACATTTTTGACTGCACTGGGCTTTTAAAACACAAGGTACTTCAGGAATGAGTTGTGCAAAATATATAGTATCTGGTGCCAAGCTTTAACTTCTGCAAACAAGGAGATTTCCAGCCCTCACATGGAGTTTATGACTTATGGTGATAACAAGTGCTGCAGTGACACTCTGTATGATTCGTCAGCTTGATGTTGTCGACCACCACCTGAGAAGAGAGGGAGAATCAAGAGACAGAGAGATGGTTTAAAAAAAACACATTTGGTAAATTTGAGTTGTTCTTAAATATTACGTTTAGATGTTATGTGATACTAGGAATGTCGTCATGTCAGATGGTCAAACTTTATTTAGCTGAAGATATCAATTCCAACTCCTATACCGAAATAGCTAATCATTGTCTTACCCTTTTCCCTTCTTTTGCAACGCAACATGTGGCTTCAGAGGTGATGTTCTTTGGGACCAACATGGTTTTCTTGGACCGTAGTGGGGTTGGATAAGCTCTGGAGAAGCAACAGCCTGTACACTGGTAGACAGGGGCGCCCGGGTTTGAGAAGACTTTGTTCTCCCTCAGTTTGCATTCCTCACAGACCACTGTAAAGATAATAAAGACATCAATTAATAGAAAATCTATTGAACAGTCTGATATGTAAACTTGATGCACCATGCAACACCAATGTGTTGTCTCTCTTCCTTGTAAGCACACACTTTTTGGGAGTAAGGAGGTCATGTACCAATTTATATTCTCTCTAATGACAACCTACTCCAAGAACAACTCACCGGTCATTTTGTTTCCAGAACATGTAGACCATTAATAAGAACAGTACTTTCAAAGTAATGTAACGTAAAACGTACTGTTTGTCATGTCGCTGTTTGGATAAGAGTCTGCGATACACAGAAGTATGGACAGGATGAGGGACACTCCAGTTAATTTAAACAAGCACATCATAGTGGCGGGTGGCAATAACCTGACAAGACAAATGAAGAAAACCATAGTTGAAAACTCATAAACACAAAAACAGCAGTGAAACAATACAATGGAAACCCAATATATTGAGTGGAAAAAGCATTACCTGTTGTATGTGTCTCTTGGTGGAAGCCTGTTCAGCGTTCAGTGAAGAGCCTACTGCTCCCACCATTAACTTTTATACTGCTGTCCCTCTGCCCATGTGCTCAACGGGGATTACGTGAACCCCTCCAACCTTATCAGTGATCTCTGCGAGGCATTGACCACTTAGCTACCTGCCTCATAATCCTTGAAATGAAAAAAGGTACAGCACACGCGGTCACAAGTCAAAACACACTTCCATCCTTCCATCCTGACTCTGGATGGGAGCTTTTAATCCCTTAAACAGATGGGATGTTGTTACTAGATAACTGCTGTTATGTCTCAGAGGGCGAGGCAGGGTCATTGGTTCATTAGTTTAACTTATGTTCATGGTCTTTTGCTTTGTAAATCATTAAATCTAAAGTTATTTTTAATACTTTGAATATCTGATTCCTCTTTCCATGCAGGATTATAACCCCCAAAAAATAAGTAAATATATACACACAAAAGTGAAAGATTTGTTGTGAAATAAATGGGGTTTCTTATATAAACCATGAGGACTAGTCCCTGGCCGAGCTTTGTAATCCTCTGGGACAGAGCTAACATGAATGCAAGCAATGAATACTGTATGTGAAATAATGAACGTTGAATATTGAAGGGGCAATCTGTGATTGCGACATACATTTTTTTACTTTTATATTTGTGATAAACACTGAGTGTACAAACCATTAAGAACACCTTCCTAACATTGACCCCCCTCCCCCCTCTCAAACCCGTGTGCCCCTGTCTACCAGTGTACAGGCTGCTGCTTCTCCAGAGCTTATCCAACCCCACTACGGTCCAGGAAAACCATGTTGGTCCCAAAGAACATCGCCTCTGAAGTTACATGCTGCGTTGCAAAAAGAAGGGAAAAGGGTAAGACAATGATTAGCTATTTCGGTATAGGAGTTGGGATTGATATCTTCAGCTACATAAAGCTTGCATAAAGCTTGATCATCTCACATGACAACATTCCTAGTATCAAATAACATCTAAACGTAATAATTCAACTGTTGTACCCCATCAGAACCCAAAATATAAGCTTGTTTTACTCCATTGTTTGTAAACAAAGTAATTGTAAACAAACCCTTTATAGTCTCAAAACATAGATATAACTATAATATTGATATCATGGATGGTCAGTCCTTGCATCCGTTGCTCTGTCTATGGATTTGAGTGTTTACACTTCTCCAGCCCCATCCTTCAGCTGTTTACCAAAAAAAGTGGTGGGGTGTCCGCTTTGTTATTGTTTAAACTGCTGTTTGCCCCTTTAAGATGCAGTACTATCTCTTCATCTTTCTGTTTACCGGTGTGTTTTTAAATCTCCCGGCCTTGGTTGCGTTGGAGACTAGACCTGGCAGATGTAACTCAATAAGCATTGAGGATAGCACATGAAATGTCTGAGATTTAAAGGCTCTTTTTAGCTTATGGCGCAATCATGTCATGACTCATAAATATTCTTTACTCCACTCTTACAGTAATTGTATTCTAGGATTCAGAATGTTAATTGGCTTCTTTAATACATTTTCTACAGCCAATCAACAATCAGCCCAGACACAGCCAAGAAAGCAGTCCTATTTGCGCTTGTTACATCGGAGCAGTTTCTTAAAAGCCTTTTTGAAGTCCTCATTGAAGCTGGTGTAGAGCAGGGGGTTGATGAGTGAATTAACATATCCCAGCCACGTGAGGAAGTCCGACACCTGTGCTGAGGCATGAAACACCTGGATGCCCACCAGCAACTCTTTAACAAAGAAAGGCAGCCAGCATAGGGTAAAAGCCCCCAGGATGAGGCCCAGTGTGCGGGCAGCCTTCCTCTCTCTGGAGGCACAGATCTGGGTCCTCTCATCACAAGTCCTCCAGTTCCCCGCTACCTGGCTTGGGCCGGTGGGATCATTGACTCTATTCAGCTCTGTGTTTAGCACGGGATCCGAGGTAGACAGCTCAGACGCACAGAGAGACGTTGGTGCGATGCGGCAGCTACTGAGGCATTTGTGGCTGCTAGCTCTCCTCTTACACAGGCTCCCAGAGGAGCTCCGTTTGTGGTACAAGGTCCGGGCAGCAATGAAGATCCTGTAGTAGAGGATGAGAATGAGGGCCATGGGGATGTAGAAGGCCCCGAAGGTGGAGTAGATGGTGTAGCCAATGTGGTCATGCTCGATGATACACTTGGTGTAGTTACCGAAGTTGTCATCCCCGCTGTGCCTCCAGAACAGAGGCGGCACTGAGATGAGGATGGAGATGGTCCACACGATGGTGACCATGATGGCAGCGCGGCGCGGGGATCTCTTGCAGGCGTACTCCAGGGCGTTGGTGATGGCCCAGTGGCGGTCCAGGGCGATGGCACATAGATGCAGGATGGAGCAGGTGCAGCAGATCATGTCCACGCTCAGCCACGCCTCACAGACTACATATCCCAACATCCACCTCTTTGTGGCGATGTAGAGGACGCTTAGGGGCATCACCAAGATGGCCACCAGGAAGTCAGTGACAGCCAAAGAACAGATCAGGTAGTTGGCGGGTATGTGGAGTTTTTTGGTGTTCATGATCGCAAGTATGACTGAAATGTTCAGTAAGGCAGTGATCAGGGTCACAATGCTGAGGAGGGTCATAACCAGCACCATATCATTCTCTGGGTTCATTTAAAAGCAGCCTGCAGTTTCTGACATGCAGTTTGTTTAAACTTTTAAGCTCTAAAACTATCCATCATATATTCCTCTTTCTCTCATTAGGATACATTTGGCTGTGTCCCTAGTCCAATGCAGATCCTTTTCTCTCTCTTACTTCCATGCTTTCCCTTATTTGGAGCCAACTGTGAAGGGGAAAAAATATATATTTGGGGTTTATTATATATTATTATTTTTTGTGTGAAAAAACATTTGAGTAAGTTATGTATAACACAGTAAATTGAATAAGATACATGTTTAAGTTATTTGTACTCAAAATGTCACTTCTTCTCGATGAGTAGATCACTCAGACCTTTTTCCACACGGTGGCAGAACTGATCAGGGAATCTTTGAGCCAAGTAAATCAGTGAGCCAAATATTCAGTCATATTGGAGGCAGTTATGCTCAGCATCCTAACTCATTGCAGACCCATGACATCAATGTCAATACTCAGCATAAAGCCCTAAATGTAACAATTTTGCCCTAAACTCAATTTAGGAGTATGGGGAGCACACATAATTGTATTATTACGTACTAAGGTGCAGGAGTAGATGGCTGTTTTGCATACAGGGCTTTAAAAACCATGTTAAAAATAACACATTTCAGTCAGTGATACTTCCAAAGGTTTCAACTGTTGATACAAAAACAACAATTATGAAAAGACAATTGACAAACACGTCTAGCCTGATGTGTGTATCCATTGAGCAAGGGAAGCCTAATATGAACAATATTCAAATGGTTTTGTAATGCGATGCTACTGGCGGCAGAGAAGTCAGGCGCAGGAGAGCGGAAACTGATTTACAACGGTTGAGTTTAATAACCATAAACCACCGTCAACAGAATAATAATAATAAATGGGTCAAACAAAACCCGGTAAATACCAGCATACCATGCACAAGCACTACAACAAACAATTACTGACAAGGACATGGGGGGGGACAAAGGGTTAAATACACAACATGTAATTGATGGAATTGGAACCAGGTGTGATGGAAGACAAGACAAAACCAATGGAAAATTAAAAGTGGATCGGCGATGGCTAGAAGGTCGGTGACTTCGACCGCCGAACGCCGCCCGAACAAGGAGAGGGACCAACTTCAGCGGACGTCGTGACAGGTTTCTTGTGCATATGCCACTTTCCCTTTCAAATAAAGAATTTATATCTGCCCTGTGCAATCAGTGTTCTACAAATAATTGAATGGTGTCATAACTATGTAATTTCAGCTAGTAGCTCTTCAAGTTGAACCACTTTGTTGAGTAGAAATACCTGCCATTACATAGTGTGGCTTACATTATTGCTTTTCAACTACTTGGTCAAGGCAGCAGCTGAGCTTCGAGTTCGATTTTCATTTTGGAAGTCAATCCAAGCCGCTCTGTGACATAACATCAATGGTCATACTGTGCCCCATATTCTGCAAACATTGTGTCCACAAGTGACTGACATGACTCATGCTAAAAAGATTGGTCATACAAGGTCATCACCCTTCATCACTTTGTCTACTGCTCAAACATACACATGCAGTTCACTCAGTCACTCCCGTTGATATATATTAAATATTTGTGCTGGGTGTTACTTGACTTTTCCTAAATTATTTTTCATTTGCACACATTGGACATACAGTTGTTAGGACTTTAACTTAAAGTTCACATTTGTGGCATGCATGCCTTCTATTCTAGACATCACAGCACCTGCACCACCTGTGCCATGGTGAAAGCTTGGGATCGTCTTGTTTGAGTTGGTCCTGATATTTCTCATTAAACTCAAGAACCTATATTGTAGAGGTTATTACTTACCATTTTTGCTTCTGGCAATGGCATAATGCATTCAAAGATTAAATGAAGAAGATGAAGGAGCAAAACAAATGCACAAAAACGGGAGCTGATTCCTAACCAACATACCGTAACAACATTTTTTTAAATAGGCTACATATAAATATAATATTTTATAATATGATAGTGGCATATAGTCTCAGTATGATCAAATGAAACTATAAGGGGTAAAAAAAAAAATCGTTATCTAGTATGGTATGCTACCAAATTGGGCAATATAAGTCAGGCTACCAATGTGGGCACATAGCCTACCTTCTGAATTGTTCAATCTTCGTGTATCCATTACAACAAATGTTGTGTGTTGGTGATGGGACTCTCAAATATGTCTGAAGTCGGCAGTATTAGTCGCTAGTGCGTCCGCACCCCGAGATATTCCTCATCTCGGGAGTAAGGACAGGTCAGACGGACATCCATCACTTCAGAGGAATGCACGAAATCGCAAGTGCAGGAGTTTGACACTGTCCAACTGCCGGGGGCGCGCCAATGAGGGAGCATTTTTTTCCCGAACGGAGTAACGGTAGGGCTCTCTGTCTCCTGGAGTACAAAATGTGACATTAGGCTACTCCATAGCTTGAGATGCTAGCAACATAGTCACGTTTGTGCGTTGGCGATGGATGGAACTTTCCCGCCATGCCATAAAAGTATGTGCATAATATAGTAATAGCATTTGTGTTTATTTGCGCAACACATGCAATATGCATGACATTACTACTAATGAACATCAACTTCATGCAGATGAGCATCAATGATCACCCATTGGATATCGGCTATTGTCAGTGTTATAGTCAAAACAGGGGTTCCCAAACCTTTCCCCCAGGGCCCCTTTTTTTTTTTTTACATTTGAGAAATTCACATTCACAAAAGAACCAATTGGGCAGAAAAGGGGGTAAAAGTACAAAAAAATGAAGATTACCCAAGTCCAATTTCTTTGACTCCTTGACTTGAGAAGGTCTTAACTCAGCTTCTGAATGTCATGGAAATCAAGATATTCCCCTGTGCATAAGAGTCATGTCTTCCTCTGGCATTTTACAGCGTGTTTAGCCTAAAGCATCTCGGATGTATGCAGCGTTTAAGATCGGTATAAACAACCTCAAACAATCTCTACAAAATCTCTATATTAAAATATACATCTTTAATTGAACCCCTCAAATCTATGAAGATCCCGCCCCCTAGGTTGGAAATCCCTGAGTCAGAGAATCTACCCCTACAATATGCAGGTCATCCCAACCAATGCCCAAAATAATGTTGCTGAGTAAGGTAGCTGTCTGAGTCCAGTACACTATTGTATAAGTGTATAATGTATCTCTTTTCCCATCTGTCACTGACCTAAATGGCATCCCTGAACTCATGCTTGCAAACATTCAGGCTCTTTCTTGATGCTTAATGTTCCATAATAGCTAGGAGACATAATCGGATACATTCTCTGATCCCTGAAAAGTGTGAGTTTCCAAAACATTTTCCCCTTAGTCAGCAGTTCATGGGCATGTTGGAAAGGATAGTGGTTCCAGTCCCAGATGGTATCCTTGATCTAGGGTACTTAGTCTGAATTTCCTCAGTAAGCATCCTGCTGTATAAATGAATATGGAGACCAGTAATGAGATATAAATTGTCCATGGATGAGTAGCCTACTTGTGTGGCTACTAATCCTACTTGTCTTTGCAATGTGGGTCTTAAGAGGATATTTGATGAATACAAATTATTTGCCCCCTTGATTAATAAGAGCAAAAAAGACTGCATAAAATAAATAATGCAAAATACATTGTATGCAAACAAAGGGGAAATTATATTATACTAACACAATTGCTCTAAGAAATACTTTAGATTTGATTTAAATTATACTTTTTTTCTCAAAAAGAAATGGGTCACAATTATTGGCACCCCTATTTTAAATACTCGGGCACCCTCCCCCTGCGAGGATCAAGGCACTGTGTCACGATCGTCGTAATGATTAGACCAAGGCGCAGCGTGCATAGAGTTCCACATATTTAATATAAACTGAAACTCAGCAAAACAAAACAAACAAACGAAACGAGAAGCTACTGGTGCACACAGGCAACTATCCGTAGACAAGATCCCACGAATAACAATGGGGAAATGGCTACCTAAATATGATCCTCAATCAGAGACAACGATAAACAGCTGCCTCTGATTGGGAACCATATCAGGCCACCATAGAAATACATTTCACCTAGATGACCCAACAAAGTCACTATCACGCCCCAACCAACACAGAGAATAAACAGCTGACTATGGTCAGGGCGTGACAGTACCCCCCCCCCCCCCAAAGGCGCGGACTCCGACTGCAAAACCTGACTTAATAGGGGAGGGTCCGGGTGGGCATCCATGATGGATGACACAGGGCATCGGGGGCAGTTCCAGTGTGGAGCGCATCTCCGGAAGCTCCGGACCATGGGTCGTCGCTGGAGGTACCGGACCGTGGATGTTCGCCGGAGGCTCCGGACCGTGGATCGTCACCGGAGGAACCGGACCGTAGATCGTCGCAGGAGGCTCTGGCCTGAGTGTAACTGACAGTTAGACTTACAGGTTATGTCGTTGTCTTTTGTTTGAATTGTTTATGTGTCCGCTGTGCGGGGGAAATTATAATACAAGCGGAACTACGTAGCTAATACTGTTGTAACGGGGATCCTTATTGTAGCAACACACTTTTGGAGGGAAGGCAATCCTGCGCTGCGTTAGCTAAGTTTTCATGTCATCGGGTGTAGTTCATAAAGGTTGAAGAGTGTATGTTAGGATGAAGTGTGAATTCATGCCAGGAATAATAAGTGTGAAGTTTGATTTCCTCCCTTCTGTAATAAGCAGCCAATGAGGTATTTGTTCCTTTATTCATGTGTTTAATCTGAACCCGTTATAACGCCGGTTAAACTGTTATGTATGTAAGCACTTCAGAGTTATACCAAGCTAATAAGTCACTCGTAAGATAAGGTTGTAAGAGTGTGCTTAACTGTATTTTTCATTTACTTTATAGTTCTCACGGAAGGTGATAATTCTGACTAAAACTACAGAATAAAGCCGCCAGTTAAAATCAAGGAACGGTTGTGCTCGTGGTTACTGAAGGGAGCTACAGTGAGAACTCAATGCTCTTCACGAGCAAGAGAGAAAGAAGAATCTCATCCAGCTGTAAAACGTCTACAAGATTCCCAAATCCTGGTAGACCCTGTCATCTGCCAGATAAGAGTTTTGCACCTACCTGCAAACTAAGAAGAAAATCTCCACATAAGGAAGCATCATGAGGCAACATAAGGTCAAGACTAACAGGAAAGTCAGACACGCAAGTACAAGTCAAGGTGTTTGAAGGTGGTCCTAGCCTTGTGAACAGCTAATAAGAGACTTTAAGATTACAATTCGTAAGGACTGGAGATAGTTGTCTATTTCATAAAGACTCTGGTATTATGCATTTGCTCTTTCTATCTTAATGTATCACTGGTATGTGTATTACTGAAACATATTATTTGATACTTACTAAAAATATATATATAGTCACAAACATTAAGGATGTGACAATGATGATGGCTATTGGGCTTCCTATCAAGCACTTTGAGAGCCTGTTTGTAGACAGACTGAATAGGTTTTAATGTTGTACAGCAAGCTTGGGCCCAACTTGTCAAGCAGTATGTTAAGTGGGGGAGTATCATAGATTTGAAGTACAGTTTTGCTACCTCTGTAGTCAAACAATTTCGTATAAATCGGAAATTAGCTAGATTGAATTTAGTTATTTGAATTACCTTTTTCACATGCTTTTTAAAAGAGAGGTTGGAATCAAGTATGATGCCAAGGTACTTAAAATCGGATACTGTTTGTCACTGAGCCACTTTGTAACCTGGACCATTACAGTAGTGAGTTCTTGTGCAGCTTGTTGTTTGCTCTTTGCATGCACATATATCACTGTATCATCTGCATACATTTGAACTTCAGACCCAGTACAGACAGAAGGCAGATCATTAATGTACAGGCTGAACAGGAGGGGCCCCAGTATTGACCCTTGGGGCACGCCCACATCATAGCTACGAGTGGGCGACAGCTCATTGCTCACTCTGACACACTGAGTTCTGCCTTCAAGGTATGATTTCATCCATCTCAAGGCATCAGGGGAAAAGTTGAACAATTTTGTGATGAGAATCTCATGGTTAACAGTATCAAAAGCCTTCCTTAGGTCCAGAAACACAGCCCCAACAGCACCCCCTTTGTCCATCTTGGACTTCACATTTTCCCCAGAAGAAAGCATTTGGCCGTTTCTGTGGAGTGTTTCGCTCTGAAGCCAAACTGCATGGAGTGTAATGTGAAGGGGCTGTTGTTGAGGTGGGCAATCAGTTGTTCTGCTACACACTTTTCAACAACCTTTGACACCACAGGTAGTATACTAATGGGCCTGTAGTTACTCACGTCAGCAGGGTCGCCTGATTTAAAGATGGCCGTTATTATGGCCGACTTCCATACCCTTGGAAACACACCGAGACCAATAGATGTGTTGGTGACCTTAGTAATGGGGCCAATGAGTGACTCTTTGTAGTTTTTAAGAAAGGTAGAGTCCATCCCAAACACATCTTTGGCTTTAGAGTTCTTTAGTGAGCTAATCACCTTGTTCACCTTTGACTCAGAAACCTCCCTTATGATGAAGACAGGTTGAGTGTCATTCACTAGCACTGAGCCCAAGAAATCAGTGGAGGGGTTCTGTGTCAGTAACCTGACAGAGTCAATAAAGTAGGAATTGAAGGCTGTTGCTATTTCAACTGCATCCTGTGTTAGATTGTTATTCACCATGATTTCTAGTCTTTTTGCAGTGTTACTCTGGTCTTTCCCTGTTAACTTTTTTTAGATTCTCCCATATCAATTTAGAATTTCCCTTTGCTTCACCAATTATGTTAATAAAAAGTTTGCCTTGGCCTGTCTGATTTCTTTTATCACCTTATTTCTCAACATGGTAAACCTACGTCTGTCATGCTCTAATTTAGATTTTAGGGCTATTTTTAGAGCATAATCTCGTTCTTTCATCAATTTCCAGATTTCTCCATTTAGCCAAGGAAGAGTGCTCTTTTTGGCCAGGTTTGGATTAGATTTTCTTTAGGAAGCCATTTATTGTAGTCTGGATTGTGGATAGAAAAACCTGACTATCAGCTTCCACGTCTGTATAGGACAAGAGATCATTCCAGTTTATTCCCTTAATTGCTTTTTCAAAATAGTTTAATTCACTCTTAGGTATTCTGAGTTGATCCGGCTTTCTAACAGTAGAGAGGTTAAACCTGCTCTTAGACAGCTTTCTGGCTATAAGTGTCAGATTATGATCAGACAGCCCAGTAACCATATTGAATGATTTAGTCACTCTCTCTGGTTTATTACTGAACACCAAATCAATCTGTGTTTTAGAGCAACAAGTCACCCTGGTTGGCCCTTTAACTAGCTGTGTAAGGTCAAAGGTATTAGTGATCCGTTTGAGGGTTTTCCTACAACACTTGTCTTCATAATTAATGTTAAAATCTCCCATTAAGATGACCTCTTTCCCAAAATCACATTCCCTAAGCATGGTATTAAACTGATCAAAAAACACACTTTTGGTGGAAGGTGGCCTATACATTCCAATGAGGGTAAAAGACATTTGGGGAGACAGTGTAACGTTCAGGCCGATACATTCTAGTTCATTATCACATGACCACTCAATTTGTTTACATCGGATATGTTCTTTAATGTAAATCATCACACCCCCTCCTCGTCCTTCAATCCTGTCTCTCCTGAAAACATTGTAGCCAGGCACAACCAAAGCAGCATATGGAGAGTGTCTATGGAGCCATGTCTCTGAGAGGCAGAGAAAGTCAAGGTTGGAGTCTGTGAGTAGATGTTGAATTTGATCACTTTTTGGAATGACACTACGAATGTTCAAGTGCCCCCCTAGTAGTCCCTTGGGCTTAGCTCGTGGGTCCCAGATGACTCGAGAGTGATTGACACATTGAAAAAAGTTCAATTTTCTGTGTTTTCTGACGGCTGGGTTTAGGCCGTTTTGTTTCGTTTTGATTAGGGGCAGTTCGGTAGCGCAATTAACAATCCCTGCCGCCTGCACTGGGTGCGGGGAACTAATTAAAATAGCTTGCGTACCAGAAGCAGAGTCAGGGATCGCATATAGCGACTCTGGTATGTTTGAAGAGTCAAAATCTATCCTGGAGCCGGGTGAGTCGAGAGAAACCATAGGACCATAGCACTCACCCACCTCCACAGCGGCGACGACCAGTGGACGAGGCCATCCAACACTCTCCACTCCGGTGCGTATCACTGGCTCGGTGATATTGGGCCCAGGATTGAGTTGTACATCCCCGGAGAGCAGGAGGGTAGTGAACAGGTAGTTTAACAGTTTCCGATAAATGTTGGACTTGTGTTTGTTACGCCTACGCGGTTCAGTAGAATAAGGAGCGAGGTAGACTTGGCCATTATTCAGAACATTATGGTATGCTGTGTACTGTCCGCTCCCGTGGAACGGTGAACCAATGTGTTTGGTGTTGATATTCTCAGGTAGTAGACTGATTGTGTCATCCCAGCAAGGACGCACTGAGATTATCAGTAGAGCAGCTACATAACTGACAATCATGGCAGAGTACTGGAGATAAAACACATAATTGCGCTTTAACTCTTTGCATGAGTTACTTAGCTGGGATCGGCGTACACCTGATGGTTTAGATAAAATTACAGCATTCAAATGAGAAGCGGCACCTGCCGCACCACCCTGTCTTCCGTCCGCCATTTTCCGTGTGTGCGTGCATGCGTGAATAAACTATAATTGTTTGGTAAGGTGTTTGTTCAAGCTTTTGTTACAAGCATTATACATGTTTATACCACGTACTGAGTTTTAAATTACAGTGAATTAGTATAAATTACCTACTCACTTATCCAAACCTTAGCTAGAATTGATTTGACTTGATTTAGAATGTCAGAAAGAGGTAGTTTCACTAAAGGTGATAGAGATGTGGTGGGTCAAGTTGAGCAGCTGCAGCAACACCTCGCAAACTTCGAGCCTTCATCAGAACAAACAGAACAGCAGGAAGAGGCCCAGACTGGTGTGGAGTCACTTCGGCCAGTGAATGATGATACAGAGGCTGCTAATGAGATAGCACAACAAGAGCCACGAAAAGGTGAGAGGGTCCGCAGGTTAACTGAAAAGGGCAGAGAACTGCGCGACGAAAGGTGGAGACAGCTCGAACATCGTTTCAGGGTCAGCTATGAGAAGTGGAAGGCTCTGGTAAAGGAAGCAAAACTGTCACTGACAGGCTGTTGCTCTGAAGACCTACTAGAAGACCTCTTAAACAAGATTAGCCATACCTCTACAGAGCTAAACCTTGTCTATGTAAATTTGCGTCAAATCGACATTCCCGACAACGATATACGACGCAGAGTTGATACTTGTGAAGCAGTTACAATGTCTATTATCAAGACTGTAAGGTGTCATTTAAAAGGCAGGGAAGAAGGTCAAAGTAACCAGATAGAGTTGCACTGGAAGGACAGCAATTCCTTGTGCATGTCTGAACTCTCACATAAGTCAAGTCTCAACTATCAGCCCTCAAGTACTTCCTCCCAGTCTCAAAGCAACTCAAAGGTCAACTCCAGACGCTCAAGCGTGTCATCTGTCAAGAGACAAGAGGCTGCAGCGGAAGTTGCTGCTAACCAAGCAGCTTTAGAAGTAATGGTTAAGCAAGAACGCCAACTAGAAGAGCTTCAGCGACTCGAAGATGAAGATAAGAAGAGGACAGCGGAGCAAGAAGCTGAGGCTGTGAAACGCAGCTTAGAAGAAGCTAGGCTGCGAGTCAAGTTAGAGGTAGAAAATGCTGCCAGACGAAGGACACTAGAAGACAAGCGTAGAGAGTTAGAGCGCCTAGAAGTGCTCAAGAAACTAAATGCTGCCAAGGCGCGAATGCAAGTGTATGAGCAAGATGAAAACTCAGAGGACGAGAAGAGAGAACTACTCTCTAACTGCAAATCTGTGAAAGAAGTCATGCACAGAAGTGGCTCATTTCACAGTCTCTCACCACAACATGTTGTGACAAGCACACAGCAAGAAGATGGCACCAAGACCATGTTCAGGTTACTAGCGGAATCAATCAGTGAAAGCCGCCTCCCCATACCAGAACCAGTAACATTCAATGGAGAACCACTCTCGTTCACTGACTGGAAGGTCTCTTTTCAGACTCTGATAGACAGGAAGAACATACCAGCAACTGAGAAGATATATTACTTGAGAAAATATATTCGTGGGCCTGCCAAGAAAGCCATTGAAAGTTACTTTATGTTAGGAACAGAGTCAGCCTACTATGCTGCATGGACCATTCTTGAAGAAAGGTACGGAAACAAATTCCTCATCGCAAAGTCCTTCAGAGATAAGCTCAATGCATGGCCTAAGATAGGTTCCAAGGACAGTCTTGAACTTAGAGACCTTGTAGACTTTCTTCGCAGCTGTGAGGCTGCTATGTCTCAGAATAAGGGCCTTGAGGTGCTTAATGACTGTAATGAAAACCAAAAGATCCTCGCTAAACTTCCAGATTGGCTAACTTCAAGATGGAATAGAAAGGTCATAGGCATCTTAGAAGAAACTGAGATCTTTCCAAGCTTCAGTCAGTTTGTGAAGTTTCTCACGAGAGAAGCAAAGATCGCTTGCAATCCTGTAACATCCCTTCATGCTTTGAAACCAAGCGAAGATGGAAAACCTAAGACGCCAAGGATTCAAAGCCCCGGAGCAAGGGTATTAGCAACTAACTCTGATGAGAAAGATACTGTTACTAGTTGTGTCTTCTGTGAGAAGTCAGGTCACAGTCTCCACAAATGCTGGAAGTTCATGGATAAGCCCACCGCAGAGCGACAGAAGTTTGTTCAAGAGAATAAATTGTGCTTTGGCTGTTTAAGGCCTGGGCATGGCTCAAAAGATTGTGATAACAGGAACACCTGCGACACGTGTCAGAGGAGGCATCCATACTGCCTGCACGAAGATCGTACTAAAGAAAGGTTATGGGATAGGAAGACCTCACAAGATAAGGGGACAAGAGCGTCAAGTGAGGCCATATCTAACAGAGTCGTAAGGGACATTAACAACACTCACACCTCCACAATCATTCCAGTATGGGTGTCAACCACAAGTGAGCCAGATCGTGAAGTTCTTGTGTATGCACTTCTTGACACCCAGAGCGACACCACTTTTATCCTTGAAGAGACAACAAAGGCTCTCAATACAAGGAAGGAGCCAGTCCAACTGAAACTCTCTACAATGGCTTCAAGGAATACCATTGTGCCCTGCCAGAAGCTGTCTGGTTTGCAGGTTAGAGGGCTTTACTTGGAGAAGAAAATCCCTCTGCCAACGACCTACTCGAGAGAGTTTATTCCTGCAAACAGAGATCATATTCCTACTCCAGAGACTGCAAGAGCATGGTCTCATCTTGAACACATTGCAGAGGAGATTGCTCCTCAACAGAGCTGTGATGTCGGTCTCTTAATTGGCTACAACTGCTCCCAGGCTCTCCTTCCAAGAGAAATTGTGTCTGGTAAGGGAAATCAGCCTTTTGCTCAGAGAACAGATCTTGGTTGGAGCATAGTCGGCTATGGAAATCCATGTATCGACTATGGCGACCCTATTGGAGTGAGTCATCGGGTTATCGTTAGACAGGTGATGCCAAGCCTTCAATCTTCTTCCAACCTCACAAATCAAGTACACTATGCTTGTAGAACATGTGTAAGAGAGGTAATCACAACACTGGACATTATCAAGACGCTTGAATCTGACTTCAACGAGAGAGCTGCAGAAGAGGACCTCATATCTCAAGAGGATATCCGGATCCTGAAGAAAATGAAAGAGGGCATCAGACGTAAGGACAATGGACATTATGAGATGCCGCTGCCGTTTAAGGAAGAAAGACCCAATCTGCCGAACAATAAAACATGTGCAGTTCACCGACTCAAGTGCCTGGAAAGGAGGCTAAGGAGAGACAAGCAGTACTACAAGGACTACATAGCATTCATGGAAGAGACTATAGCTTGTGGAGATGCTGAGAAGGTCTCTAAAGAGGAAATTAACAAGCATCCAGCATGGTACATCCCGCACCATGGGGTTTATCACCCACAAAAGCCTGGGAAGATACGAGTCGTCTTTGACTGCTCAGCTAAGTTTCGAGAGACGTCCTTGAATGATCATCTCCTTACCGGTCCAGAGTTGACAAACACATTGCTGGGCGTCCTTTGTCGTTTTCGTAAGGGGCCAGTTGCAATCATGTGTGAGACGTAGAGCGCATGTTCCACCAGTTTCATGTGAAAGCAGAAGACCAAGATTATCTACGGTTCCTTTGGTGGGAGAACGGAGATCTAGAGTCTCAACCCTCAGTGTATCGTATGAAGGTCCACTTGTTCGGCGCAGCTTCATCTCCTGGTTGCGCCAACTATGGTCTCAAACATCTTGCTGCCGAAGGACGAGGAAGCTTCAGCGAGAAGTCTATCCAGTTCATAGAAAGGAACTTTTATGTTGATTATGGGTTGACGAGCGTATCGTCTGAAGCTGAAGCGGCCCAGCTGGTGAAAGAAGCAAGAGAGCTTTGCAGCATCGGCAAACTTCGGTTGCACAAGTTTATCTCCAACAGCAAGGAAGTTATAGCCACAATTCCCAAGGAAGAACGTGCCAAGGGTGCCAAAGACCTGGATATGGCTCTGGGTGAACCACACATGGAGAGAGCGCTTGGTGTACTGTGGTGTGTCGCATCAGACGAGTTCCAGTTTAGAGTAGTTGTCAAGGAACGCCCACTCACAAGAAGAGGAGTGTTGTCTACAGTAGCCTCTGTATATGATCCGCTTGGGTTTGTGGCACCCTTTGTCCTGGCGGGGAAGCAGATCTTGCAGCGGATGTGTCGTGACAAAATCGACTGGGATGACCCCCTTCCAGATGACCTACGTTCCCAGTGGGAATTCTGGCTCCAAGGTCTACAAAACTTGTCTGAGGTAAGGATCCAACGAAGCTACTTGCCATCAAGTTTCAAGGAGGTGCAGAGTTATGAGCTCCATCACTTCTCTGACGCTAGTACCTCAGGTTATGGAGAGTGCTCATACCTCAGAACAATCAGCACCGCAGGAGAAGTTCATTGCTCCCTAGTTATGGGGAAATCGAGAGTCGCCCCCTCCAAGGTTACGACCATACCACGACTGGAACTTTCGGCAGGGGTGGTAGCTGTTCGAACTAGTGACATGCTCAAAAAGGAGCTAGAGATACAAGGTCTACAGGAATACTTCTGGACCGACTCGAAGGTAGTTCTTGGCTACATCAACAATGAAGCCAGAAGATTCCACGTCTTTGTAGCTAACCGTATTCAACGCATTAAGCAAAGCACAGATCCCGAACAATGGAGATATGTGACCTCTGAAGAGAATCCTGCGGATCATGCTTCCAGAGGTCTCACATCAGAACAGCTCATGGCTTCCAACTGGTTCACAGGTCCAGACTTTCTTTGGCATGAAGAACTTCCCAAAGGACAAGTCAAGGGGGAAGAGTTCTCAGACAATGATCCAGAGCTGAAATCCCTGGTCCATGATACCCAAGCAAAGGAAGAAAGATCATTACTAGATCACCTTCATAAGTTCTCAGACTGGGCAAGAGTGGTAAAAGCTATTGCCAGGCTCAAACGACATGTCAAGGAAGCCATAGGCTTAAAATTGAGGTCCAGTGAAGCTACAAGCATAGAAGAAAGGAGAGAGGCAGAGCTCACCATTATAAAGATGGTTCAAGAAGCAGCCTTCTCCCATGAGATACACAACCTCAGGCACCAGAAAGACATCAAGACCAAAGATAAAGCAAGCAAGTTGCATAAATTGAGTCCATTTCTGGATGAGCAAGGTATCCTCAGGGTGGGAGGTCGCTTGGCTCATGCAACTCTTCATTCCCATGTGAAGCATCCCGCAATCCTGCCAAGAGATAGCCACTTGTCAGTGCTGCTCGTCAAGCACTATCATGAAAGAGTACGACACCAAGGACGTGGAATGACGATCAATGAGCTGCGATCCAACGGTATATGGATCCTAGGATGCAGCAATGCAGTTTCCTCTCACATCTACAAATGTGTGAAATGCAGGAAATTCAGAAGATGTACAGAAGGGCAAAGGATGGCAGATCTTCCGAAGGAACGCATGGAGACCGCGCCTCTCTTCACATACTGCGGGATGGACTGCTTTGGACCTTTCTATGCCAAGGATGGAAGAAGAGAGTTAAAGCGTTATGGGCTCCTATTCACTTGCATGGGCTCCCGAGCAGTTCACATTGAAATGCTTGACGACTTAACCACCAACGCTTTTATCAATTCCCTGCGTTCATTCATTGCCATACGTGGTAATGTTCGTCAAATCAGATGTGATCAAGGCAGCAACTTCATTGGCGCAAGACGCGAGTTTGTGGACGCCCTGAAAGAAATGGATCAAACACGACTGAAGGAACTTGGATGCGAGTTTATCATGAACACCCCATCTTCAAGTCACATGGGTGGTGTTTGGGAAAGGCAAATCCGCACGATACGAAGTGTCTTAACATCCACTCTTGATCAGTCAGACGGAAGACTCGACACCGCTTCTCTGCGTACCTTTCTCTATGAAGTCATGGCGATTTTAAATAGTAGGCCCCTAACTACGGAATATCTGAATGATCCATTAGGTCCAGAACCTCTCACGCCAAATCACATCTTAACAATGTAGTCCACAGTTATCTTACCGCCACCTGGACAGTTCATCAAGGAAGATCTTTATCTCCGCAAGAGATGGCGCAGAGTACAATTTTTAGCCAATGAATTCTGGACAAGGTGGAAGAAAGAGTACCTCCTAAACCTCCAACACAGACAGAAATGGAGTAAAGACAGAAGAAACGCAAGGATTAATGACATTGTCATTTTGCAAGATGATACTGCACCACGCAACCAGTGGAAATTGGCAAAGGTTACAGAAGTGTACCCGGGACAGGATGGCCGGGTGAGAAGATTCAAGTTACTGAGTTACTAGCGACTCAACCCTAGATGAGAGAGGTAAACGCATCACCAAACCCACCTATCTGGAGAGGCCCATCCATAAGACAGTCACCCTGGAAGCCGATCAAGAAACCTGCAGACCCCTTTCACAGAAATCACCGGTGATTGGTGGGAGTGTAACTGACAGTTAGACTTACAGGTTATGTCGTTGTCTTTTGTTTGAATTGTTTATGTGTCCGCTGTGCGGGGGAAATTATAATACAAGCGGAACTACGTAGCTAATACTGTTGTAACGGGGATCCTTATTGTAGCAACACACTTTTGGAGGGAAGGCAATCCTGCGCTGCGTTAGCTAAGTTTTCATGTCATCGGGTGTAGTTCATAAAGGTTGAAGAGTGTATGTTAGGATGAAGTGTGAATTCATGCCAGGAATAATAAGTGTGAAGTTTGATTTCCTCCCTTCTGTAATAAGCAGCCAATGAGGTATTTGTTCCTTTATTCATGTGTTTAATCTGATCCCGTTATAACGCCGGTTAAAGTATGTAAGCACTTCAGAGTTATACCAAGTTAATAAGTCACTCGTAAGATAAGGTTGTAAGAGTGTGCTTAACTGTATTTTTCATTTACTTTATAGTTCTCACGGAAGGTGATAATTCTGACTAAAACTACAGAATAAAGCCGCCAGTTAAAATCAAGGAACGGTTGTGCTCGTGGTTACTGAAGGGAGCTACACTGAGAACCCCTGCTCAAGGCTCTGAACTGCAGACTGTCGCTGGAGGCTCCGGATTGCAGACCGTCGCTGGAGGCTCCGGACCGCAGACCCTCGCTGGAGGTTCCAGGCAGGAGGTTCCGGACCGTAGACCGTCTCAGGAGGTTCCGGACCGTGGACCGTCTCAGGAGGTTCCGGAACGTGGACCGTCTCAGGAGGTTCCGGAACGTGGACCGTCTCAGGAGGTTTCGGAACGTGGACCGTCTAGGAGGTTCCGGACCGTGGACCATCGTTGGAGGTTCCCGGACCGTGGACCGTCGTTGGAGGTTCCGGACTGGGAACCGTCGCCGAAAGCTCTGGACTGGGAACTGTCGCCGGAAGCTCTGGACTGTGGAGGCGCACTGGATACCTGATGCGTGGGACCAGTACAGGTGGCACTGGGCTGGTAACACGCACCTCTGGGCGAGTGCGGGGAAGAGGCACAGGACGTATTGGACTGTGGAGGCGCACTGGAGACCTGATGCGTGGGACCAGTACAGGTGGCACTGGGCTGATGACACGCACCTCTGGGCGAGTGCGGGGAAGAGGAACAGGACGGACCTGACTGGGGACACGCACTTGAGGGAGAGTGCGAGGAGCAGGAACAGGACACACCTGCCTGGGAAAGCGATCTTGAGGGAGAGTGCGAGGAGTTGGCACAGGACGCACTGGGTTGTGAAGGTACACTGGAGACCTGGTGTGTATAGCCGGCATCAATTGTTCCGGAACTTTAACACACGTTTCAGGACGAGTACGGGGAGCTGACTCAGGTGGCACCAAACTGACAACACGTTCCCTTATTCCAAATCCGTGCGTCCTCCACCAACTCAACAACTCCCCCATTTCTCTCTCCTCCGAATTCTCCTTCTTCTCCCAGACTGGCTCTGGTTTACTCCTCGGTTCCGCCGACTGCTCCATGTGCCCCCCCAAAAAAAGATTCTTGGGGTTTCTGTGGCCTACCTCCCCGACTTCGTCGCTGTCCCTCCTTCGCTGCTTCCGCCTGCTTCCATGGCAGGCTCTTCTCTCCTGCTATAATGTCGTCCCAAGTCCAGGATGTTCTCTCCCTAATCTCCTCCACAGACCAGGATGCCATTATCTCCCGGGCGCGCTGCTTGGTCCGTTGTTGGTGGGATCTTCTGTCACGATCGTCGTAATGATTAGACCAAGGCGCAGCGTGCGTAGAGTTCCACATATTTCATATAAACCGAAACTCAGCAAAACAAAACAAGCACAGACAAGCACAAACGAAAAGTGAAGCTACTGGTGCACACAGGCAACTATCCGTAAACAAGATCCCACGAATAACAATGGGGAAATGGCTACCTAAATATGATCCCTAATCAGAGACAACGATAAACAGCTGCCTTTGATTTGGAACCATATTAGGCCACCATAGAAATACATTTCATCTAGATGACCCACTGATAGAGGAATTCTAAATTCCTGTTTGCTTTAATTGCCGAAACCAATTAACACTCATATCTAATTCATTAATGAATTGTAAGTTCATTAATTATGCATGAAATAGATTGAGACCAGTCTTAAAAGCCAGGTAAATAGCGTTTAATTCAAGTGAGTACTGACCCAAAATACAAAGAACATTACATTTTAAAGAAAGAAGACATAAAATGACGCCATCAGTTTCACACCCTCTCCCAGCCTTACAATGGTGTAGTATTCGGTCCTGGAGATAGTTTCACTCCCCTCATAAACTACATTCCAACCTGTCTAAAGGATAACTTCTCTCCCCTAATGGAATCCAACCAAAACATTCTTATTTGTTTGAAAAACTATCTTACCCCTCCTTCTTAAACTTTCCCAGGAGACACAGACACAATTCATTTCTGCTTACATTTTCAGTAACAGTACAATTAAGAACCCATACTTTTCAAATCATAACATAATAGTATTAGCATAAATGGTTCTAATCATTAATGTATACATAATTGATCATCTAAACTATATTTTCCTCTAACAATCCTCCTTTTGATCAAATATTATACATTCAATTCTACATCTAGTTTTATTTAATCATAAAAAATGAAAGTATAAACGAACTTAACTAACCTTTTTATAGAGGTTTATCAGATTATCATATGAATAGACAAATAATCAACAAATCAATTATAAATGTTTATCCAACTCTTCACATTTCATTAATCAATTCTAACCTTAACTCCAACTGTTTTTAAACCTACATCAGAATCATAACTCCTCTTTTAGGATTTTTTCTTTTTTTCTTTTTACAATCTTCATTAAAAAATAGTTTAATCATTGAAACAAATTACAATCTGATTCCCCTTCATCTCAACACTATTCTCATCAAACATAAATTCCCCACAATGACAGATCCAGACAGATCCAGATTCGTCCACTTCCTCTGTAGACATGCCTTCATTCCTACATGGGTCAGAACCTGGAATCGGCCCATAACGCACCATCTGTAGTGTCATTGATCTTTTCAGAGTCCTGGAAACAAGGCCTCGCACACAGGGAATTAGACAACAGCCGCATAAAATTAAAACAGATATACAGGTAGATACAGCCCAAAACACCACATTTTTCCATAAATACTGTCTACCCAATTTAGTTCAGAGAAGTATCCACCCCAGAGTTTCTGCCAACCCGTGAGCCAGGGTGGTCAAACCAGCTGAGGCTTCGGGCACTGATTCGTCCGGAGCTGTGCAACCCGGGATGTAAGACACGGTCCTGATTACCACGCCCACTTCCTCCTTTTATCTAATGCAATTCTATTCTGTCAGGCCTTCCAGCTGATTGCTTTAGTCTGTTCTACAAACCCTTTAATAACCCTTCTGGTAACTATAATTAATCCAGTCTACATTCTTATTGAGAGTAGACCACCAAAAAATACTTGACTCTAATCCTGCTAGTATCTGATTTCTTGCCTTGAACTCATCCGGCACACCTCGTGGAACCCCAATGTTATCAATATATACTCTTTCGCCAAAAGACCTAGATGGAGCATCTCTTCTCTCTCGTTTTGGCTAACTTCATGTCTTGGTGTTGTATGAGTGTAAAAGGCATTCCTAACCCGTCCAATCAGTCAAACTCATTCCCCCGCACAACCACCAGATGGCGACACTGGCCCATTTTATTTCATTGAAATCCCCAGAGTTCAACCAGCCTGTCAATTCAGACATGGTCTCGTCAGTGGTCATTTTCCTGTACCAACTTGGTTCCTGGGGATATAAATAGTGACAACTGTCATTATCTGGCATTCCTGCTTTCATGAACAGCTTTACCATACATGCCATTCCCTTAGGGGAATTAATTCCGTTCAGTGGAAAAGGGATAGTTGTTAACTGGGGTTTAGCGTTCGCACAGACATAACATTCTTCTTTAGCCACTGATCTGGCCGTATTGAATCCATTCCAACCATAAGTTGGACTCCCCAAACCCAGTCTCCACTTCTATAACTTCTTTGAGGTCTTTGGTCTGAACTATTCGTACCTTTATACAATACTTCCTCTGTTCAGGAACACAGTCCAAAACGCCAACCCTTACTATACTCCACCTGGTCCCAAATTGAGTGTATGGGTTTACGTAGCCATCCCTTTCAGTGTGAGCTATGACCTGTCCACGATCAATATGGTGATTTACACAAATACTTCCCATAGAGTCCCATGGTTCTAGACTGCCAAGGGGTGAATGACCCCAATTGATCTACACAACATTCTACTGAGAGATCCTTGCCCAATTCCACCCTCACTTCCTTACTATTTTGTTTCAGTGACCTTCTGAGAATCTTAGGTAACATCCCATTTCCCTCATCTAGCACATGAGTCAAATTATCCTCTTTGGCACTTTCCGGGGATCATGAATCAGGAATATGGCCCCCACAATAAAACAGCTCAGGACGGTCAGTGCGCACGTGAAGCCCCACCCTCTCCCCGAGAACATATCAACAGCCAGAGGCCAAGCCATCACTTCACTTCTATGAACGCTCACAGCTGGGGAAAGGTCGGGTATAGGGAATCTTCAGAAGGAGTTTGACCCCCGTTCCATATGGGTCACGGTTCCTCTCCTACTCCTGTGATCGTCCGACAGTGCTAGTGTGACTTACCCCCCTACAATGTGTGATATGTACCCAGGTAGCTCTTTCGGCTAATCTCACAGCGAAGGCAGTCACCAGTAGTACTTGGAATGGTCCCTTCCACCGAGGCTGCTTCCAGTTTTTTTTTCTTTTTAGTGATTGGATCCAGATCCAGTCTCCTGGTTGAATCTCGTGTGCCACCTCCCTCTGTAGTTCTCCTGCTGGGCATAAAACTTTTGACCATACAGGTTTGGTTAATAAAACAGTTTCTTATTCGTCAAACCAATTAACAATTAAAAAAAAATTGTATTAGTTAATTATCCCGTAGGTGACATCCTATTCTAGAACACTATTAACCCATCCCCCTTTTGTTACCTGGCTCTGCCCAGGTAACAACCTTGCCTTATTCTTATACAATGACTTAGATAAGATTTAGTGAATTATCCTTATGTCTGAAATTCCATTTAGGATGTTATCTTTGCTCTTCCTGGCCCCCCCTCTAACTTCTCTGCTCTCCAACCTTCAAGGTCTCTGCAGTGCGGGGGAGGGCTCCTCTGTATGTTTCTCATGTTTTCCAAATTTGAACTACATGGGAACTACAAACCCATGGACCCTCTTTTAGAAAAAAAACATGTCTATGAGCGGCTTTTCTCCAAATTCCTTAATCAATCTATCTTAATCCTAACAATAATCCTCAACTCCTCATAGATGTCCTATATTCATGTTAAATATAATACTATTTAAAAACCTATAATCTAATAAATGCTAACCATATTAAAAATCCTTCCTACACTAACAAGCCCTCTCCTTGGGGACCCTCAGTATTCTATCTGACAATAACATGGATTTAATGTGTTGCAAAGTGTGGAATAAAACTTTGGTCCTGTAAAACAGAGTAAAGCAGAACAAAGCATTCTTATAACCCATCTGGTCCTCTCAGCTATTCTTATCCAGCACCAGGTGGGCACCATGCCACCCTTCACGACAGGGAGAACAAACATACATGGGTCATCCTCAGTCAGTCTTATCCTCCCCTCAAAGCATGCTTCACCTCAGCCTCTCCAACTGGAGCATCAAGCAAAGGCATCATGCCTGAAGCCTTCACCACATTTGTAACAGACTTCTTAAAACACGGTATGATGCAAGCAGCACATCACATCAATAACAAATAATACAAGAATTAGGGTCAGAAATCCAGTAACCACCATACCAGTATACTTTACCAAACCAGTCTCCCAACCAGGTGGACCGTCAGACTCCTCTACCCCCGACATGGTCCTCATCTCAGCAGATAGTGCATCGAGCCCATTTAAGGACCTTAGATATACTACCATCTGGACTGGTGTTATTAGGGATATACGTACAACATTGTTCACCGAACATCTTGCAGACTCCCCCCTGACTAGCAAGAAGCATATTCTAAGCAAGTCTATTCTGTATAAGACAGCCACAAATTGTCCCTACCATCAAAACCAGTCTCCGTGTCTAATTGATCAATAGCTGAATAGTCTAACATTAATTACCTGAATGGGATTTTTTAGCACAGTGGTGGCAGGTTCGGTCCCGGGATGGTAGAGGAGTGTGTACGGCCCTGGTTTGTGTGAGACCTCCGGTTTTGGCAGTACCTTAATAGAAAACACACCCACCGTGTCTGTCCCGGTCCTTTGTAGTCCGGGGCTGTAAGTGCCTGCATCAGAGAGCTTAATAGTTTTGATGGTTAGTAGGATTTCATCACCTTTACAAAGTTCAACAGTACTCCCAGGTTTCCCCCATCTCATGGAAAACCTATCCACCTTTGTGGGATTCCCTATGCCATAAGGATATCCTCTTCTCCAGTCCTAGAACTGTCCCAAGTTGGTTATCATGTAATCCCCATACGGACACCCTCCCCCATTACACAGGTAATGTCCCCCGTCTTTTGACACTCCTGTACACGGGTGTTAAAATCAAACAAAAATACCTCAATTTCTTCCCTGCCCTGTTGGCTCAAAATATGTTATCTTCCCCTATTTATTCTCAATGATGAACATGACTTTCTCTCTGTTACAATACAGACTTCCTAATAGCCCATTCAAAAAAAAAAAAAACTCACAGCTAATGTTATAAGACAGAATCCTGAACCGCTTTCTCATTTGCAGTTCAAACAGTAATTCTAAACCCTCAACCAAAACTGCTTCATTTCTAATGAATTTACCTTAACACTAGTAACTCAATATGACCCCATTCATTATACAAATGACTCTCCCCTGGGGCTGATCAGACCCCAGAAGCCAGTCATGATAAGGTCAAAAGGTCATACCATATTAGACATAAGATCCCTTTTATCCTTACAATAGAAATAGTCACCTGTATAATTCAAACCCATAAAAAAACATCTCATAAGGTTCCATATGTGAGCGTGCCTCTTTAAAATCTCCTTGCACTAAAACAAATCATTGTAACAGTTGTTTTATATATATATAATTTGCAGACCTTTTTCAATTTGGTCGTTTAAAGCTGCTCTCTCCCCCAAAATTATAATCCCAGGAGGCCTCTAAAAGTGACACCACATCCCTAACTATCATTCACTAATGCTACCTCGAATCAGAAACTCAATAAGTGAACTATAACTAAAACCTAATGATAATTCCCCTTTGACTCAAATCATTAATCATAAGTTTTAAACATCGTCTACGGATATGTTTACTTAAATGACCATGCTACCTTTAGATACAATTAACCCGATAACATTATTATCCAATGCATTACTTTTTCTCTCTGCCGCAAATGTCGTACATTTCGCAGTGTAAGGAATCCGTAATTTAATTTACATTCCCTCATGGCTCTTTTAATTTACTTACTTATGGGTAACTTTCATCCGTTCCGGAACAAAGAGTTCTACCTAAACCCGCCAGAACACACTGTTCAACTAAGTTAAATCAAACCCAAAAATTGACTATAACCAATAAACAAATAAACAAAACACTTTTATCTCAACTTCGGTTTTACTCGAAGCCTCGATACACACTCTAATTAGCCATACAGTTTGCTCCGTTATTCCCAGTCTTCTGGTGACAAAAGTGTCGCGCTAGTGACGTCATCATCAAGCGCTCAATCTGCCAATTCGTAGCGACTTCAAATGAATTGTAAATAATTCTTGTTCAATTAACCAAACCTAATTTTTCACATCTGTTCTAATCCTGAATTATAATTTACCACCCCAACCAATCATCTCTAAATTCGCCAATTTTATAAAAGCTTTTCGATGGGCATAAATCATAATTGTCTCTTTGTTATCATTTAGAATCCATTTTGCTCTAAATACCTGTCTCGTCTTTGACTTAGTATTTTAATTACAACTCTATTCCCAATACGTTATTCACTTGTCTAATTACAACTCAGACCAGCATTAGCGAGTGCTCGCCTTAAAAATGCCTTGTCTCTGGGAACAGGGAAATCCCCTTAACCCAAACATTTACTCCTACAACGACACCCAATAATTCTTATGATCCCTTCACGTCGTTCGTTTTAAATCTCTTGATGTTTCATGTAACTTATTTTTCTCTCTTTGAATTGTCGTCCCACAATATTTTTTCCCACTGTCATACACTCAAACCACTGTGATTACCGTGCACTGTCTCTTTAAGATAAGACTTTTCATTTGTTCCCCGCAACGAGAACGGAAATCAGATCATTTTTAGAATACGTTACTTTTTGTTCAAATTCACTGGTGTTACCTTAACCAAAGATCAATAATCAGAAAAACAATTACAACTTCTTACGATTAAACTATTCTTACCTAATTTATAGTCCAAAGCGTTGCACTATATAGCCCCATTGAGTGTCTAGCAATTCCTTTGCTTGGCTGTAGGCACAAATCTGCCCGCCTTTGTAAAATATATATTCCCTATTCAGATTGAGTTCAGTTTTAAATTCTAATCATCAGAGTAAACTCAACCGAATTTCTCAATTTACTATACCCTAACATTAAACGTACCATGTTTTTGTGTTAAACTTCTCATGTCAATTGATTCATAATTAGCCGTAACGTCCAGGCAGGCTGGAATTGTATTGTATCTCTCCGGTATCCCCTCCATTTAACTTTCGGTAACTCTCTTCTATGATACATCTATTTAATTACGACTCTCATCTCAATACATTATTCCACCAGATCATTTTGGGCAAAATAGCGTTTTACATCGACATTGCCTCGCCATTATTTTGAATGACTTCTTTTATCAATTCTATCTAGAACACATAATATCCGTTCCGTTATATCTTTTGCAAACACTGGCGACCGTATTTTTCAGGCAAAACATGCAAATAGGTCAATTACGATCTAAAATCAATTTTAGTTAAACGGGAACCGAACCGTGGATTACCGTAGGTGAGACTGCCGCGCTCACCACTCCTACCAGCACAATGGAATTTGACTGAGACTCTCCGCAAATATACCCATTTTCACAGTTAATTGTATTTGTTACTCCGACATCTAGACAACAGAAAATAGCCCAAATTTAAACGCCCAACGTTTTCTCTCAGTTTAGGATTCTCATTCATCTAAAGTCTGACATTTAACTCACCCGTATACAATACATTACTGTTCCTTTAGGACTTTTACTAAAATTGTCGCTCCAAATCAGCCTACTTGTAGGGTTGACCGAAGACAAATAGACCGAGTCTCAAAAGTCTCCATCCACTCGTTCAATCTGATATTAGTTTTCACCCGTATATAGCGATCACTACAGTAATCCCTATTCCTTTAGGACTTTGAACTAAAATATCGCCCCAAATATAGCTTAATCTGTAGAGTTGATTGAAAATGACCAACGGAAAAGCAACTCAATTGTTCCCCATAATCTAAATAAAGACCTTTATATCTATGGGGTCACTTGTTCCGTCTCTCCGCTGGATACATTGTTCAATCTGACATTTAACTCACCCGTATACAGTAATCATCGTTCATTTAAAAATAATCAGTATGTATTTTCCATCCTGTGAACCGCGTCCATAGAAGACTTTTGATCGGACATCACATTTTCCCCATAGGATATTCCTTCTGGGACTTTCAACGTAAAATGTCTCAAATCTCACTTCTCTAGACTAAGTTGACCTCTCCTGTGAACCACGTCTATAGAAGACTTTTGATCGGACATCCAATTTCACTTTCAACGTAAAATGTCTCAAATCTCACTACTCTAGACTAATCACTTATCTTTTGATATTAATTTCTTTCAGCATTGTACAGGTTCATTTATTCTGTTCGCCTAGAATTACCCTGCCTTCTCACCAAGCCTAATTTATCCTCACCTGTTTTAAACAAATCTATCTGCTACTTTCCACAGTCAGACTACTTCCCATATACAGATAGACTATTAGGTAAAAACTTTATTTAGGTATGTTTATTGAATTATTGGCCATCCTATTTGTGCGGAACAAGCGTCCTAATTCTCCAATGCATACTATATCACTCCTTAATAATCCTTGGCTTGCAAAACCAGGCCGTATTAAGCTCTAGTTTATTTGTTGGTAGCGCTTTACCTCAGGTCAATTTCGGACCTGCTTTCATTTTATCGATATCCTGGTTAATACCCCCGGTAGAAACCCATTTTATTTGTTCGGAATATTCAAGCACCTATTATTGATCAAATTCAAACTCCTTCATAACATTTTAATCAATAAATATCCTAAATAATCCCTCCCAAATTCGAGAATTAAAGTCTACTTTACCTGCTGCCGGCTGGGAAAAGCACTGTTCGTTGTATCTAGTCACCCTTCCTGTCCTCCGTGATAATACGCAGGCCTGTTTTAATTTGAACCTCAATTCAGAGGTCAGGTCTTTAGTAAAACGAGTCAAAAACTCGTCCGTGCACGATTTCCAGCGTATTAACTTCAGATAACAGGGAGAGGTTTTTAGATCCGGCTCGAAGGACCAAATTGATAGAGGAATTCTAAATTCCTGTTTGCTTTAATTGCCGAAACCAATTAACACTCATATCTAATTCATTAATGAATTGTAAGTTCATTAATTATGCATGAAATAGATTGAGACCAGTCTTAAAAGCCAGGTAAATAGCGTTTAATTCAAGTGAGTACTGACCCAAAATACAAAGAACATTACATTTTAAAGAAAGAAGACATAAAATGACGTCATCAGTATTCGGTCCTGGAGATAGTTTCACTCCCCTCATAAACTACATTCCAACCTGTCTAAAGGATAACTTCTCTCCCCTAATGGAATCCAACCAAAACATTCTTATCTGTTTGAAAAACTATCTTATCCCTCCTTCTTAAACTTTCCCAGGAGACACAGACACAATTCATTTCTGCTTACATTTTCAGTAACAGTACAATTAAGAACCCATACTTTTCAAATCATAACATAATAGTATTAGCATAAATGGTTCTAATCATTAATGTATACATAATTGATCATCTAAACTATATTTTCCTCTAACACCCACCCAAGTCACTATCACGCCCCAACCAACACAGAGAATAAACAGCTTACTATGGTCGGGGTGTGACACACTGAGCCTTTTTCTAAAATGTTTTATGAGATTGGAGAACACATTGGGAGGGATCATAGACCATTCCTCCATACAGAATCTTTCCAGATCCTCCATCTGCGCTTATGGACCGCGTTCTTCAATCAAACTATAGGTTTTCAAGTCTGGAGACTGAGATGGCCATTTCAAAAAGCAGATTTTGTGGTCAATTAACCATTTCCTTGAGGAGTTTGATGTGTGCTTTGGTTTATTGTCTTGCTAGAAGATCCACTTGTGATCAAGTTTCAGACATCTGGCAGAAGCAACCAGGTTTTTGGCTAGGCATAGTTTATACATTTTGGACCTGACTATATGTGCATTTTCAGAGTCCTTAGGCAGGAAAAGTGTAAGAACACTATCATCTCTAGTTCTCTCTCATATACACTACATGACCAAAGGTATGTGGACAACTGCTCGTCGAACATCTCAATCCAAGGGCGCTGTACTGCAGCGCCAGCTGTGCCATCAGAGTCCCTGGGTTCGCGTCCAGGCTCTGTCATAACCGGCCACGACCGGGAGGTCCGTGGGGCGACGCACAATTGGCCTAACGTCGTCCGGGTTAGGGAGGGCTTGGTCGGTAGGGATGTCCTTGTCTCACCGCGCACCAGAGCCTCCTGTGGCGGGCCAGGCGCAGTGCGCGCTAACCAAGGTTGCCAGGTGCACGGTGTACCCTCCAACACATTGGTGCGGCTGGCTTCCGGGTTGGATGCGCGCGGTGTTAAGAAGCAGTACGGCTGGTTGGGTTGTGTATCGGAGGACGCATGACTTTCAACCTTCGTCTCTCCCGAGCCCGTACGGGAGTTGTAGCGATGAGACAAGATAGTAGCTACTACAACAATTGGATACCACGAAATTGGGGAGAAAACGGGGTAAAAATAAATAAAAAATATGGAGTTTGTCCCTCCTTTGCTGCTATAACAGCCTCCACTCTTCTGGGAAAGCTTTCCACTAGATGTTGGAACATTGCTTCCATTCAGCCACAAGAGCATTAGTGAGGTCGGGCACTGATGTTGGGCGATTAGGTCTGGTTCACAGTCCCAAAGGTCCCAAAGGTGTTCGAAGGGGTTGAGGTCAGGGCTCTGTGCAGGTCAGTCAAGTCTTTCCACACTGATCTCAACAAACTATTTCTGTATGGACCTCGCTTTGTGCACGGGAGCAGTGTAATGCTGAAACAGGAAATTGCCTTCCCCAAACTGTTGCCACAAAGTTGGAAGCATAGAATCATCTACAACAGTGGTTCCCAAACGTTTTATTGTCCCGTACCCCTTCAAACATTCAACCTTTAGCTGGTTACCCCCTCTAGCACCAGGGTCAGTGCAATCTCAAATTTTGTTTTTTTACCATCATTGTAAGCCTGCCACACACCCTATACGATATATTTATTAAACATAAGAATGAGTGTGAGTTTTTGTCACAACCCGGCTCATGGGAAGTGACAAAAATCTCTTATAGGACCAGGGCACAAATAATAATATAATAATAATCAATAATTTTGCTCTTAATCTAACCATCTTACATAGAAAACCTTATTTGTTCATCGAAAATTGTGAATAACTTGCCACAGGTTAATGAGAAGGGCGTGCTTGAAAGGATACACATAACTCTGCAATGTAGGGTTGTATTGGAGAGAGTCTCAGTCTTAAATAATTTTCCACACACAGTCTGTGCCAGTATTTAGTTTTCATACTAGTGAGAGCCGAGAATCCACTCTCACATAGGTACGTGGTTGTAAAGGGCATGAGTGTCTTGACAGCGTGATTTGCCAAGGCAAGAAACTCTGAGAAATCTGTCAGTGGCTTCTGATTAAATTACATTTTCACAGAACCGCTTGTTGCAATTTCAATGAGGCACTCTTGTTCAGATATCGGTAAATGGACTGGAGACAGGGCATGAAAGGGATAACGAATCCAGTTGTTTGTGTCGTCCGTTTCGGGAAAGTACCTGCGGAATTGCACACCCAGCTCACTCAGGTGCTTCGCTATATCACATTCGACATTGTCTGTAAACTTGAGTTCATTTGCACACAAAAAATCATACAATGATGGAAAGACCTGTGTGTTGTCCTTGTTAATGGAGACAGAGAAGAGCTACAACTTCTTTATCATAGCCTAAATTTTGTCCCGCACATTGAACATCAACTCAGCAAAAAAAGAAACGTCCTCTCACTGTCAACTGCGTTTATTTTCAGCAAACTTAACATGTGTAAATATTTGTATGAGCATAACAAGGTTCATCAACTATGACATGAACTGAACAAGTTCCACAGACATGTGACTAACAGAAATTGAATAATGTGTCCCTGAACAAAGGGGGGTGTCAAAATCAAAAGTAACAGTCAGTATCTGGTGTGGCCACCAGCTGCATTAAGTACTGCAGTGCATCACCTCCTCATGGACTGCACCAGATTTGCCAGTTCTTGCTGTGAGGTGTTACCCCACTCTCCCACCAAGGCACCTGCAAGTTCCGGAACATTTCTGGGGGGGAATGGCCCTAGCCCTCACCCTTCGATCCAACAGGTCCCAGATGTGCTCAATGGGATTGAGATCCGGGCTCTTTGCTGGCCATGGCAGGATACTGACATTCCTGTCTTGCAGGAAATCACGCACAGAACGAGTAGTATGGCTGGTGGCATTGTTAAGCTGGAGGGTCATGTCAGGATGCGCCTGCAGGAAGGGTACCACATGAGCGAGGTCGTCCCTGTAACGCACAGCATTGAGATTGCCTGCAATGGCCTCCCGGGTGGCGCAGTGGTTAAGGGCGCTGCAGTACAGCGCCAGCTGTGCCATCAGAGACTCTGGGTTCGCGCCCAGGCTCTGCCGTAACCGGCCGCGACCGGGAGATCCGTGGGGCGACGCACAATTGGTCTAGCGTCGTCCGGGTTAGGGAGGGCTTGGTCGGTAGGGATGTCCTTGTCTCATCGCGCACCAGCGACTCCTGTGGCGGGCCGGGCGCAGTGCGCGCTAACCAAGGTTGCCAGGTAAACTGTGTTTCGTCCGACACATTGGTGCGGCTGGCTTCCGGGTTGGATGCGCGCTGTGTTAAGAAGCAGTGCGGCTTGGTTGGGTTGTGTATCGGAGGACGCATGACTTTCAACCTTCGTCTCTCCTGAGCCCGTACAGGAGTTGTAGTGATGAGACAAGATAGTAGCTACTAAAAACAATTGGATACCACGAAATTGGGTAGAAAAAGGGCAAAAAAATATATAATAATAATAAAAAAAGAGATTGCCTGCAATGACAACTTGCTCAGTCTGATGATGCTGTGACACACTGCCCCAGACCATGACGGACCCTCCACCTCCAAATCGATCCCGCTCCAGAGTACAGGCCTCGGTGCGACCATTAACTCGGGCAGTTGTTGTTGCCATCCTGTACCTGTCCTGCAGGTGTGATGTTCAGATGTACCGATCCCGTGCAGGTGTTGTTACACGTGGTCTGCCACTGTGAGGACGATCAGCTTTCCATCCTGTCTCCCTATAGCACTTTCTTAGGCGTCTCACAGTACTGACATTGCAATTTATTGCCCTGGCCACATCTGCGGTCCTCATGCTTCCTTGCAGCATGCCTAAGGCATGTTCACGCAGATGAGCAGGGACCCTGGGCATCTTTCTTTTGGTGTTTTTCAGAGTCAGTTGAAAGGCCTCTAGTGTCCTAAGTTTTCATAACTTTGATCTTAATTGCCCACCGTCTGTAAGCTTAGTGTCTTAACGACCGTTCCACAGGTGTATGTTCATTAATTGTTTATTGTTCATTGAACAAGCATGGGAAACAGTGTTTAAACCCTTTACAATGAAGATCTGTGAAGTTAGTAGGATTCTTACGAATTATCTTTGAAAGACAGGGGCCTGAAAAAGGAATGTTTTTTTTTGTTTTTGCTGAGCTTAGTCACTTTTATAGTAATTCTTCTTATTTTAAACTCTTGAGATGTCTGTTAAGAAGTTAAATATCAGCTCTTTATGACAGAATGTTAAAATTAAGGTTAAATAAATTGTTATTTTTGACACTATTCATAGAATGATCCAGTTCTATAAAGCACTGAATGAAAAGACGTATTGGCAAACTGACTGAATAGAGATCTGGACAAAGCTGTCTGCTTTCATGTCATAAACACTTACTAATTGTGATGCATGATGAACATTACAAAACCCTGTCTCTCTGCATCACCGTGCCGTGGTGAATCCTGCCCCTTCCGAAGGTATTCGCCAAGGCCTCTTTCATTGACTTCAGAGTAGGTTTCCAGGCCTTCGGCTGCATAGCGTGTCCATGTACTTGCACTTGCTCGATTGAGGCTGTCAGTGTGAGGGAAATAGCTAACCTCTCTAATTTTATACCAACTCCAGCCACAGAGTAGAGGGCTCAGGCGTGAAATATCATACATTAAACTGTTTCAACAGCCCTTGGCCTAAAATTCCATACTCATCGTTGTGGATGATGATGAGTAGAGTTGTGGTTAATTCAATTAAGGGAAGCATTTGTCACCTATATCAATCACAGCTATCACTCAGCTCAATGATAGTGTCTACTCCTGTTTCACCCCATTTGGGTCTGAATGAAATTAGTAATTAAATGCATGGATTATAACTTTTTTCAGAAGTCATGGACAAGGAATGATCTATATCCTATAATTGTGGATGTTGGCACGACCATGCATATTTATATAGCCTAACCAAGGTGTTACTTCAACTTTGTTGCTTGATAATGTTGCGATTTGAGAAGGACACAAAGAAGTCCCAATTTACCGGGACAGCAATGCTTAGATGAATTTGGTTTGGCTTTGTTCTGTCGAATACATGGGCCCCTACATCCCACATGTAATCCAGAAAGTCTAAGCATTGGTGGAGATGACACAGCATGCAGTTAGGAGGCCCATAATTCTGCCAGCACATTAAGAGCCACTTCAGATAAAGAAGAGAATATGCTTCCCTTGACAGGAACAGCCTGTTCTCCTGATGAAATCCAGTTTGAGTTATGTTCGTACCTCAACGTCAGGTGCCATTAATAGTGGATGGCAGTTGGCCATTACATCAACCATTACATTAACATCAAAGTTCCAAGACCTTTTCATTCGAAGGTCACCTAGGAAGAAATTTGTAGGTCAGTGTGATTACCCAAGTGCTCCCGGGACTGGCCATCAGCAAGGGTAAATGTTTGTTTCTGACATGGAGACAACAGCACTGCCTCTGGCTCCCAGACTTCCAAAGACTTTCTTGGATCGGTGAGGAGGTACTGCCAGTATAAATCAGGAGAGGTTCTGTCATCTCTCAACTTTATATGCTGACTTGTAGGCAAAGCTCTTTGAATTGCTGGAGCTAAACTATGATGTCCTTCGATCGCCTTTAGAGGTCTTTTTTTAAGAGTTGTTCTTTGCATCATTGATCTTGGTCCAGTGTTCTTTCACGTTAGATAAATTATGTTCCATCATGTTCCCAGTCTATCAGCTCTGTAATGTAAATATCCCCACTGTGCCTCAGAAGGCAGCAGACATCTTGGGGTTGGCAATTCAATTCAATTCACATTATTATAATCTTATACACCAAAAATGAGTTCCTAGCCAAATAGCCTCATGACTCAAAAATGTTTTTATCAGCAAGGCTTTTAAACTTCTCAATATTGGCCTACGTTGGGTCCAGGCATTCATTGAGTTTGTATTCACCTAGATCTCACCTATTTACTCAATAAGTATGTTTGAAAGGAACAGAATTTCAAAGGAGTTTCACATTATGCACCACTGGAATGCATAAAATGTGATTGGCCTAAGGTTTTGTGTAATGTATTCATCATGAAGCCACGTCATGAAACAGAATCAGTGGTTATGATCAGCCTCAGCTTTGTATGTGTTATGTAATTCCACCACTAAATTCATTTAGTGATGACTAGCCCAGACAAGAGCCCCAAATCATGTGGGCTGTAGTGACTTCCCGCTGGGCACACACTGGTTGAATCAACGTTGTTTCCACATCATTTTGACGTTGAAACAATGTCCAATAGACTTTAAATTGACCTCTATAACCAGTGGGTTGAGACTGTAGTTAGACCTAACCCCTAGTCCCATATCATTTAGAGGTAATTTGTATCACAGAAAGACATAAAACATTAATGTCAACAATATGTTAATATGACTCAATACTTGGATCAATTTATGATGTGTCATGCCGCTTCAGGCCCAAATATGGCCTGGATGGTACAGTATCTTCGGGCTGTCCTTCAATGTACTTTCACAGTTTATTATTTCATTTTATTTATTTATTTCACCTTTATTAACCAGGTAGGCAATTTGAGAACACGTTCTCATTTACAATTGCGACCTGGCCAAGATAAAGCAAAGCAGTTCGACACATACAACAACACAGAGTTACACATGGAGTAAAACAAACATACAGTCAATAATACAGTAGAAAAATAAGTCTATATACAATGTGAGCAAGTGAGGTGAGATAAAGGAGGTAAAGGCAAAAAAGGGCATGGTGGTGAAGTAAATACAATATAGCAAGTAAAACACTGGAATGGTTGATTTGCAGTGGAAGAATGTGCAAAGTAGAGATAGAAATAATGGGGTGCAAAGGAGCAAAATAAATAAATAAATACAGTAGGGAAAGAGGTAGTTGTTTGGGCTAAATTATAGATGGGCTGTGTACAGCTGCAGTAATCTGTGAGCTGCTCTGACAGTTGGTGCTTAAAGCTAGTGAGGGAGATAAGTGTTTCCAGTTTCAGAGATTTTTGTAGTTCGTTCCAGTCATCAGCAGCAGCAGAGAACTGGAAGGAGAGGCGGCCAAAGGAAGAATTGGTTTTGGGGGTGACCAGAGATATACCTGCTGGAGCGAGTGCTACAGGTGGGTGCTGCTATGGTGACCAGCGAGCTGAGATAAGGGGGGACTTTACCTAGCAGGGTCTTGTAGATGTATTATTCTTATTGATTGGTAGAAAAACTGTTAATGCATAGCACATACAGTACATTACTCAATTGGCCAAAAAGCTGGAGTAATGCATAGCCCTCTTGTGGACAATAGTTACCTTTAGTGTCTATTCATGAAGGTATCTTCTGTCTGGAAGAGTTTTGTTAAGAGTCCCTACGCGCATTCTGAGCATTAACACGCAACGCTTGCGGTGCCGTTTTGGAAACACAGGGAACATAATATCTTTCATATCACTGAGAAATATATATTTTTTAAACTAAAGGTTCAATTACTACACACCTTTATAGAGTTAGGGTTAGTTTTCCCACACTGCCATATCTCCATGTTACAGCGCTTGTTTACGGAAGACAGAGACGACCACCTATGCTAATGAGCTATCTAACGTGCTTGAACACCTGTGTGTAAGCGTAGTTTCTTGGCTGGAGGCACACAGCCATATGCAGGGCCGACTCTAGTCTTTTGGGGGCCCTAAACGAGATTTGGTTGGATGGATCTGTGCAAACCTGCTACAGTAAATGTATATTTTTTATTTGAAAGATTAATTCTCGCTGTTATGAAAAATAAGTTCCATGTTTCAAAAGCCGTATCCGCAAGCAATGATTATTGACGTTTCTAAATGTTAAAACAGAGCATTGGGATCGTAGTTCACATGATCCCAACGGTAAACTATGCTTATAGCTGAGAACCTTTGGGATAAAGCAGAATGCCTTGTTAATGCCTTGGGTTCTCGAGAGCAAGAGTAATGCACTGCCTTGGGTTCTCGAGAGCTAGAGTAATGCATATCAGAGCCAACACGCTCATTACACATAATAGAGCTGACAACTTTCAAGGAACTCTTTGACTTTCATGCTATTTATTATGTTTTTTAATCTAATGTAAAAGATCAAAGGGGACTTGAACAGAAACTAAAAGAACTAAAGCCCTTCTGCCAAATCATCATTTAAATTACAAATGCACAGCCTAAACGATAAGATGAGGAGAGTAATGATTAATGATCTAGCAAGCCCATAGCATAGGGGGAAAACATATTAATCAAATCTATTTATCCTACAATACTTGAAAATAGTTAATCACTTACTTTCTCTACACAAATTACTTGTTCATAGTAGTGATGGGGGGGGGGCAAAATCTATATTTCTCACGATATATTGTATCGTATTGTTTATATAATATCGGAATATTAGTTTTGCGCTAGTTTGCTGTACCTGCAGCAAAACTCCAGTATTTTCCCTTCATACCCTCTATATACAAAAGTATGTAGACACCCCTTCAAATTAGTGGATTCGGCTATTTCAGCCACACCAGTTGCTAACAGGTGTATAAAATCGAGCACACAGCCATGCAATCTCCATAAACAAACATTGGCAGTAGAATGACCTTACTGAAGATCTCTGTGACTTTCAACGTGGCACCGTCATGGGATGCCACCTTTCCAACAAGTCAGTTCATCAAATTTCTGCCCTACTAGAGCTGCCCCAGTCAACTGTAAGTGCTGTTATTGTGAAGTGGAAATATCTAGGAGAAACAACGACTCAGCCGCAAAGTGGTAGGCCACAAAAGCTCACAGAACGGGACGTCTGAGGCACGTAGCGCTTAAAATTAGTCTGTCCTCGGTGGCAACACTCATTACCGACTTCCAAACTGCCTCTGGATGCAATGTCAGCACAATAACTGTTTTTCAGGAGCTTCGTGAAATAGGTTTCCATGGCCGAGCAGCCGCACACAAGTCTAAGACTAACATGCGCAATGCCATGCGTCAGCTGGAGTGGTGTAATGCTCACCTCCATTGGACTCTGGAGCAATGGAAACGCATTCTCTGGAGTGATGAATCACACTTCACCATCTGGCAATTCGACGGCCGAATCTGAGTTTGGCGTATTGCCAGAAGAATGCTACCTGCCCGACTGCATAGTGTCAACTGTAAAGTTTGGTGGATGAGGAATATTGGTCTGGGGCTGTTTTTCATTGTTTGGTCTAGGCCCCTTAGTTCCAGTGAAGGGAAATCTTAACGCTACAGCATACAATAACATTCTGTACGTTTCTGTGCTTCCAACTTTGTGGTAACAGTTTGGGGAAGGCCCTTTCCTGTTTCAGCATGACGATTCCCCGTGCACAAAGTGAGGTCACTACTAAAATTATTTGTTGAGATCGATGTGGAAGAACTTGACTGACCTGCAAAGAGCCCTGACCTCAACCGTTGGGATGAATTGGAACACTGACTAATGGCGCAACATCAGTGCCCGACCTCACTAATGCTCTGCGGCTGAATGGAAGCAAGTCCCCACATCAATGTTCCAACATCTAGTGGAAAGCCTTCCCAGAAGAGTGGAGGCTGTTATAGCAACAAAGAATGGAAGAAGAACTCCATATTAACGTCCATGACTTTGGAATGAGATGTTCGGCGAGCAGGTGCCCACATATTTTTGGTCATGTAGTGTAGCTTGTTCTCCATCTTCTTTTTAAACAGGGAGACAAATAATTTTCAGCCCTTTTATTTCCATGACTGATCAAAACCTGTTTTCACATGTCTCTTTGTTGTCTGTCTGCAGCAGACATATCATGAGCAATATGTTTGGAACATCGAATCGCAAAAATCACAGTATCGAATCTCAACCCATAAGAACTGTGATAATTGCAATACATATCCTATTGGCATCGTGAAAATATCGTATAGTGAGATCTCTGGCAATTCTCAGCCCTAATTCGTAGGTACCATCCTAAACTGTCCAAACAGTCATACTTTTAGATTGTCATACACAATAAAAACAGTTCGTAAATGACAAAACTGAACAGCTGATGGAGAATTGTATACTTTTGTAATTGAATAACAATGCTGCAGTTAATAATTAGTGTAACTAATGCTTTGTAATAACTAGAGTATAAAACAATGTTATACCTACGGTAGTACAAACTTGTGGTTAGCTCTATCTGTGCAAGGATTCCCATTCCAGAGGGACGGTGGAAAGCAAACCCTAGGAGATATGGAGAGTTTTCGGATATGACTGCTGTAGAGTCAGGTCACCAAGCTCAGCTTTTCCTGTCGATAAAGCACTGCGGTGTGGGGGCATATAGTGGGCCTATGTGCATATTTATGAAGCTCAGAATGTCCTTCCAACCACCCCTTCCAGCAACGGAAATTGATTATGAGTGTGACATATTCAGAAAAAAATGGCATATTTTACAATGACGGCTCGTTTATCCATAAGGCTTCTGTCTGCCAAGTGAATAAATTAGGTACAAACCTATCATTAGGGTCCTGTCTTCCTCAAATGGTGATCCTAGAGCTCATGAATGACAAGGGCACTGCATAATGACATTGGTCATGCCCTTTGCTCATGCTCCATATCTTATGAATGAGGAAAGGTCATGCTCAAATTGCTCTGGTAAAATATGAAACTCTGGGCATTCGAGCCAACTCCTCATAGCAACAGTAAGTGATAAGATTGTGGTGGAGTATCATGCAATATTGATAGGATAGAGGCTATGATAAACATTTGAGGAGTGAAAAGCATAAATACAGCATGTGCTCACAAGTGCCAGTTTAGCAGTTTTTATTTTTTATTTTATTTTTTAGAACCAATGACTATCAAAGCTGTTCATCAGCAAATCCTCATCTATTCAAACTATACTGGGTTTTGTGAACACTGTATAGGTCTGGTTGTTTGTTTTGTTGAAGTTCTTTGTTCACATCATAAGTGTATGAAACAAGCCAATGAAGAGGGTGACACGCTGTGGTGGAAAAAGGCATTTTCAAGGGTGTTTCTTTACTACGGCTCTCTCTCAACCAATGATGATTTCAACTCACTAGAAGCAGGGTCATATTCATTATAGGCACCAAACTGAAGAAAACAGACTGAACTTGTCCAATAAGAAACAGGTGTTTTCCGTTTTGCTACGTTTGCAGTGTGCACTAGTGATTAAAACCCATGCTGATTTACCAGGACAGTTTGACTGAGAGAACAATACCGGCCTCTACGCCTCAGGGGTTTGCACAAATCAGTGTGCCTGATTGTTCTTCTAAAATATTCAGTGGAATTCAATAGAATCTGAACTGTGTAAAAACATGACTGAGACACTATTTGAGACACTAGTTATGTCTAAAAAATGGTAATAAAGTTGAAAATAGCCCATCACAATGGTCTCAAGAACAGCCAACCAGTTTATAAAATATTTGAAAAGGGTTGAGGTTTATTAAATATAAAATCTGGCATTTCAGGAATACTTTCAAATTCTAATTCAAGAACTGTGAAGTTCCACAATTTAAATTTCATTGGATATTTTTCAATTCCAAAACTTCCTGAATGGACCCAAAACATAAAATGACTGATATACTGTTTACAAATATTTAGAATTCTAACAATAATTTAGGCTAAGGTGCTGAACATTGTTATGATAGCCTATTGTTCAAAAGCTATCTTTACAGAAATGTTGAGTTTTAATCCTTGCCTCTATCTTGTCATTCAAGCCATTTCAGATGCAAAATCAGAGGAAAAATATCACTGTAGCACTACATACAAATCATTTCCCAATCTACTGTAGAGTAAAGGCATAGAAGGCAAGCCCGTGCATGGGTGTCTAAGAAACCCCATTGACGAGACAAAACTCGCAGCGTGAACGTGGCAGCCATTTTACATCCTCAAGAGTGAATGAGTGGAGCCGAACTAGTGCCGGGAGTTGTACACTTTTCCTCTTGTAATTATCAAAATTTCCTTCCGAAATAATCAACACCATACAAGTTGGTGATCCATCGGCAGGTATGATGAATACTACTAACTGGTCACGTGATCATAGCACAATTTATAGCTAAAGTAGTTGAGCGTGTGGTGTTTCAAACAATGTGGAAACGGGTGGTTGGGACGGGTTCTCCAGACCGGCTTTTTGAAAATGGACTCTCCCTATGTGGCGGCACGTTGACAAACCACGAAGCTAGCTAGTCACCATACTACAAGGCCTCTCTCTGCTCCACATATGGACATGTCGAGCCGAATTAAGTCAGCCATCAAACTATATATGAGCTTTCGCGGTTTTAATGGTGTCGCTAGTTAACTCAGCCAAGTGGGATAATTATGCTACATCATGAATGACTTGATCGTTGTCACTACCTAACTGAACCAGCCAACCAGGGAGCTAACCTCTGAGCGTGTAAACTTCGAGATAATTGCCTTTGTCAGATAGTTCGCGAGTTGAATCAAAACTAACGTTAGTTTAGCGTAACCAATTTGGCTAGCAAAACATTTGGTCGTGATCATAGCACTGCCTAGCTAGTATGGATAACTAGCTAGGTTTGTTATTGTGACTTGACAGGGTTGGAAGACAGTGATTATTTAGCTTGGCGTGCTATTATTTAGCTGGCTAGCTAACGTTATGGATATCGCAGCTAGGTGACTTTGGCTAACAATGTCTGAACACTTGTGGTTATAGCTAACTAAATTATTAAGTTAAATATAAAAACGTAACGATGTTGCTTGTCAGGTTTAGCTAGAGAATTGGGTAACGTTAGCTAGTTCGCAAACGTTACGTTAGTTGGCTGCAAGGAATACTTTTAGCATGAGCACAAACTGAAATGGCTTCGCGTTAGACTGCTCCCTTTACCTAACTAGCCAAATTTGCTATCAGTGGTTTGCGACACGTTATCAAACATTTTAACTAGATAGATGTAACGTTAGTCTACCACACCATGTCATTTGCTCCTGCACAAATGCTTGCGGACTGTCTTATTAGTTACCGGAAACGGGTGGCTTAGAAACTCTGTCGCGGTACTCTACCGAAGGAACACGTGTATCAGCTAGCTAGTTAGTGCTGAAGTCTGCAATCAGTAGGCTAATTTATAATTTAGCAATCAGGCCATGCCATTGTACGCAGCGGGAGATTAACGTAATGTTAGCAGCCATAGTGTTGTGCCAAGTTGTTATTCTAACACAGTCAAAGGCGGGAAATGTGTCATTACGTGTACACATTTCACCATGTAGCCTATGCTAACTCTCCTCATACATTGCACATGCAAACGAAAATAAGTATAAGGTGTGCAGTTATCATAAATAGCAATTGATACTTTTATTGGTTGTCAGCATTTTCAAAATTGATACAGACATGCAAATTCCAATATCGTAATTGAAATGTGACTTGATTCCACTCTTAAGGGACCACATGAACCCACATGTGTGCCTGTTGCACATGACACCGCCCCCCCAAAAAGCTATCAACAGTCTTGCACTTGAACCAGGATTAATTTGGCTCATTGCATTTGCACAGATTTCTGGAGACATGGCCACAGAACATATTAATGGAAATGGTCCAGAAGAACCAATGGACACCACTGCTGCAGTTACCCATTCTGAACACTTCCAGACTTTATTAGAAGCTGGTTTACCACAGAAAGTTGCTGAAAAACTAGATGAAATTTACATAGCAGGTAAGGCACATTGAATATCCAGCATATTCGTACACAAAATATACTTTTGCTATTGCATGTGCTGTCATATTTTACATTAACTTTGAATGTGGGAATTGGGATCCTCAAGCAACTTTTTGTGGTTTCCTACCAAAATGGGTACTGCAGTGTAATGGACAAAAGAGAATTCATACACCACCAATATCGATGTGAAATAAATGTTTTGGGTACATTGTCTTAAAGGTATATCTGGGCAGAGCACTGGTGTCACGGACACTTTGCGTTCTCAACCATTAAAGTGTAGCAGCACCGATGAGCAAAGAGTTAGGGCACAGTTCAGCGGAGGTCTCTGGAAAGTCTCAGGCAGAGAGTGCAGCCAGATGGGCACATGCAGCAACAATGGCAGCAGCTGTCGGTGGCTGGGACAGGTGATGGGCCCTCCAAGAGCAGAATGTGCACAAGCTCATTAGGGGCGTACAGTGCACAGGACTGCCATATAAAGTTAAAACATCATGTCTGTTGTGATGAGTTCTGCAGAGGTTGAAGAAAGTGCTTTTACTCAATGCACTTTGTCCATTTTAAAATATCGGTCTCCTGAGATGGTTCCTTTTCTATGATTATGTTATGCAAATTATTAAAATTTAAGCAATAAACTAAAGAAGTCACAGAAATAAGTGAACTTTGATACCCCCAAACATGCATTGTGGCTAGCCCCGTTTGAAAAGATGTCATCCCGTAGTTCTGTTCCTGCTTAGTAACCAATGTTTTTTTGATGTCCCTCAGGTTTGGTATCACACAGTGACCTAGATGATAGAGCGATTGAGGCTCTGAAAGAGTTCAACGAAGAAGGTGCTCTGCAAGTTCTGTTGCAGTTCAAGGACAGCGACCTCTCACATGTTCAGGTATGTATGGCGAGGGATGGTGGATTGATTGCATATGGGATCACATCTTGAAATCAAATGCTACCATTTCACCCTCTAAAGTGTACAGATTTTTCTTTCATCGACAGAACAAAAGTGCCTTTCTTTGTGGAGTTATGAAGACATATAGACAGAGGGAGAAACAGGGTACCAAAGTCTCAGACTCCAATAAAGGACCAGATGAGGCCAAAATCAAAGTATGGTTTTAACGAACATTCTTGAAGTGATAATGGAGACATGTCATCATTATCATATACTGTGCAGTTGTTCTCTGGAAGGCGTTTGACTTCAATCATGTTATTTCAATAAACAGGCCCTGCTGGAGAGAACTGGCTACACGCTCGATGTGACAACAGGTCAGCGGAAGTATGGAGGCCCCCCTCCAGATTCTGCTCACACAGGGCACAGCCCACAATTGGTACAGAGGTATGTCTCTACAATAATTCAATGGTGTATTTGATTTAACACGTGCATGATAGGGAGATTTGTAAGTCGCTCTGGATAAGAGCGTCTGCTAAATGACTTAAATGTAAATGTAATTAGTGTGTTATAGTTTACTTAAGTGTGTATGATAGTGTTTCTGCATTCTGTCCAAATAATGAAAATGTGTCATTTTTCCTGGTGTAACTCAGATTGTGCCATTTTACTGCTAAGATCTGACTGTATTTTGGAGATTTATTGCGTAACAATGGCCCAATGTTTCTTTCACACCAAGTTAACCTAATTTTGCTTTCATCTCAGATTTTTGTTGGCAAGATCCCTAGAGATCTATTTGAGGATGAGCTGGTCCCTCTGTTTGAGAAAGCCGGGCCCATTTGGGACCTGCGTCTGATGATGGACCCCCTCAGTGGCCTGAACAGAGGTTACGCCTTTGTCACTTTCTGCACTAAAGAGGCGGCGCAGGAGGCTGTCAAGCTGGTATGTACCACTTGTTGAAATCCTCTCTCATGATAGGAATGGAGAATTTAGCCCACCCAATCATGACATGTCATGCACTCTCTCATACCCACTCCCCTCTTTCCACAGTGTAACAACAATGAAATTCGACCCGGCAAACACATTGGTGTGTGCATCTCTGTGGCCAATAATAGACTATTCGTTGGCTCCATCCCCAAGAGTAAAACAAAAGAGCAGATTGTGGAAGAATTTGCCAAAGTCACGGGTAAGCAGCACCTCTTTTTGTTGAATGATCTTCTGGGACAAATTGACATTTTGCTTGGCCAGTCATATTCGGTCTTGACAAAGATTTATATTTACTTTGACTTTGACAACAGTGTTTAAACATTGCCTTATGTTACTGAATGCAACAATCATGATCAACCGCTAGTGTGTTAGATTGCATTTAGTCTGAGTTTGGGTTTATGTACGTACGGTATGCTATGCTATGTAAAGCTGGGCTATATTTGCTCAACAGTTTAATTGCTCATTTCCAATGTCAGGGTTCAGTGTCTAAATGATGAAATACATCTATTCTATCCTGGAGTAACTCTGGTTACGCTGATAGTTTACCGCTAAGATCTGACTGGACACTTTGCACTTAACTAGGCACAAATCCATGGTCTCGAGACTTGTCCAAAGAGAACAGCTGTGTCAAAGAAAGGGGACACTAAATGTTTTGACTAAACCGAAGGAAACATTCCATGAATGTGTGATATTTTGTTCTGCTGCCAACTGTTTTAGTAAGGTACTCTCTAGAGTAACTCCGTTCCATTCCTTTTTGCTTAGCATTTTGCATGGAGATAGAGCAAGCTTTCTTGTGCACTGGTCACTGTTCAGCTAGGATACCTTTTTATGCCTTTCCCCTTCTGCCTCTCTTTCAACAGAGGGTCTTAACGATGTCATACTGTACCATCAGCCAGAAGACAAGAAAAAGAACAGAGGCTTTTGCTTCTTGGAATATGAAGACCACAAAACTGCCGCTCAGGCCCGCCGCCGGCTGATGAGTGGCAAGGTCAAGGTGTGGGCGAACGTGGTGACTGTGGAGTGGGCTGACCCCATAGAAGACCCTGATCCTGAGGTCATGGCCAAGGTAAGTGGAGCAAAGTTAACGACTCATTTCGCCTGAGATAAATTGTTTTTGTATTGTCCATCCATTAAACTTGTGAAATATTTCAGAGTTAACATTGATTTGATTTCGACGTTGTTTACCAGGGAGTAAGAATGGAAGTAACCACCAGTGTATGAGACAGGACAGAGACACAGACTTTAAGTGTAATTGATAAGCCACTACCATTTTCCTTCCAGGTGAAAGTGCTGTTTGTCCGAAACCTTGCGAGCACTGTAACGGAGGAAATACTTGAAAAGGCCTTCAGTCATTTTGGCAAGTTGGAGCGGGTGAAGAAGCTGAAAGACTACGCCTTCATCCACTTTGAGGAGAGAGACGGCGCAGTCAAGGTACATGCTGGAGTCTTTATATTACTCTCACCAATGTATCACAAAACTGGTAACAATGGCTGTTTTTTGTGTGGTTATTCAACTTGCCTCTTTTGACAGGCCTTGGCCGACCTGAATGGGAAAGACCTGGAGGGAGAGCACATTGAAATAGTCTTTGCAAAGCCACCTGACCAGAAGAGGAAAGAACGCAAAGCCCAGAGACAAGCGGCTAAGACACAAATGTAAGCAAAGACAATTGATTTTCAATTACTTGAGACCTGCAAATACGGGCCAAAATTATAGTTGCGTTGTTGGGCGGCCTTTCACCATTGATTTCTTTTGAATGATTGAATAGAAAAGTTAACGTGATCTAACAAGCGCAAATGCGTCCTGTACGGTTACTAAACAAGTGCATATCCTCTCCCCAGGTATGACGATTACTATTACTACGGCCCACCTCACATGCCACCTCCCACAAGAGGCAGGGGACGAGGTGGCGGCCGAGGAGGCTACTCTTACCCCCATGACTACTACGGCTATGAAGATTACTACGATTACTATGGCTATGACTACCACAACTATCGGGGTGGCTATGAAGACCCCTACTACGGCTATGAGGACTTCCAAGCTCCCAGCCGAGGACGGGGAGGGGCCCGAGGCGGAGCCCGTGGTGGTGCCACCCTATCCTCCCGGGGCCGTGGAGCTGCCACACCCAGGGGCAGAGTGGGTGGCTTTTCTCAGCGAGGTGGAAGTGGCCCTGGATCGAGCAGAGGTGTGCAGGGGACCAAAGGGGCACTGGGTAAATAGGGACTAGCTGTGTTGGCAAATGGTTGCTATCAGCTACACAAAAATGCAAACATACTATTTGGGCAGGACTTAGACACACACTTGAATAACCTTAAACTAATGTTTTCAGCCTGCATGAATTTCTTGCTTATGGTATAAATTGACCGTAGTTCGCTATTTGCATTCTGTGTAAAATATAGGCCTTGAAAGTAAGGAATCATATAGATGCAGACCTGCCAACGGGCATTTGATGTCAAAGTACGCTGGTACGAAAAACAACCCTAAAATAAATAGGCTTCTAGTTGGCACATTGTGGTTTTAACAACTAAACCAATCCACTTCATCCATTGATACTACTGATGTGTGAGGGGAAAATGGAGAACAAACTGTTTGCCGACTACATTTTCCAGAATTGTATGTGTTAGCTACAGCGTTTAGCGAGAACACTTTCTTGGTCGCACATGCTTTGATCTCTGCAAAGGTAGTAGGTGCGAGCGCATTGATGGGCAAGGAAACGGTGAAGTGTTGCGGTAGTTCGCTGTGTGGATGGCAATAGACATGGCAGAGAGAACTGTTACGCTAATACCGTCCTTCACAGAAAGTTATGTTCAAGTGTAGTAGGCCTATGTTAATTAGTCAGTTCTTGGTCTGTCCTCTTGATATAGCTGTCAACAGTAGGCTGCTAATGACGTGCTAATAGGTAGTTCGCCAATGACCAAGGTATGTTGAATGAATGGCAGCCTAGTAGTCCAACCTAATTTGACAGATTATGTCAGGGATGGAGATCTGAAACAAGCTCAAAGGCCTACTAGTTCAGGTTCATATACCAAATAGCCTACAGTAAACCAGACTACTGAATGTTACATTGCATCCAGTAATTTAATTATATTCAGAATTTTCTCCCCAAACTAAATTAAGCCCGTTTTACACTTTCACTAGACTATCCACATAAAGACACCTATTAATTAGAATAATCAACCCCCTAAATTTAACAGAATTTAAATTTAAAAAATTAGGATCAAACAAGACTTCTGTTGACTACATTATTTGATGTACTTTAAGACTATGTTTCAGGAAATAGCAGTTACAGGTTTTTCAAAAATGATAAATCCTCTAACTTCCTCTGGACCACCCCCTACCCAGCCTACATCCGCACCACCTTGTCAGAAAATCCTAGGGAGAGCCCTGATTTTGTACATTTAAACATATTTCTAGTTATCTACTGAAGAGCAGCCACTTACCAAGTACCCATAACAGTCTAGTCTACCATTCCTACTGAGCCAGTCTTCTGCCAACATTAGGCAAAAAAAGGAGGCGCATTTGCCTATGATTTGAGCAATGTGGGTGTCGACGCGTGCTGTAATGGGAGCTGGGGGTGCCGCCACCACGCTGAAGTGGTACTTGTAAAAATGATTCAATGTTGGCAGGTCTGCACCATTTTATTCCTTGTCTTTTGAAAGCTGAGCCTCACATTCAATTGGTAATTTTCAATGTACAGATATGTATTTGGCTTTCAGTGTCCAAATGATGAAAATATGTATATTCTATCCTGGATTAACTCTGGTTACGCTGATAGTTTACTGCGAAGATCTGACTGGACAACTTTGATATTTTTATTTATTTCTGTCCATATTTTTATTTATTTCTGTCCATGTCTTTAGAAGACTTCCTCAAATTAGTGATGGGTATGTATGCGTAACATTTGAAAACATACCTGACTTTTGGCCTTAGGTCGAAACCTTGACAGGTGTCACCTTTCAGAGCACCAACTGAAAGGTCTGCTCCTCTGCAGATTTAGGGGTCACCCTTTTTTAAATGTAATTTTACATGATTGGATGTCATTAGTCATGTTTATGTTCTGTGTTGTGATTTGTTTTTTATTATTATTTTGAATTCCATTCCAATTCTGTCTCTTATTTGCTTGGTCAGCAGGGAAAAGGGGTCGAGGCCGGTCCTGACCTGTCACTATGAAGACTGACTTACTGTGTTGGGTTACACCAGAAGCTGCAATGGATACGGATGGAAAAGTCAGCAAAATGGTCCAATATTCCAGCCTTACAGAAGCATCTCCCCCAAACTGCCACCTAAACAATCAGCGGATTATTTAGAAAAACTTGCCTCCCCCTGTATGCCCACACCCCCCCAAAAATGCCATTTTAAATAATTATTGAAGAATTTGCACTTTTTAAGTTTCTTAGTTTGAAGTGGCTCAAAGGAGCTTGATGCTATTGTATATTTTTGTGCTAATCACAATTTTTATTGTTGGAATATCCCTGTTAATCTTAATCGTTTGATTTGGATGTTTGAAGAGAACATTTGCAGGTTTTAGGTGTAACCACCTGGCATGGATAAGTCAGGCATTCCAGGAAAGTGGTTCTTTTCAGAACTTGTCTTTTTTAAAGGGTTGGTTAACTACCTCAGTACAGAGGATTAAACTACCCGGCCTGTACTGTAAATAGGGAAACTATATTGATGAAAGCAGGGCTTGTTTCCTACAAAATATGCACAAGAGCAGCAGCACAACCGAAAGGACTTGCTGCAGCTCTGACATGGCAAACAGTCAAACTGGGCATGCAAAAATAATCTCATATGATGAGCCTGAACAAGCCCTACTTTTATCCTATTTTGAACTGAATAAGCCACCTTGCTTCTTCAGATTATTGTAGTTACTGGTTGTATAGTTTGGAAAATGTTACTTTTGTAAAGGCTTGAACATCAACAAGGGTGTCAACTGCCTTTGAAAAAGCCCTGCAGTGTCCCTTTGCCACTCCCAATTATTTTTTATTGTTTTTAGAGTAGATCAGAATTATGTTCAGTACCACCCACTTTACTGTAAAATAAATATCCCAATCATGTGACATCTTGAATGATCCCTCTAACTCTAAACCAGCTACTATGTAATCAAGTCTTTTGATTAAAAAGGAATTGCCATACTGCCCAGCCAGCGAGCATGTGTGCCTGTAGCTGTTTCGAAGGGGATCGTGATCATACAGTGGTAAAAGGGATACTGCAGCTGTTATTCGTATTCCATGTATAGCGAAAAGGAGACTGAACTATTCATCCGGTTTTGTACACTGTTAACTCCCTCAATAAAATAATTACAACCACCTTTTGAAAAAATGTTAGCAGTTTTAAACTATTGTTGGTGGCCAACCACGTTTTTGCATTCCTGCAAATAAATTGTTTTATACTGTAAAATGGAGGTGAGTGTAACTTATTTTTGTAATAAAGTTTTTGATTTCTATTTGTGTCTTACTCTCTGTATGACATCTTGTTAAACCATGTCACACATTTTTATGCACTGATTATAGTGTAAATACCCTGGGTTTATAGCTTTTTTTAATAGCTTTCTGATGCGCATCACACAATCACTTTCTCATTCCCAGGGAGGCTTCAACCAGAGGCGCATGTGTAACATCACTATCCTGTGATTTCAATTGAATAATTACATTCAGTTATAATAAACACTTCGCTGACAGTGAGTACTGCTGCCACGCATGTTGGTCGTTTGCTTCTAGCCTGCCACAACACGAAATCAGTACTATAGCAATGTGATTACATTTTGGAATACTGTATATTCACCGTTATGTTGGCAGGTGAAATGGGCTATAAAAAAGAATGTTGCACGATCCCATAATGAACCGGATGTGACATCAGCCCGACGACGACTGACTGTCCAGTTATTTTAACGACGAAAATACGTACACATGGTGAAGTTTGGTGGACATTGATAATAATGATATTCAGAAGTATATAGACGGTGAACGCACGAGAAGCCGTTACTGACTCGACTGGTTACACAGGTTTACAGCAGACTGGCGCGTGCCCTGCACACGTCAAAGACCGTGCGCATGTCTATGAGCGCGCTGCGTGCAGTAATAGAGAGGGGATGTTGACGTTTGGCTAGCGTGATGATAGATAGCGTTTCATACATCAACTATCTAGCTTGACTAATCCTGCATATTGGATTGTGGTGAGTATAGACGACAAATTATCAAATTGCACCGTTATTCTGCATAGCCTAGGTATATGACGTTTCTAACATCGCACTTATTTGTCGCAGTGTTTATCATGGAAGGTCCTCCATTGCTCTCCAGTGAAAGTGCAACATAATTACGTGATTATAATTACTTGTGTACGTTGTCCATCCTGACAATGGGATGCATCAGAGTCTACCTGCAGAAGATGAGGCACAGGATGAAGCTGGACCTATTGAGAGAACTGGGCCGCCAGTATCCAGTATTCTGCTTCCTTCTACTTGTCTTGCTCTTATCCACTGTTTTGTTGAACAGGTAGGTAAAAATAGGCCTACTGTATGCTTACAATGTTTCACACGTTTACAGATTGTAGGCCTGTCTACAATGAAACAGACTATTGCATGATGCTCAGAATCACGAATAGGCAGTATTTGCATCAGTTTGAGTTAGCATATCGATTTAGCAATGACTGAGGTAGACTATATGAGTCACAATACATCCCCAATGTAAGCATATGTGTAAAATGTTATTGAATTCACAGATATCTGCACATTATTATGGTTTTCTGGTCGTTCCTGGTTGGAGTTGTCACATTCTACTGCTCTCTTGGCCCAGAGACTCTGTTGCCTAATTTCTTACTGTCTATAAAGCCAAAGACCAAGGTAGGTTACCTTATGTACAGAAAATATACACCTGTAACTAGAGGTCGACCGATTTTATGATTTTTCAACGCCCACACCGATTATTGGAGGACCAGAAAAAGCCGATAACGATTCATCTGACAATGTAATTTTTTTATATATATTTTTGTATATGTAAAACAATACTCAATGAACACTTATTTTAACTTTAATATAATACATAAAATCTATTTATTATCTCAAATAAATAATGAAACATGTTCAATTTGGTTTAAATAATGCAAAAACACAGTGTTGGAGAAGAAAGTAAAAGTGCAATATGTGCCATGTAAAAAAAAAAGCTCATGTTTAAGTTTCTTGCTCAGAACATGAGAACATTTTTTTATTTATTTTATTTCACCTTTATTTAACCAGGTAGGCAAGTTGAGAACAAGTTCTCATTTACAATTGCGACCTGGCCAAGATAAAGCAAAGCAGTTCGACACATACAACGACACAGAGTTACACATGGAGTAAAACAAACATACAGTCAATAATACAGTATAAACAAGTCTATATACGATGTGAGCAAATGAGGTGAGATAAGGGAGGTAAAGGCAAAAAAAGGCCATGGTGGCAAAGTAAATACAATATAGCAAGTAAAACACTGGAATGGTAGATTTGCAATGGAAGAATGTGCAAAGTAGAAATAAAAATAATGGGGTGCAAAGGAGCAAAATAAATAAATTAATTAAATACAGTAGGGAAAGAGGTAGTTGTTTGGGCTAAATTATAGGTGGGCTATGTACAGGTGCAGTAATCTGTGAGCTGCTCTGACAGTTGGTGCTTAAAGCTAGTGAGGGGGATAAGTGTTTCCAGTTTCAGAGATTTTTGTAGTTCGTTCCAGTCATTGGCAGCAGAGAACTGGAAGGAGAGGCGGCCAAAGAAATAATTGGTTTTGGGGGTGACTAGAGAGATATACCTGCTGGAGCGTGTGCTACAGGTGGGAGATGCTATGGTGACCAGCGAGCTGAGATAAGGGGGGACTTTACCTAGCAGGGTCTTGTAGATGACATGGAGCCAGTGGGTTTGGCGACGAGTATGAAGCGAGGGCCAGCCAACGAGAGCGTACAGGTCGCAATGGTGGGTAGTATATGGGGCTTTGGTGACAAAGAGGATTGCACTGTGAAAGCTGGTGGTTCAATATTCCCAGTTCTTCAATATTTGCAGTTAAGAAGTTTTAGGTTGTAGTTATTATAGGAATTGTGACGTGTCGACTTTCTCTCTATAGCATTTCTATTTCATATACCTTTGACTATTGGATGTTCTTATAGGCACTTTAATATTGCCAGCCTAATCTCGGGACTTGATAGGCTTGAAGTCATAAACAGCGCTGTGCCTCAAGCATTACTAAGAGCTGCTCGCAAACGCAGTAAAGTGCTGTTTGAATTAATGCTTACGAGCCTGCTGCTGCCTACCACCGCTCGGTCAGACTGCTCTATCAAATATCAAATCATAGACTTAATTATAATAAACACACAGAAATACAAGCCTTTGGTCATTTGATATGGTCAAATCCGGTTTAGTCGTTCAGTGAAATACAGAACCATTATGTATTTTGTCGAACAGTTTGGCAACCCTATGTCTAAATATTGCTGTTACATTGCACAACCTTCAATGTTATGTCATAATTAAATAAATATTCTGGCAAAATAATTATGGTCTTTGTTAGGAAGAAACACTGTTTGCAATGAGCAGGCGGCCCAAACTGTTGCATATACCCTGACACTGCTTGCACTGAACGCAAGAGAAGTGACACAATTTTCCTAGTGACTATTGCCTGCTAACATGAATTTCTTTGAACTAAATATGCAGGTTTAAAAAAATATATACTTCTGTGTATTGATTTTAAGAAAGGCATTGAGGTTTATGGTTAGGTACATTTGTGCCAGGATGGTGCTTTTTTTCGCGAGTGCGATTTTGTTAAATCATCACCCGTTTGACGAAATTGAAGTAGGCTCATTCGATGATAAATTAACAGGCACCGCATTTGATTATATGCAACGCAGGACAAGCTAGTTAACCTAGTAATATCATCAACCATGTGTAGATTGATTGTTTTTTTTATCAGATAAGTTTCATCCTAGCTAGCAACTTACCTTGGCTCCTTGCAGCCACAAGGTCCTTTTGACGCTGCACTCGCATAACAGGTGGTCAGCCTGCCACCCAGTCTCCTCGTGGATTGCAATGTAATCGCCCATAATCGGCGTCCAAAAAGGCAGATTACCGATTGTTATGAAAATTAGGTCCGACATCAAATTAATCGGTCGACCTCTACCCTTAACTATACATTTACTTATAGTCCAGGTTGATAGAGGGTGGTATTGTATCTGTTAGCAGGACCAACAAGAGTTGTTTCCCTTGGGTCACAGCTGTGCAGTCTGCGGGAAAATAAAGTGTAAAAGGCACAGGTGAGATCACTGCTCCAAAAATACTGCATGTGAATGAACGTTGATTAGGATGTTGGCCTTATTGTATTTATGTGGGATTGAGAGTGAATAATACTGCTTGATGTTCCTACTGTTGGGTCTCTGTGAGTTTACTGTTCATCTCTCTCTATTAATTTGACAAAATAGCGCAGGAATTCCAAACAGCTTACTATTTTGATGTTCACATTCATTGACTGGAGTTGTTGATTTTGTCTATCACTAGTGCGTTTTACTGCACCCCCAGTGGCAAAATGGTATACTGGAGCACATAATGGAATTGAAAGTGTCCCACATTGGTAGTTTTAGTAATTTGGCTAGATGAGACAACAGAATGAACTCATGGTTTTATCAATATTTCAGACTAATTGAAAACAAAAAGTGGAGTTAATTGCCATTATGTACAGTACCAGTCAAAAGTTTGGACACACCTACTCATTCCATAGTTATTCTTTATTTGGACTATTTCTACATTCTAGAATAATAGTGAAGACATCAACATTATGAAATAACACATATGGAATTATGTAGAAACCAAAAAGTGTTAAACAAATCAAAATATATTCTATATTTCAGATTCTTTGAAGGAGCCTTCTTTCAAACAGCTTCATGATGTAGTCACCTGGAATGCATTTCAATTAACGGGTGTGCCTTGTTAAAAATTTATTTGTGGAATTTCTTTCCTTCTTAATGCATTTGAGTCAAAAAGTTGTGTTGTGACAAGTTAGGGGTGGTATATAGAATATATCCCTATTTGGTAAAAGACCAAGTCCATATTATTGCAAGAACAGCTCAAATAATCAAAGAGAAATGACAGTCCATGATTACTCTCATGAGGACTGCCACAGGAAAGGAAGACCCAGTGTTACCTCAGCTGCAGAGTACAAGTTCATTATAGTTAACTGCACCTCAGATTGCAGCCCAAATAAATGGTTCACAAAATTCAAATAACAGACACATCAACATCAACTGTTCAGAGGAGACCGCGTGAGACAGACCTTCATGGTCGAATAAGAAGAAGATACTTGCTTGGGCCGAGAAACATGAGCAATGGACATTTAGACCGGTGGAAATCTGTTCTTTGGTCTGAGTCCAAATTTTTGATTCCAACCACCGTGTCTTTGTGAGACGCAGAGTAGGTGAACGGATGATCTCCGCATGTGTGTTTCCCACCGTAAAGCATGGAGGAGGTATGATGGTGTGGGGGTGCTTTGCTGTTGACACTGTCTGTGATTTATTTAGAATTCAAGGCACACTTATCCAGCATGGCTACCACAGCATTCTGCAGCGATACGCCATCCCATCTGGTTTGGGCTTAGTGGGACTATCATTTGTTTTTCAACAGGACAATGACCTCCAGTCTGTGTAAGGGCTATTTGAAGCTGGTTGAGAGAATGCCAAGAGTGTGCAAAGCTGCCATCAAGGCAAGGGTGGCTACTTTGAAGAATCTATTTTCATAACCTTTTTTCTTTTTTGGTTACTACATGATTCCATGTGTTATTTCATAATTTTGATTTCTTTACTATTATTCTACAATGTAGAAAATAGTTTTAAAAAATAAAGAGAAACCCTTGAATGAGTAGGTGTGTCCAAACTTTTGACTGGTGCTCTATGTAAATAATGTTCTATTGACAGACCAACATTACTATTGGAGAACTATCAACCATGGCTGGACTTGAAAGTCCCCTCCAAAGTGGATGCCTCTCTATCAGAGGTATGGGACACTGAAAAAAATCATTTTATTTTGTGCCTTCTGGAAACTGCTCCTGTCATTCTAAGATGTGATCTGTTTTTGCTCTGTTTCAAGGTTCTGGAACTGGTTCTTGAAAACTTTGTGTATCCCTGGTATAGGTTTGTTACTGTATATTACTGCACTAAATACATCCTCTGGCATGGTATATGCAGACATATGACCTGTTTTTTTTTCTCCTGTGAAGGGATATCACAGATGATGAGGCGTTTGTGGATGAGCTGAGAGTGACTCTGCGTTTCTTTGCCGCTGTGCTCGTACGTCGAACTCAAAAGGTGAAACAGGATTTAGACTATTCTAGATATCCGATTTAAAAAATATATATATATGTTTATAATATTTATGTCCTGTGTTCTTTCTCAGGTTGATATCCCAGGTCTTATCACGGCCAAACTGCTTAAAGTTTCCATGAAGCACATTGAAATAATAACCAAAGCAAGGCAAAAAGGTAATCATCTTAATTTTTAAATATTTTTTACTGCAAGAGTTCTTTCCAAAGAGTGGAACTTTGACCAGTGGACCCTTGACTTGTTTCTACCCCCTAGTGAAGAACGCTGAGTATCTACAGCAAGCAGCACTGGAGGAGTACGGCCCTGACCTGCACGTGGCACTACGCAGTCGCAGAGACGAGCTCCTCTACCTCAGGAAGTTGACTGAGATGCTTTTCCCCTATATTTTGCCCCCCAAAGCCTCTGACTGCAGGTAACATGGCACCATATTTCTTGAGGCAATATAGGTCATTGTCTCCTGGGTTGAGTTCATTAGGGCACACTTATGACAGAAAACAAAATTTAGCATTTCTTATTAGTTGTTCAGATAGTGCCTTCTTGTTTTGGGGAGTTTCTGTTTCATGCTAACTGTATATGAACCCGGTCTCTGTTTTCCCATTTCTCTCTTTCATACCCGTCTCTCCACTATCCTCAGATCGCTTACTCTTCTGATAAGAGAGGTGTTGGCTGGCTCTGTTTTCCTCCCCGCCTTGGACTACCTGGCTGATCCTGTAAGTGCTTTGTAGCCATGAAACATGTTTAATTTAGAAAACATATGTAAAAAAACAAAAAATATTTCACCTTTATTTAACCAGGTAAGCTAGTTGAGAACAAGTTCTCATTTACAACTGCGACCTGGCCAAGATGAAGCAAAGCAGCGCAACAGAAACAACAACACAGAGTTACACATGGAATAAAAAAGCGTACAGTCAATAACACAATAGAAAAAAAAGAAAGTCTATATGCAGTGTGTGCAAATGGCGTGAGGAGGTAAGGCAATTAAATAGGCCATAGTAGCAAAGTAATTACAATTTAGCAGATTAACACTTGAGTGATAGATGAGCAGATGATGATGAGCAGATGATGGTGTGTAAGTAGTGGTACTGGTGTGCAAAAGAGCAGCAAAGTAAATAAAAACAATATGGGGATGAGGTAGGTAGATTGGGTGGGCTATTTACAGATGGACTATGTACAGCTGCAGCTATCGGTTAGCTGCTCAGATAGCTGATGTTTAAAGTTAGTGAGGGAAATGTAAGTCTCCAGCTTCAGCGATTTTTGCAATTTGTTCCAGTCACTGGCAGCAGAGAACTGGAAGGAAAGGCGGCCAAAGGAGGTGTTGGCTTTGGGGATGACCAGTGAGATATATCTGCTGGAGCGAGTGCTACGGGTGGATGTTTTTAGTGTGACCAGTGAGCTGAGATAAGGCGGAGCGTTACCTAGCATAGACTTATAGATGACCTGGAGCCAGTGGGTCTGGCAACGAATATGTAGCGAGGGCCAGCCGACAAGAGGTCGCAGTGGTGGGTGGTGTAAGGCGCTTTGGTAACAAAACGGGTTGCACTGTGATAGACTGCATCCAATTTGCTGAGTAGAGTATTGGAAGCTATTTTGTAGATGACATTGCCAAAGTCGAGGATAGTCAGTTTTACTAGGGTAAGTTTGGTGGTGTGAGTGAAGGAGGCTTTGTTGTGAAATAGAAAGGCGATTCTAGATTTGATTTAGGATTGGAGATGTTTGATATGAGTCTGGAAGAAGAGTTTACAGTCTAACCAGACACCTAGGTATTTGTAGTTGTCCACGTATTCTAGGTCAGAACCGTCCAGAGTAGTGATGGTGGGCTGGTGCGGGCAGCGAACGGTTGAAAAGCATGCATTTGGGTTTGCTAGCATTTAAGAGCAACTGGAGGCCACAGAGGGAGTGTTGTATGGCATTGAAGCTCATTTGAAGGTTAGTTAACACAGTGTCCAAAGAAGGGCCAGATGTATACAGGTGTCGTCTGCGTAGAGGTGGATCAGGGAATCACCCGCAGCAAGAGCGACATCGTTGATGTATACAGAGAAAAGAGTCGGCCTGATAACTGAACCCTGTGGTACCCCCATAGAGACTGCCAGAGGTCCGGATAACAGGCCCTCCGATTTTACACACTGAACTCTATCTGAGAAGTAGTTGGTGAACCAGGCGAGACCGTCATTTGAGAAACCAAGGCTATTGAGTCTGCCGATAAGAATACAGTGATTGACAGAGTCGAAAGCCTTAGCCAGGTCGATGAAGACGGCTGCACAGTACTGTCTTTTATCGATAGCGGTTATGATATTGTTTAGTACCTTGAGCGTTGCTAAGGTGCACCCGTGACCAGCTCGGAAACCGGATTGCTTAGCGGAGAAGGTACGGTGGGATTCTAAATGGTCAGTGATCTGTTTATTAACTTGGCTTTCAAAGACTTTAGAAAGGCAGGGCAGGATGCATATAGGTCTGTAACAGTTTGGGTCTAGAGTGTCATCCCCTTTGAAGAGGGGGATGACCGCGGCAGCTTTCCAATCTTTAGGGATCTCGGACGAAACGAAAGAGAGGTTGAACAGACTGGTAATAGGGGTTGCAACAATGGCAGCGGATCATTTTAGAAAGAGAGGGTCCAGATTGTCTAGCCCAGCTGATTTGTACGGGTCCAGGTTTTGCAGCTCTTTCAGAACATCTGCGATCTGGATTTGGGCGAAGGAGAAGCTGGGGAGGCTCGGACAAGTAGCTGCGAAGGGTGCGGAGCTATTGGCCGGGGTTGGGGTAGCCAGGAGGAAAGCATGGCCAGCCGTAGAGAAATGTTTATTGAAATTTTCGGTGGTGACTGTGTCACCTAGCCTCAGTGCAGTGGGCAGCTGGGAGGAGGTGCTCTTGTTCTCCATGGACTTTACATTGTCCCAAAACGTTTTGGAGTTAGATCTACAGGATGCAAATTTCTGTTTGAAAGCTAGCCTTTGCTTTCCTTACTGACTGTGTGTATTGGTTCCTGACTTCCCTGAACAGTTGCATACCGCAGGGACTATTCGATGCTATTGCAGTCCGCCAGAGGATGTTTTTGTGCTGGTCAAGGGCAGTCAGGTCTGGAGTGAACCAAGGGCTATATCTGTTCTTAGTTCTACATTTTTTAAAAGGGGCATGCTTATTTAAGATGGTGAGGAAATTACTTTTAAAGAACGACCAGGCATCCTTGACTGACGGGATGAGGTCAATATCCTTCCAGGATACCTGGGCCAGGTCGATTAGAAAGGCCTGCTCGCAGAAGTGTTTTAGGGAGCGTTTGACTATGATGAGGAGTGGTCGTATAGCTGATAGCTGACCCATAGCTGATTCGTATAGGATTGTTGTTTTCAGGCTTGATGTGATTTGCAAGTCTTTCCCAGGACATAAACATGCCAGAATGGGCATAGATTTTCTGTTGTAAATCAATACTCATTCCCATTTTAGGACACCGTGAACCATTTGCTTCTCATATTCATCAACAACTCTCCTCCCGAGGCCGCCATGGAGCCCAGCTCAACCTTGGTTCCCTTCCTGCACAAGTACTCTGACGTTCGCAACAAGAAGCCCTCTGTAAGAAGTCAAGTAACCCATCCTTTCCCACTCTTCTCCCCATATATTGCCCTTCCAAACCACTCATCTTCTCCCCTCTTTCTCAGGTGCTGAAGCTGGAGCTGAAGGAGATCAGGGAGCAGCAGGACCTGCTCTTCCGCTTCATGAACTTCCTCAAGCAGGAGGGGGCCGTGCATGTTCTCCAGTTCTGCCTCACTGTGGGTAAGCAGGCTTTGGCCATTCGCCATTATCCCAGATATAGATGAATATAGACTGACAACTATGTCCTGGCCCAGAAACTCCCCCCTTCCCAGTGTTTGGACAGTCTGAAGGAAAATTGATAAGTGTAGGGTGTCCAATCAAAAAAGCATCTTTTGACCAATGGTTAAAATATGTTAATTGTGTAGATACTTTTCTAAGAAAACAAATGGTCCAAAACTCATGTCTGTATCACGATTCGTTCAAAGTTATTGCAGGTTTGCCCTTGTAGGATGACCAGAATTAGGGTTAATAAAGCAATGGAGGCCAGAGGTAAAACATGTTTGTCAAAAATCTGGAAAATTACATTACTGGCTATCTGACAGGCTTACTTTCCTGTTGATTGTTCTTCTCGAATCCGCAGTACATAAAACAATATAGAGGTAAGATGGATATCGATTTTGAGACTTGACCATTAGTACACCCTAATAATGAAAAGTAATACGCTATGAAAGCGACGTGTTATTTACGAGCAAGATGGTGGCATAGGAGTTTTGCTCACTCTTCTGCAAAGTTTTTAAATGCTAATTAGAGTGTTCTTTTGACCGTCTGAACTAATCACGTACAAGAATGAGCGCTGAAATGCCTGCCAAGAGAAATATCAACATGTTGGAGCCGGCTACTCCGTCTCCATCTACAAATCAAGAAGATATGAAATAGAAGCTGTTAGCATCCCTCTGTACATGGGTCTACAGGGACGCAGCTCCCCGTCAAAGAGGAGTTGCTTCTATCTCACTTGCTCCTGATGTCGGGAAGGCTTGCTGAGCTAAAAGAGTCTATCCGAAATGTGCACTGATGTGAAAACTACTAAAGTCACAGTGATCGCCATCTTCGCAGACATTGAATCATTCAAGATGAAATTCACTCAATGTGAGATTGAAATTGCGAAGGTAAACCAGTCTGGCACAACACAATCAGCCCGCACAGACACAATACAAGCGGAACAGCGTGAACACCATGATATCAACATCGATGCGGAGAACATCCAGGGCATGACTGATTGTTTAGCCGAGATGGAGGATTATTCATGCCGCTCATCCCTACGCCTGGTCTCGCTTTCTGAGACCCAAGAAGGTAGCGACGCTATATCATTCCTGCAGAAGCCGCTACCTGTTGTGCTCTTCAGCCTATTATCCCGCGGGGGGATTGAGATGGAATGCAAACACAGGCATCTACACTAGACCTATACTGCATTGTGGTAATATTATTTTCCCTAAAACATACCATATCATCTGTATGGGTAATTTTCTTTTGCTCATAGTCTTTCATTTTGAGGCCTGAGCATGAGAAAAAAGTATCATAGAGTATTCTAAAGTCTTCTATTTATTATCATAAAATTGCATGCCTTTATGTGAACTTCCTTTTTTGCTGCTTCACTGCATATTTTCCTTGGAGTCTTGAGGCTGGTTTATATTATGAGTGTAGCGGTTTCACTCTGCAGTGGATTTAGTTTATATCTAATATATAGAGAACATTATACCTTTTTTGTTGTGTATGGTTTGCATGGTGTTCCCATATTGTCATCATATGGGGGTATCTGGTGCCCACGGGGGTATGACTCGGCATCTGCATATCACCAATGCATGGGGAAAGGGAAAGAGCAGGCAGCATTAATGGATTGTTGTGTGACCTACACTGAGTGTACAAAACATTAAGAACCCCTTCCCAAGGCCTCCCGGGTGGCGCAGTGGTCTAAGGCACTGCATCGCAGTGCTAGCTGTGCCACCAGAGATTCTGGGTTTGAGCCCAGGCTCTGTCGCAGCTGGCCGCGACCGGTAGGCCCATGGGGCATTATAGACTCCTGGAATGACAGTGAAGGCAGGATCCTTTATCTCTCTGTATGCTCCAGCCATATTTGATAAAACCTTAATTTCACTATCTAATATATGGATTCAATTGTCCTTTTATTATAATTTTATATATATGATTTATTTTAAAATTTGGTCAAAGAAGCACACATGCCTGCAGTTATGAACCCATGTTTAGATAGATCCAATTGAAAAACCGAAAAATCCATCTTCTAAAGAGTTTACTTTCTTTTATCAGAGACATCAGTATTACTCAAGGATTGATTACATTTTGTCCTCTGTCACTATGTCCATTATTACAGAGCACTTAGATCCTCCATTCTACTTTATCAGATCACCATGCAAACTGTTGTATTTTAGATTTCAACTCCCAAACCCAGAGCACCTTGTTGGAAATTGAACATATCTTTACTCCAGAGTTAATTTCTTTTAATATTAATTCAGTAGTTGATTGTCTGGTTAGGCTATTTTAAATTATTTGTAAAGGACAATACAACATGGTTTGCACCCCATCTGAATAAATCTAGAACGACGAGAATATCTGGTTTAGAAAATAAATATTAATCTCTGGATTTAACCCAGCAATCCTCCTTTTGTGATTCAAAGGCTCGTCAGCTCCGTCTTTAAGAAGCAAGCTGAATTCCTTACTCAGGCATCAAGTCCATTTTTTTTTTATCCAGAGGTCAAAACCATTTAAAGTAATGATAGCCATCCATCACATCTTCTAACCATTAAACTCTGTTTCTAATGAACGGCTGCCCTCTCGTCAATTAATTCTCAAGGAGACATTGTCACTGTTTACATTCACAATTAACTACATATTGTCTGATTTACTTTGATCAATTTCTTAAATCTGAGTTATAGCTTTATACAGAGAATTGTCAGGTCTTTCTTGACAATATTGATTTTCAGAAGCTGTCAGGCTGAGGCTGATGATCTGGGCAAAACATTAAAAAAATAAAAATAATAATAACCTGGGCCCGATGGAATCCGTGTGGATATGTATTTATTTTTTTGTTGCTTTGGTAGGTTGTGCGTGTACTATTAGTTTGCTTCCGATTTGTTGCCTAATCAACCGTGGGTTAACTCTAGTTGGACCTTTCCCTTTATCCCCACCAGAGGAATTCAACGACAAGATCCTATGTCCGGAGCTGTCGGATTCTGAGACGCTGATGCTCCACGAGGAGGTGAAAAAGATCTACGAGACCTACTGCCTGGATGAGAGCATCGACAAGATCCGCTTTGACCCCTTCATTGTCGAGGAGATCAAAAATAGTGAGTCATAGGGACTTGTTTGACATTTCCCATTTTAAGGCATGATCATTGTATTCGTCATGGCTTTTGTCATTGCTCAGTCATAGCTTTTTGTTATTTTCTCTTTGAGAAGTTATAATACCGTATCCTCTCCTTCAGATATGGATTTTAATATTGTATCTTCAGCCTTATCAACAGAATGTCTATAAGTACTGTTTATAAATGGCCATATGAACAGATTTATTAACAGAATGTTCATTATTACAAATGGCAGCTTGGTTAGGTTATGCTCATGTGGTAGGTTTCCCTCCCCAGTTGCTGAGGGCCCTTATGCCGGGGTGGTGAAGCTGCAGACCATGCGCTGCCTGTTCGAGGCCTACGAGCATGTCCTGTCCCTGCTGGAGAACGTCTTCACCCCCATGTTCTGCCACAGCGACGAGGTCAGGACTCGGGTTGCAAAGGGAGGGTATATTACTGGAAACTTTCAAAGTCTACCAGAATTTGTGTCTTTCAAGGATTTTATGTAATCTATCACAAGACATCTAGTGGCCCTTTTGGGTACTTCAGATTACCACAGGTGTCTGTCATGTCTCTGGCCCTCTTGTGTGGCCTTATCACATGTACTCTGAACAGAAATATAAACGCAACATGTAAAGTGTTGGTTTCATGAGTTGAAGTAAAAGATCCCAGAAATGTTCCATATACACAAAGCTTATTTCTCTCAAATTTAGTGCACAAATTTGTCTGCATCCCTGTTCGTGAGCAGCTCTCATTTGTGACGATAATCCATCCACCTGACAGGTGTTTCATATCAAGAAGCTGATTAAACTGTATGATTATTACACAGGTGCACCTTGTGCTGGGGAAAATAAAAGGCCACTCTAAAATATGCCGTTTTGTCACACAACACAACACAATGGGAGCGTGCAATTGGCATGCTGACTGCAGGAATGTCCATCAGACCTGTTGCCAGAGAATTTTATGTTAATTTCACCTACGATAAGTCATCTCCAACGCCGTTTTAAATAATTCTGTATTACATCCAACCTACCTCACAACCGCAGACCACGTGTATGGCTTCATGTGGGCGAGTGGTTTGCTTATGTCAACGCTGTGAACAGAGTGCCCCATGGGGGCGGTATGGGCAGACATAAGCTACAGACAACGAACACAATTGCAATTTATTGATTGCAATTTGAATGCACAGAGATACTGTTAAACTGCATGAAGCAAATTAGGCACTACATACTGACTGCTTTTCTGATCCACAACCCTTTTTTGTTAAAGGTGTCTGTGACCAACAGATGCGTATCTGTATTCCCAGTCATGTGTAATTGATAGATTAGGCCCAATTGATTTATTTCAATTGACTGATTTACTTATATGAACTGTAACTCAGTAAAATCTTTGAAATTGTTGCGTTTTATATTTTTGTTTAGTATAACATTTACATATAATGAAATATGCTGATTCAAAACAAATATATATATATATATATAAATAAATAAATTATTGAATTCTATTAGTGTTTTAATATGAGGGTCTCACCATAAAATATACTTTTATATTTGTTTTACACACCTGGGGATTTAAACAAATAAATAAAACTATGTATTTGTTGTCAATGTTTTGGCGTCAAACTGGTTGCAGTTGGTAAATCACAGGTAGCTTTGCAACCCTAGTCTCTCACACACAAACACACGTGAGATCATGTCATCAATACTGGACACATGACTGACCAATGAGCTCGTGCAGCAAGTCATCATGCATTACACTATACAGATTCTCTCATTTTATTATCATACTGAAACATGAGGTGAAATAGTGTCTTCTACCGATCCCTGAATACATAGAGTTATTCGTAAGAGTCTTTAGATCTCATGGTTATGGCCTGGTGTTTTTCCTGTTCATGTCAAATGATCAGGAAAAACGCCGAGACCCGACCACGGTACTTTGTTCAGTGTTAAATAGATAGTCAGGGAGGGGAGGAGGTCCTAATATGTGTGACTGGTTTCCTCCCTGCCCCTTTTTCCCAGTATTTCAGGCAACTGTTGAGGGGGGCCGAATCCCCCGCCAGGAACTCTAAACTGAGCAGGTGGGTGCTGTTTTTCCATGGCCATAGAACGATGTTTGTATCTATATTGTGTCTATGTTCTGTCTTTTCTTAACGTAGGCTTGTCTTTACTGTGCACCCGTGGTGTTGGTAGACTAGTTAATCTCGAAGGCACAGTTGAGCTTTTTGGATCCTTTTTGTGCTCAAAGTACGTAAATTCTCCCATTAGAATTTGGTTTTGGACCAAAAGGGAAATCCGAAGCTCCTCTGTGCCATATTACATTCACCAGGGTTTCTATCACAGGAGGTTGCTGGCACCTCAATTGGGGAGGATGGGCTCGTGATAATGACTGGAGTGCGAAGGTTGAATGGCATGAAATACATCAAAACGCATTGATGCCAATCCATTCGCTCCGTTCCAGCCATTATTATGAGCCGTCCAGGTGTGTACAGACTTAAAATTGGACTTATACTACTCAAGCTAAATAAAGATGGACTTTTATCTGTACACACCTGTCTCACAGTGGCTAAGTTCAGTCAGTGTCTGTCGACTGGTAGTGTGTTTGAGTGGCCTGTCATCTTTAACTCCTTGTGCCTGCTATTATTCCAGAAATAGCCTGAGTTTGGATGACATCCGGTGAGTATGCCCCCTCAGTATGGTGCTCAGCAATGGCTGTCCATTGCTTAGTTAACACTGCACGCAAGATATGTAACTATACTTGCCTGAATGCAGTCTGAGGAAAAGAATACTGCCTTTGTAACAAACTCGACAAACCCTGGTGGAGTTTAGTCAACGGCGCCATGTATAAACAATCCCCTCCTTTTTATAACGCACATTGTTAAAGAAAAGTTAGAAAAATTGTATTTTTTTTTGCACAGATCTGTGCTCCCTTGCAGCAAAAAGGAAGGTAGGGTGGGTAATAGTTCTTGTTCTCTCGTAGGAACAGTCTTTGTTATAAAGGCAGTGGTCAAGGCAGCATGGACTGTGTGGTTGTCAGAAGGGAGGAGGTGAACGAGGAGAATTTTTAAAGTAGAGAATGGCACTTTCTGCTTCGGCACCCCCATTGCGTGAACACTGGCCCTGTCGCTAACCCCCTCCCCTTGTCTGTCTCTCTCTCACCAACTGCTCGCCTATATCCACCATCTTGGACAGTGCTTGTTTTTTTTTTTATCCATCCATCCCTCTGGATGTTCCATGCCTTACACACTGATGGCTCTAAAGCTCCTGGGAGTGGGACTATGCCCAGAGCCCTGAGTCCCCGTCCAGCACCCCTGGTTCCTCCTCACCTGCATCTGTTAACCACCACCTTCATGTCCAGTCCATTGTAGCCCTCCCATCCGGCTCTTATGGCTGTCTAACCTCACGCCCTGGCTCGCTGAAGTAAGTCGGGGTCCATTGCGAGGCCTGTGTGTATCCTACATTCCCCCTCTATAAATCGCCCCTCGCCTCCCATCTCCTACGCATGGGTACTTGTCTTGTAGTGCTAATGTTTCTTGATTTGTTCCCCTACCAGCATGGCCTCCTTGTTTGTGACCGTTCTGGGTCTTGATTTGAATATGTCAATTTTGTGTTGCCTTTCAGTGTTAATTTTTTGTTTAGGGTGACTACACGGTGTGTGGTTTCATCAGTCATTCACAAAGTGTCAGTGTTGTAATTGTACTTTTTTACTTTGCTAAAGGAACATTAGTTTGTTTTCCAATGAGTGTGGTTTGAGTGTATACCCCAAGCCACTCTCATCCTATAATCTCGTCAATGATTTTTCATCCACTTCTATTTTATAGAAGTGTTCACTGTTATCTGTGGTCTGGTGTGGCTACCCTGGCTTCTACCTCCCCCACCTCAACCCCAAACCATATACAGTATCCCTTCTGTCTTCCAGTCCTGCACCCACACTGCATGTGATGTGCTGAAGCCATGCACAACTCCTGCATTGTCACAACATTAAACAATCTCTCTTCTTTGGCCTGCAGGAACACCTCGAAGCGGGGCGAGTCGTTTGGGATCGGCCGCATCGGCAGCAAGATCAAGGGGGTGTTCAAGAGCACCACCATGGAGGGAGCCATGCTGCCCTCTTACGGACTGGTGGAGGGAGAGGATGACATGGTGAGTAGTGTGTGGCCACTGGGCTGCAGTGTGGAGCCAGGATTAGTTAGGATCGCACACTCAGGAAATGAAGGATTCATGGTAGAGGTGAAACTATGGAAGTCTTGGTAGATATGGTTTCTGTTGAATTCATATGGTATATGATGATGTCATCCTGCAGAGTGTACCTTGAATATGAAAGATGGGCTTGGAGCTTTTGTTGTTGATAATTTGAATTTTGAAATGAATTCGCCAGAGACTTTATGAAGCAATACTGATTGCCAAGAGGAGTAATTTTTTAAGGTTGTGAGTTTTCACTAACCTTTTCATTGGAAATCTGGTTAATAGATTACAATTGCACGGTCAGGTAGATAAACTGGAATGGGGGCCTGTTAACCCAATTTCAGCATCAGAGGTACTCTTTTTGTTCCTTGTCCTCTGGCCCAGTGCCCATATACATCGTACGGTGTTGTACTGGCCTGTATGTTTGCTTTTTCAATACCATGATGTGTTTCTTTCTTTGTACTAAGCAGACAACAATTAGGTTGAATTTTTGTTGGTATATAATTTCTACTTGATGTTAATGGTGAACAAACACCTTGCAACAAATTCACCAAAGGGGAAATCTTTAGCGTTTCTGCTCAGAAAATATATAATGTTGAACTCAACTAAAAATGGTTTATGATCATGTTTGATTCACTGACAGAGACCACTGCCCTGCCCCCTCTGACTAGGTATCATCATCATTCCCACAGCATTGCACAGCCGACCTCAGTATGTTTCTCTTCTTCTTCTCCCAGAGCCTTCCGTAGCTGACCCACTAGATAGTTCACATTCTAGCTATATTTTACCCCCACTAGAGCTGCTGTCACTGAATACATCTCCCATTTTACATCCTGTACTTTGTTGTTTATTCTAGTATGTCTTGTATATGTCACTCAATATCAGTGGACCTTTGCAGTGTGTCTCCCTTTTTACCTTGTGGTCCTGTGCGGCTTCACACAAGCTTTACCATGTATGGGACCACAGACCAGGCACGTATTCACAAAGAGTCTTGGAGTAGGAGTGCTGATATACATGCACCAGACAGTTTATTAGGTACACCTGTCTAGTACCGGTTCGGACCCCCCTTTGCGTCCAGATCAGCCAGAATTCTTATATATAATACATGCCATTTTCGTAGACGCGGTTTACAGACATGCGTGCATACATTTTACATATGGGTGGTCCTGGGAATTGAACCCACTATCCTGGCATTGCACGAGCCAAAGCCATGCTCTACCAACTGAGTTAGAGGACCAATTATTTTGGACATGGATTCCACCAGATTGTATGGTGGTACATTCATCCTGCGAACAGCCCATTCCATCTCATCCCGAAGATGCTCTATTGGGTTTGGGCAGCAGCAATGTTCAGATACACTGTGGTGTTCAATTGGTATCAAGGGACGTAATGTGTGCCAAGAAAACATTCCCCACACCTCTACACCACTGCCACCAGCCTGTTTTGTTGACACCAGGCAGGATGGGTCCATGGACTCGTATTGCTTACGCCAAATCCTGACTCTGCCATCAGCATGACGCAACAGAATTGGGATTTGTTGGACCAGGCAATGTTTTTCCACTCCTCAATTGTCCAGTGTTGCGTGCCCACTGAAGCAGTTTCTTGTTTTTAGCTGATAGGAGTGTTGCAATAGCCTACTCTGAGAACCTTTTTGTGAATAGAGGCCCAGATTCCATACCAAACTTTGACTGTCATTCATTGTTTTGACCTTCACCCTCTTATCTCTGACCGCCCTCTGTCTGTGGCTGGGCTCTATCAGGTGGAAGAGGCCATGATGGTTCTGGAGGATGACTCTCCCATGGAGGCCGTCAGTACCCCCAGCACCCCTCGCAATCTCTCAGCCTGGACCATCACCATCCCCTACATAGACTTCTTTGATGATGACATCAAGAGGGAGAGGATCCCCGTGTTCTGTATCGACGTGGAGCGCAACGACAGGAAGGCAGGTGAGATTCACAGGATGCTCTGGGATCTGTGTGGCTTACAGGTGAAACTAGGCCCAGGGGCTTAAGTATTACCTACAGGCTGGTCTGGGATCAGTGTGGTGTACAGGTGAAACCAATACTGCTGATACTGTACAGTTGAAGTCAGAAGTTTACATACACTTAGGTTGGAGTCATTAAAACTTGTTTTTCAACCACTCCACAAATTTCTTGTTAACCTCTGGGATCGTTCGGGACGCTAGCGTCCCACCTCGCCAACAGCCAGTGAAATTGCAGGGCGCCAAATTCAAACAACAGAAATCTCATAATTAAAAGTCCTCAACCAAAAAGTATTTGACACTATTTTAAAGATACACTTCTCGTTAATCCAACCACAGTATCCGATTTCAAAAATGCTTTTCTGCGAAAGCAGAACATATCATTATGTTAGGTCAGCAAATAGTTACAGAAAGCATTCAGCCATTTTCCAACCAAAGAGAGGTGTCTCAAAAAGCAGAAATATAGATAAAATTAATCATCAGATGACACTCCCAGGACTCAATGTTACACAATACATGTGTAACATTGTTGTGGAGTCAACAAAAGTCATAAATAGCATTATAAATCTTCACTTACCTTTGCTGATCTTCGTCGGAATGCACTCCCAGGACTCCCACAAGAAATGTTTGTTTTGTTCGATTACGTCCATATTTATGTCCAAATACCTCAGTTTTGTTTGCACGTTTAGTTCACTATTCCAAAGGCACAATGCGCGAGTGCAAAATCCAGACACATTTTTACTATGATTAAATGTCAGGAATTGTGAAAAAATGATGTATTTTGCTAAGGTGTATGTGAACTTCCGACAACTGCATATGGGTCTAAAAGGGCTTTTTTGAATAGGTTTAAATTTACAATGGCTAAGCAAGGCTGTTCTATACTCCATTAGCACTGGATGAAATTCAGCTTCATTATCTATCATCATGCTGCCTGTTGCTGACAAAATGCAAGTCATTCGATGACAACTCTAACTCTATTACAGAACTTCCTCTGTGTTCTGTCAGTCATCAACTTTTTCTTTCCATCAAATATTTTAAATACCTTATAAGCTTCCCATTTATAGCAAAACAGATACACAAGGGATGATTTTGCCGAGATATTTAGAGTATGTAGGCCTACTGTATTCACACCCCTTGACTTTTTCCACATTTTGTTGTTTCAGCCTGAATTTAAAATCGATTAAATTGAGATTTTTTTTGTCACTGGCCTACACAGAATACCCCATAATTTCAAGGTGGAATTATGTTTTTCATTTTTTTTTTTTTTATGAAAACCTGAAATGTCGTGAGTCAAAATGTGCTTAATAAGTTGCATGAACTCTGTTTGCAATAATAGTGTTTAACATGATTTTTGATTGACTACCTAATTTCTGTAACCCACACATAACATTATCTGTAAGGTCCCTCAGTTGAGTAGTGAATTTCAAACACCGATTCAACCACAAAGACCAGGGAGGTTTTCCAATGCCTCGCAAAGAAGGGCGCCTATTGGTAGATGGGTAAAAAAGCACACACGGAAAATTCTTTGAGCATGGTAAAGTTATTCATGACACTTTGACGGTGTATCAATACACCCAGTCACGACAAAGATACCAGTGTCCTTCCTAACTTAGTTGCCGGAGAGGAAGGAAATCGCTCAGGGATTTCACCATGAGGCCAGTGGTCGCTTTACAACCGTTTAATGGTCACAATACTAACCTAATTGACAGAGTGAAAAGAAGCAAGCCTGTACAGAATAAAACTATTTCAAAACATGCATAATTTTTGCAACAAGGCACTAAAGTAAAACTGCTAAAAAAAAACGTTGCAAAGAAATTAACTTTATGTCCTGAATACAAAGCTTTATGTTTTGGTCAAATCCAATCACTGAGTACCACTCTTCATATTTTCAAGCATGGTGGTGGCTGCATCATGTTATGGGTATGCTTGTCATCTGCAAGGACTAGGCAGTTTTTTAAGATAAAAAATTAGCTGAATAGAGCAAACCACAGGCAACATTTTAGAGAAACCTGGTTGTCGGCTTTCCAATAGACACTGGGAGACAAATTCACCTTTCAGCAGGACCATACACAAAGCATAAAACACCATGCCCAAATATACAGTGCCTTCGGATAGTTTTCAGACCCTTTGATTTTTTCCCCACATTTTGTTAGGGTACAGCCTTATTCTAAAATGGATTCAATTGTTTTTTCCCCCTCATCAATCTACACACACTACCCCATAATGACAAAGCAAAAACAGTTTTTTTTAATACATTTTTACTAATTTATATTTAAAAAAAAATAGAAATATCACATTTGCATACAGTACCATTCAAAAGTTTGGACACACCTACTCATTCCATGGTTTTTCTTTTAGTTTGACTATTTTCTACAGAATAGTAGTGAAGACATCAAAACTATGAATTAACACACATGGAATCATGTAGTAACCAAAAAAGTGTTACAAATCTAAATATATTTGAGATTCTTCAACGTAGCCAACCTTTGCCTTGATGACTGCTTTGCTCACCCTTTGTCTCGATCCTAACTAGTCTCCCAGTCCCTGCCACTGAAAAACACCCCCACAGCATGATACTGCCACCGCCATGCTTCACCGTAGGGATGTTGCCTGGTTTCCTCCAGACGTGACACTTGGCATTTATGCCAAAGAGTACAATCTTGGTTTCATCAGACCAGAGAATCTTGTGTCTCATGGTCTGAGAGTCTTTAGGTGCCTTTTGGCAAACTCCAAGCGGGCAGTCATGTGCCTTTTTACTGAGGAGTGGCTTCCGTCTGGCCACTCTACCATAATGGCCTGATTTGGTGGAGTGCTGCAGAGATGGTTGTCGCTCTAGAAGGTTCTCCCATCTCCACAGAGGAACTCTGGAGCTCTGTCAGCGTGACCATCGGGTTTTTGGTCACCTCCCTGACCAAGGCCCTTCTTCCCTGATTGCTCAGTTTGGCTGGGCAGCCAGCTCTAGGAAGAGTCTTGGTGTTTCCAAACTTCTTCCATTTAAGAATGTGTTCTTGGTGACCTTGAATGCTGCAGACATTTTTTGATACTTGCCCATATTTGTGCCTCTACACAATCCTGTCTCGGAGCTCCGACAATTCCTTCAACCTCAAGGCTTGGTTTTTGCTCTGACCTGCACTGTCAACTGTGGGACCTTTTAATATAGACAGACATGATTTGGAAAAGCACATATCTAATCAATTAAATTTACCACAGATGGACTCCAACCAAGTTGTAGAAACATCAAGGATGATCAATGGAAACAGGATTCACCTAGAGCTCAATTTCAATTCTCATATCAAAGGGCCAGAATACTTAAGTAAATAAGGTATTTCTGTTTTTTATTTTGAATAAATTAAATATCTGTTTTTGTTTTGTCATTATGGGATATTGTGTGCAGATTACTGAGTATTTTATTTGATCCATTTTAGAATAACTCTAATGTAACGAAGTGGAATAAGGCAAGGGGTCTGAATACCTTATGAAGGCACTGTACACTGGTTATTTACAAGATGACATTGAATGTTCCTGAGTGGCCTAGTTACAGATTTGACTTAAATCAGCTTGAAAATGTATGGCAAGACATGAAAATGACTGTCTGGCAATGATCTGCAACTAACTTAACAGAGCTTGAAGAATTTTAAAAAGAATGTGCAAATATTGTGCAATCCAGGTATCCAAAGCTCTTACAGACTTACCCAGGAAAATTCACAGCCATAGTCACTGCCAAAGGTGATTCTAACATGTTGGGGGTTGAATACAGTTGAAGTCGGACATTTACATACACCTTAGCCAACTACTTTTCAACTCAGTTTTTCACAATTCCTGACATTTAATCCTAGTAAAAATTCCCTGTCTTAAGTCAGTTAGGATCACCACTTAACAAGTCCTAACCGATTTGCCAGAACTATAGTTTGTTAACAAGAAATTTGTGGAGTGGTTGAAAAATGAGTTTTAAAGACTGCAACCTGAGTGTATGTAAAACTTCCGACTTCAACTGTACTTATCTAATCAAGATAGTATATTGATAGTGTTTTATTTGTCATTTTGTTTTCCCAATGTTAGACTTTTTCTTCCACTTTGACATTAGAGTATTTTGTGTAGATCGTTCACAAAAAAAGACAATTAAATCCATCTTAATCTTACTTTGTAACACAACAAAATATGGAAAAAGTCAAGGGGTACTTTCTGAAGACCGTATGTCCACCCTTAATATTGATGTATTGTTCCCCTTTGTATTTCACAGTGGGTCATGAGACCGAGCACTGGTCTGTGTACAGAAGATATCTGGAATTTTATGTCCTTGAATCAAAACTCACTGAGTTCCATGGTAAGTACATGTTTTAGATGATTTCTTCAGGTTTCAGTCCCTGTAACCACTCATCGCATCGTCCATTGTAAATTGACAGCCAGAACACATGAATCTCGAACATTGGCCAAATGTTTCTTCTCACACTGAATAATTCCACCCATTTCTAAGAATAGTTCTAACAGTATTTTCACATTGTTTGATTGTCTTCAAGCCTTCTCATCCAGGATTTGTTTTTATTTTGTGCTCCTCTGTCACAACAGGCTCATTCCCAGACGCCCAGCTCCCTTCCAAAAGAATCATCGGCCCCAAGAACTATGAGTTCTTGACCTCCAAGCGGGAGGAGTTCCAGGAGTACCTCCAGGTAGGTAGTCATTATGGACTAAATAAGCGCCAGGGTGACGTTTCCCATAGGTACAGATGTAGGATCAGCTTCCCCTCCCCGAATCCTAACCTTAAACATTAGTAAGGACAATACAAAATTGACTCAAGATCAGCGTCCAGGGGAAACTTCACCTTACAAACAGAGAGGCCATGCTTCAGGAAATAGCTGGTCTCTCCCAATGGATCTATGTCAGCTTATGTAGCTGATGTAGAGGCTAGAGAGGTATTAGCAACCAGAGGGTTTATGGTTCAAATCCCAGGGCTGCTGGGTTCAGAATCTACCACCAAACCCCAAATATAGGGTTACTGTGGTTGACCCTGAATTGGTTCCAGCTTCTCAAGTATGTGTGCTGACTCGGGGTGGGGAGCCTAGGACACATTTCCATTGTTACAAATGAATAACAAAGTGCTATTCTATGCCAGCCCTTCACTGAATATGTCAACAAAGTGAAGATTGTTGAATCCTTCTGTTTATTTTCCAGAAACTGCTCCAACACCCTGAGCTGAGCAACAGTCAGCTGCTTGCAGACTTCCTCTCCCCTCACAGTATGGACTCTCAGTTTGTGGACAAGATGCTCCCTGATGTCAATCTAGGTATGCAACACTGACCAAGTAGCCTCGTCCCAGATACATTTGTGCCATCTTGCCGACTCCTATGGTCATTGTAACGTGGCCAAGAGTTCTATGTTAGTAACATCTCTCACAACCTGCTCTCCTGTTGAACTCATTTGAGTTTAACATTGTTTATTTTCCGACAGGGAAGATCATCAAATCAGTGCCCAGCAAACTGATAAAAGAAGTAAGTCATCCATTTTCGACTTGGGTTGGGAAAGAACGTTGTGGCGGCATCCTTGTAAAATAATTCCTGGGATAGTCATTTAGGAATGTAAGCCACACATGCCTGTGGAATCCACGTATAAGTCATGTCAGCTATGTTATTAGAGTATGCCAGTTGAAATAAATGAATGAACAGCAGGGATCCAGTGACTCAAATGTCAAATAACACATTTAACTGTGCTTTCACACAATCTCCCCTGTGTTATTTTCCGTTTCAGAAAGGGCAGCATTTGGAGCCATTTCTCAATTCCTTCTTTAACTCCTGTGAATCGCCCAAGCCCAAACCCAGCCGGCCAGAGCTGACCATCCTCAGTCCCACGTCAGAGAATGATAAGAAGGTGGGCTTACACTACACCTGGGTCTAAAGGGTATTTAATTTCTTTCAAATATTTTAGGTGCGCTTGATTTGGCTTACCTAGCCTGCTGAGTTGGGGTGGGGGAAGGTTTGACTTTGCACTAGTCCATTGGTTCCATTAGACTGGGGAAGCTAATTCAAATGCACATGAAATATTTGGAAGAGATGCAAATACTTTTTCGATCTGTGTCTGGCATGCTTAGACTCCCATACTCACACACGCTTACCTTAGTTGACAAGTGTTTCGTGTTTCTAGTTAGGAGAGCCACTTAAATGTTCAGCCAAACTGGAACAGATCCTGTTGTTATTTTGTTATTCCCCTCCATTTTAAAGTGTTGTTGACGTTTGCTTGAACTCCCTAGCTCTTCAATGAACTATTCAAGAACAACGCCAACCGATCAGAGAGCACGGAGAAGAAACATAACCAGAACTACTTCATGGAGATGATCACTGTGGAAGGAGTGTATGACTACTTGATGTTTGTGGGTAAGTCGGCCCCACCCATAGCATTTGTCTATCCAGCGACAAAGTAGTGCAGGAATGTAACGCTCAATACTAAATTGGTCTCTACTAGGCACTAGTGGAGATATGAGAGAATTAAGTAGGTGTAAACAATATGGTGGAAATTCTATCTAGCCAATCAGAGGGTAAATCAGTGTTATTGTCACCTTACGTAAATCCTATACCTATTTAGAAAATCAATAATTGATTGGACGTAACCTAGCATCTCATCACTCTCCCACTGCTTGACTGTCATTGGCAGGTCGAGTGGTCTTTCGCATCCCTGATTGGATGCACCACCTGCTGATGGGCGGGAGGATCCTGTTAAAGAACACCCTGGAGGCGTACACAGACCACTACCTGCAGCATAAACTGGACAAGGTGTTCCAGGAGCACCGCCTCATTTCTCTCATCACCCTGCTCAGAGGTCGCTAGCTTAACTCCGACCTGTTTTCTTCTTCCAATTTCTACTTTTTCTACATTTTATTTATATTATTTTCTATTATTATCCTTCTGTTTTGTAAAAAAAAAAAATTATATACTAAAGCAATGAGTGATATGAGTCTTATTTTGATGTTTGTCCTTGTGTACTAGATGCTGTGTTCTGTGAAAACAGTGAGCCACGCTCCTTGGAAAATAAGCAGAAAAGGGCCAAGAAGACCTTTGAGGAAATGACGAAATACATTCCAGGTCCTTAGTAGATTTCTTAGGTTCAGATGTTTTCATGAAGTACATCTCAAGTTAAAGTGGGAAACTTGGCAAGGACTATTAGCTCTTATTTTGGGTTCTATGTAGTTGAAAAAGTGTTTTTATTTTTTACTATAAAGTCAAGAAAAAATGTATTATTAATTGAAAACGGGTCAGAGGTCAATTTATTTGACCCTCTAAGATGACGAGTGTTTTCCCTTCAGAATTCCTGGGCAAGTGTATTGGAGAAGAGGCCAGGTACGAGGGGGTCCGCCTGCTCTTCGATGGACTACAACAGCCTGTTCTTAACAAACAGGTACAACAATGCAGCGAGGCATCTAAAGTTACAACTAGCATCACACAAAATACAGGAGAATGCAGAGTTGAAAAGAATACTATCATTGTTTCAAATGCACGAAAACTGACTTGGTTGAAGTGTGAAAGCTCATTAGTGTCCTCAGGCATTGTAGGGTCCTCAGGCATTGTAGTAGTTGGAGGCTTGTGAAGGCCAGTTAGTCAGTGAATTTTTATCCTACATGTAAACACCAGAAAGGCAGCTTATTATTATTATTTCAGACAGACCATGTGTAACATCAGTATAAGGTTGCTACATACCGTAGCTCATTTTCATGAGCTACGGTATGTAACTCATGGGCAGCTAACCTAAAACATAATGAGAACAGTGTGTTTAGTACAATACTGTATGATTTAGACAGCAGTAAACACATTTTAGATCAGTGATGAAAAATCCAATTTAGGAATTTTGTAGTCATTCTAATGATCCTTCTGCATCATTTTTCCTCAGTTGACCTATGTCTTACTGGACCTTGCTCTTCTAGAACTGTTTCCTGAACTGAACAAGGTAAATGGATTATTTCAATTTAACTTCAAAAGGGAGACGCCCGCATATCTGGTAAGAGGTGTGCTGGAACATGAAATTCGATTTACAAGACGTTTCTGTACACTACTTACTTGAAATGTTTAATTCACTTAATTGAAATGCCAACATTTTGGTCTACCGACCGACAAGTATAAGTGCATTGTGTAAAAAGCCTGAACCGTCATCCTATTATCATTCCAGCAGTAATCATTGTTTTATACATTGTATACATATTTTTAATTCATGGATTTGATTAATTTTTTTCACCAGCAGCCGGGACAGAAGGAGACTCCTAACATGGCTCCATGGATGTAGCAAGAGGATGGGGACTCGCTTTAGTCTTTGCTTTATCTGTTGCATGTGCAATAGACTGTGTACATACAGCACTTAAACCATTGATACCGCTGCACTTGTGATCATTTTTACTGTAAGCTGTGCTTAGCCTGTCATTTTTTTACCATTGACAATTTCCTAAGATACAGATTCGTAAAAGTATAACACTGGAAAAATGTGTTTTGAAGATAAGCATGATTATGCTAATAAAATATTTATTGATACAATAAAAAAACATCCTGATGTTCCTGACTGTCAAGACTCATAACATTAATCCGACTACGCTTGTCCAAACTTGGTCACTGATTTTGTCAACTTCCCCACGTGGTTTCTGGTTTCCTGTCTGGCCTATATCAATACGTGTTCAGATCCATGACTCATCTGAGTCTGCACTCTGCGGTAGTCATTAGCAACATGCAGTCTTCCCTTCTCGGGAAGCCTTCAAAATAGGGCCGCTTTAATAACATGAGTATTTCAGAAAGGGATGTGGAACAGGATTCTTTAGATTCCTCCATCGGTCTGTCAACACTTGAGGTGAAACATAATGGCTCCCCCGGCAGATGTACAGGACAGTCAGACTTATTCATATACTGCATGCAAAGACATTTGACATGTCAGTTCTTAATCTTAGAAATAATTTAGAGGTCTGAATATCAAAGTTTTTGCCTAAAATATTTTATATTCCTTTATGAACATGTCAGTCAGTGGAAAAAAAATCTGCAAGAAATATACAGGGCTCTAGAAAAGTGACAAAACTAAATTTTCTTGGCAGTTCTTCCACTTAGCTGTACTTATAGGTAACTGACAAAATAAATGAAACCCTTGTAAATTAAGAATACAAAGTATATTGAAAGCAGGTGCTTCCACACAGGTGTGGGTTCCTGAGTTAAATAAGCAATTAACATCCATCATGCTGAGGGTCATGTATACAAATGCGAAGTTACCCATTATTTTGGCTAGAAGAGATCCCAGTGACTTTGAAAGAGGGGTCTCAAAGGATCGTAGGGGTTTAAATGGTGTGTTTGTGTCAGTCACCAGATCTCAACCCAATAGAAATTCTGGAGTGGTGCCTGGGAGCGTTTTCCACCACCATCAACAAAACAACAAATTATGGAATTTCTCGTTGAAGAATGCTGTGGCATCCCTCCAATAGAGTTCCAAACACTTGTCAAATCTATGCTCAGGTGCATTGCAGCTGTTCTGGGGGCTTGTGGTGGCCTAATGGTGTATTTACAGTGAGGCAAAAAAGTATTTAGTCTGCCACCAATTGTGCAAGTTCTCCCACTTAAAAAGATGAGAGGCCTGTAATTTTCATCATAGGTACACTTCATCTATGACAGACAAAATGAGAAAGAAAAAAATCCAGAAAATCACATTGTAGGATTTGTAATGAATTTATTTGCAAATTATGGTGGAAAATAAGTATTTGGTCAATAACAAAAGTTTATCTCAATACTTTGTTATATACCCTTTCTTGGCAATGACAGAGGTCAAATGTTTTCTGTAAGTCTTCACAAGGTTTTCACACACTGTTGCTGGTATTTTGGCCCATTCCTCCATGCAGATCTCCTCTAGAGCAGTGATGTTTTGGGGCTGTTGCTGGGCAACACGGACTTTCAACTCCCTCCAAAGATTTTCTATGGGGTTGAGATCTGGAGACTGGCTAGGCCACTCCAGGACCTTGAAATGCTTCTTACGAAGCCACTCCTTCGTTGCCCGGGCAGTGTGTTTGGGATCATTGTCATGCTGAAGGACCCAGCCACATTTAATCTTCAATGCCCTTGCTGATGGAAGGAGGTTTTCACTCAATCTCACGATACATGGCCCCATTCATTCTTTCCTTTACACGGATCAGTCGTCCTGGTCTCTTTGCAGAAAAACTGCCCCAAAGCATGATGTTTCCACCCCCATGCTTCACAGTAGGTATGGTGTTCTTTGGATGCAACTCAGCATTCTTTGTCCTCCAAACACGACGAGTTGAGTTTTTACCAAAAAGTTATATTTTGGTTTCATCTGACCATATGACATTCTCCCAATCTTCTTCTGGATCATCCAAATGTTCTCTAGCAAACTTCAGACGGGCCTGGACATGTACTGGCTTAAGCAGGGGGACACGTCTGGCACTGCAGGATTTGAGTCCCTGGCGGCGTAGTGTGTTACTGATGGTAGGCTTTGTTACTTTGGTCCCAGCTCTCTGCAGGTCATTCACTAGGTCCCCCTGTGTGGTTCTGGGATTTTTGCTCACCGTTCTTGTGATCATTTTGACCCCACGGGGTGAGATCTTGTGTGGAGCCCCAGATCGAGGGAGATTATCAGTGGTCTTGTATGTCTTCCATTTCCTAATAATTGCTCCCACAGTCGATTTCTTCAAACCAAGCTGCTTACCTATTGCAGATTCAGTCTTCCCAGCCTGGTGCAGGTCTACAATTTTGTTTCTGGTGTCCTTTGACAGTTCTTTGGTCTTGGCCATAGCGGAGTTTGGAGTGTGAATGTTTGAGGTTGTGGACAGGTGTCTTTTATTCTGATAACAAGTTCAAACAGGTGCCGAGTGGAGGACAGAGGAGCCTCTTAAAGAGGAAGTTACAGGTCTGTGAGAGCCAGAAATCTTGCTTGTTTGTAGGTGACCAAATACTTATTTTCCACCATAATTTGCAAATAAATTCATTAAAAATCCTACAATGTGATTTTTCTGGATTTTTTCTGCTATGTGCCACACCACCACATAAAGCAGCCATATTGTAATCTTGTGGACAGTGTCTCTCAGGCGTGTGGATAGGCCCCATAGCAGATCTAGCAGTAACAGAGTCAGACAGTTGGTTGCTAAACTTATTGAGGCCCTCCATGGTTTGGTAAGCCAGCTTCATCTCAGTGATATAGTTGGAGAAAACAGAGCGGTCCACATCACCTATAGGCAAGAGTAAAGAAAAGTGGAGGTTAATCTTTTTGCTATAGCAAGGTTAGTTTAGAATAATTTGATTTCAAACACATGCAGTACAATAATGGTTCACTGTGTGGCTTGGGGTCAGGCATCAAGGTTATCACAGACAATATTAGCTAAAAAGATATTCATTAACTAGGTCATTCTGTTAAGATGTTTAATGCATTTTAATGGCATATTTTTTAAGCCTGTGTGGCACATAAGCAAAGTCGGCAAGTATTTAAAGCCTGTACTCGTGAAGCGATAATTCACTTCTGTGATAATTCACTTCTGTCAAGTACTCAAGTGTTCCTATAACTAGGAGGCTTTATTTATAAGTCTCTTCATAGATATTTACTGGAAATCGAAGGCCATTTATTTATTATCTGTAATGTCATATATTACAGTCTTAAAACAGCAGATCCTGAGGTGACCAATACAGAAGTTTCTGTCAAAGACCTGCATTGGGTCTGAGAAACAACTCTGAAGTGTTTAACAGGGCCAGAGTACCCACAATGCTAATGAATTATAACACCAGCTGTTACTCTTCAGTGACACTCACTGGTCGATTTCTCATTTGGGACTTTTCATTCGGATGTTAATCTTCGAAAATAGTTACTACATGATCCTATTTGCCATTTATCATGAGGCACAGGGGATCTTATTTTTCTCATACAATGTCCATACCAACAGGGCCTCAGTACATTTACAATCGTGCGAATCAAGTACAGTATATTCAGTGAGGTGAAACGTAATCATTAGAGTTCACATAATTCCCTATTTTACATGACAATTTCCATGTGAATGTTCTGTATCGTTGCACCTTCCTGAACAGTCTCCTGTTCTGTTCAAAAACGAACTTCTGCCACCCTGCCCAATGAGCTCATCAGCATCATGTGTCAGCTTCTCTTCCTTGATCATGGTAAAGCCAACCTGGGCTTAAAAATTAAGTTTAGTAATTAATTTAAACATCGGAAAATGTCAAAACAGGACCCCGTTGCCCCCTATGGCCATGACGCCTCTGCCAGCTCCACTGACTGTCATCAACCTTCTGGGACGACAACTGAGGACCCCGGTCGGAGAACCTGTCCATTGGCAGTCCATGGATCCGGAAGACATGCTGCACCATGAGCTGGGCCGGCTCTTTGGCAGAGGGTAGCTTGGGGAGAGGAATGAAGTGGGCGGCTTTGGAAAACTGATCCACTACAGTCAGGATGGCGCTGTTGCCATCAGACGGGGGAAGACCCGTGACAAAGTCCAGGGATATGTGAGACCAGGGGCGGTGAGGGATAGGCAGAGGTTGAAAGAGACCAGCCGAAGCTTGCCGAGGAGTCTTGTTCTGTACACAAATCGTGCATGCGGTGACGAACAGGGAGATGTCAGGAACCATGGTAGGCCAGTAAAAGCGTTGTCACACAAAGGCCAGGGTGGCAGGCAAACCTGGAGAAGTGTGCCCGCTCCAGGACCAAGGAGCAGACCGTGTCAGGAATGAACATCTGGTTATCTGGGCCTCCCTGGGGTTTGGCTGGGTAAGCTGCGCCTCACGAACCTTCTCCCCTATTCCCCAGCTGAGTGCAGTCGTCAGGCATGAGGTGGGAAGGATGGTCTTGGTTTCCGGGTTTGAAGCTATGGGGCTATAGCGGCGTGACAGCTCATCTGGCTTGACATTTTTGGATCCTGGACGGTATGAGAGGGAGAAGTTGAACCGGGTGAACAGCAGGGCCCACCTAGCTTGCCTGAAATTGAGGCGCTTGGCGGTGCGGAGATATTCCAGGTTCTTGTGGTCAGTCCACACAATGAACGAATGTTCCGCCCGCTCCAGCCAGTGCCTCCACTCCAACGCCATCTTCACCCCAAGAAGCTCGCGATTCCCCACATCATAGTTCCTCTCTGTGGCATTGAGGCGGTGGCAGAAGGCGGAGCAGGGATGTATAACTTGAGGTCCAGGGCAGAACGCTGGGATAGGACAGCCCCCACTCCGACATCCAAAGCATCAGCCTCCACCACAAACTGGTGGGACGGGTCAGGATGAACCAATATGGGAGCTGTGATGAAGTGGTGTTTTAGATCCCAGAACGCCCAGTCAGAAGCTGGGGACCATTTGAACAGAACCTTGGGAGAGGTGTGCAGACAGAGAGGGAGCCAGGGTGCTGTAACCCCGGATAAAGCAGCGATAAAAGTTGCTGAATCCCAGGAAATGTTGCAGTTGCACCCTGGATGTAGGGGAGGCCAATCCACCACAGCTCTCACCTTTCCGGGATCGATCTGTACACTCCCTGCGGCGATGATGTAACCCAGAAAGGGGATGGTGAAGCGATGGAATTCACACATCTGCTTTTACAAAAAGCTGGTTCTCCAGGAGGAGTTGGAGAACCTGTCGGACGTGGAGCACGTATTCTTGGGTGGAGCGGGAGAAGACAAGGATGTCATCTAGGTAGACGAAGAAGAACCGGTTCAACATGTCATGGAGAGTATCATTAACCAGAGCCTGGAACACAGCAGGAGTGTTGGTAAGGCTAAATGGCATGACCAGATACTAGTAGTGACCGCTGGCCATGTTGAAGGCAGACTTTCACTCGTCCCCTTCCTGTATCCGCACCAGGTGGTAGGCATTCTGTAGGGCCAGCTTGGAGAACACAGTGACCCCCTGGAGAGGCTCGAAAGGCCGAGGAGATGAGGGGTAGCGGTTCTTTACCATGATGTCATTGAGACCCCGGCAGTTGATGAACGGGCGTTTTGTCCTTCTTCTCCACAAAGAGAACCCTGCGCCGGGTGGGGAGGCAGAAGGACGGTTGAACCCTGCAGCCAGGGAGTCCTCAATGTAGGTCTCCATAGCCTTGGTCTCCAGACCCGACAGAGAGTACAGTCGTCCCCAGGGTGGAGTGGTGCCTGGGAGAAGGTTAATCCTGCAGTCATATGGTTGGTGCATCAGAAGCGAAGTGGCCCGGGCCTTGTTGAACACCTCCCGGAGTTCCAGGTACTCTGCGGGAAAGGTGGAAAGGTCCGGGGCAACTTCCGAGCCCCCAGGAAGACATCACAGGGCAGGCTGTGCTGACTTCAGGCAATGGGCGTGGCAGAACGGGCTTCAGCCCATGATGGCACCAGCAGACCAGTCAATGAGGGGATTGTGTTGCTGGAGCCAGGAAAATCCCAATAACACTGGAACTTGAGGAGACTTAAAACCTCTTAAGGATCTGCCCCCTTTTTAATTTTTTTTTTGCCTAAAATGACATACCTAAATCTAACTGCTTGTAGCTCAGGCATTTAAGAAAGGATATGCATATTCTTGATACCATTTGAAAGGAAACACTTTGAAAATTTCTGGGAATGTGAAATAAATGTAGAAGAATATAACACAGATCTGGTCAAATAAAATACAAAGAAAAAAACTGTTAAAAATGTTTTTGTACCATCTTTGAAATGCAAGTGAAAAGCCACACATTCAGCTTGGAAGCTGGAGGTAATTTAGATGGTGTCCACAAGAGGGCAACAGTATATGTGCAAAGACTGATAACTTCAAGAATGAGTAAGGTACATGATATTTAGTATGAAGTCACCCAGGTGTCCTTCACGATTTGCCCAAAAGTACCCAAGTGACCGAATTGGTAAATTGATACATTTTCAAGAACATAACTTTAGAAAACATACAAAAATGCTACGCTACTAAAAAATACAAGTTTACACACTCCCAGGAATGTCATACATTATGGATCATTAGCTTCCCTACATAAATTGTACTAACAGGAGACGTGACAAGAGTGCTGATCCAATGTCTCCTAACATAGAAGTGAAATATTTAAGATAAGGGACAAGTTAGCAGCCAACACTGATCTAATGTCATAAGTGAACACACCACAAACCACACACACACACAAAGTAAAAATAAATAAAATGTACACACTATTTACAATTATAGTATTTAGAACACCCTCTACACAAGATTGTGCTGCTGGTCCCAAGTCTCTTTCTGCTGTAAAGCACTTACCAACCTCTACTTGTAGGCTGGCTGGGTATTCACACCTCTAGATGGCCGGGCGGGGGTTTATAGTGGAGCCAGAGAGAACGGCAGTCAGGCTAAGTGGGGGATGGAGGATTTAGATGTTGTCTCTTCGAAGTCAGTCTTTATCACTATTGAAGATTTTTTTTTAAATATCAGTAAGAACTCAAGCTTATTATTTATTTTATTCAACCTTTATTTTAGCAATACATCAAATAAACACCACATCTATAAACCTATATTATATAGAGTGGAGAACACTGTGGTGAAGTGTGCACCAATTATTTTATTATTTTATTTTTGTAACCTTTATTTAACTAGGCAAGTCAGTACAAATTCTTGTTTACAATGACGCCTAACCCGGCCAAACCCGGACGACGCTGGGCCAATTGTGTGCCACCCTATGGGACTCCCAATCACATCCGGATGTGATGCAGCCTAGATTCGAACCACAGTGCCAGTCGGGAGCCCAATGTGTATTCTATGTTGACTTTGACATGTTGTGGCTTTCGAGTGCCTTGTTAGATATTCATACACATATGTCATTAGGGAATATATATACAATTGAAGTCAGAAGTTTACATACACTCATGTTGGAGTCATTAAAACTAGTTTTTAAACCGCTCCACAAATGTCCTGTAAGTTAAATAATCTGTCTTTAAACAATTGTTGGAAAAATGGCTTGTGTCATGCACAAAGTAGATGTCCTAACCGACTTGCCAAAACTATAGTTTGTTAACAAGAAATTTGTGGAGTGGTTGAAAAACTAGTTTTAATGACTGTAACCTAAGTGTATGTAAACTTCAGACTTCAACTGTATGTGTGAGTGTGTGGGTAGAGTCTAGTGAGTGTGCATAGAGTCAGTGTAAGAGTCACTGCAAAAAAGTGTCAATGCAATAGTCTGGGTAGCCATTTCATTAACTGTTCAGCAGTCTTATGGCTTGGGGGTAGAAGCTGTTTAGGTGCCGTTTGGGTCCCAGACTCGGTGCTCCAGTACCACTTGCCGTGAAGTAGCTGAGTGAACAGTCTATGGCTTTGACAATTTCTGGGTCTTCCTCTGACACTGCCTGGTATAGAGGTCCAGGATGGCAGGGACGTCGGCCCCAGTGATGTACTGGGCCATCCGCCCCATCCTCTGTAGCGCCTTGGGATCGAGGGCGGTGCAGATGCCATACCAAGAGGTGATGCAGCCAGTCAAGATTACACTATTACACTCAACGGAATGACTTGATTAGTGTAGTGTCAACAACGCAGCCACTGCCAGCTAGCCTACAAAGTCAACAACGCAGCCACTGCCAGCTAGCCTACTTCAGCAGTACTGTATCATTTTAATCATTTTAGTCAATAAGATTCTTGCTACGTAAGCTTAACTTTCTGAACATTCGAGACGTGTAGTCCACTTGTCATTCCAATCTCCTTTGCATTAGCGTAGCCTCTTCTGTAGCCTGTCAACTATGTGTCTGTCTATCCCTGTTCTCTCCTCTCTGCACAGACCATACAAACGCTCCACACCGCGTGGCCGCGGCCACCCTAATCTGGTGGTCCCAGCGCGCACGACCCACGTGGAGTTCCAGGTCTCCGGTAGCCTCTGGAACTGCCGATCTGCGGCCAACAAGGCAGAGTTCATCTCAGCCTATGCCTCCCTCCAGTCCCTCGACTTCTTGGCACTGACGGAAACATGGATCACCACAGATAACACTGCTACTCCTACTGCTCTCTCTTCGTCCGCCCACGTGTTCTCGCACACCCCGAGAGCTTCTGGTCAGCGGGGTGGTGGCACCGGGATCCTCATCTCTCCCAAGTGGTCATTCTCTCTTTCTCCCCTTACCCATCTGTCTATCGCCTCCTTTGAATTCCATGCTGTCACAGTTACCAGCCCTTTCAAGCTTAACATCCTTATCATTTATCGCCCTCCAGGTTCCCTCGGAGAGTTCATCAATGAGCTTGATGCCTTGATAAGCTCCTTTCCTGAGGACGGCTCACCTCTCACAGTTCTGGGCGACTTTAACCTCCCCACGTCTACCTTTGACTCATTCCTCTCTGCCTCCTTCTTTCCACTCCTCTCCTCTTTTGACCTCACCCTCTCACCTTCCCCCCTACTCACAAGGCAGGCAATACGCTCGACCTCATCTTTACTAGATGCTGTTCTTCCACTAACCTCATTGCAACTCCCTCCAAGTCTCCGACCACTACCTTGTATCCTTTTCCCTCTCGCTCTCATCCAACACTTCCCACACTGCCCCTACTCGGATGGTATCGCGCCGTCCCAACCTTCGCTCTCTCTCCCCCGCTACTCTCTCCTCTTCCATCCTATCATCTCTTCCCTCTGCTCAAACCTTCTCCAACCTATCTCCTGATTCTGCCTCCTCAACCCTCCTCTCCTCCCTTTCTGCATCCTTTGACTCTCTATGTCCCCTATCCTCCAGGCCGGCTCGGTCCTCCCCTCCCGCTCCGTGGCTCGACGACTCATTGCGAGCTCACAGAACAGGGCTCCGGGCAGCCGAGCGGAAATGGAGGAAAACTCGCCTCCTGCGGACCTGGCATCCTTTCACTCCCTCCTCTCTACATTTTCCTCTTCTGTCTCTGCTGCTAAAGCCACTTTCTACCACTCTAAATTCCAAGCATCTGCCTCTAACCCTAGGAAGCTCTTTGCCACCTTCTCCTCCCTCCTGAATCCTCCTCCCCTCCCCCTCCTCCCTCTCTGCAGATGACTTCGTCAACCATTTTGAAAAGAAGGTCGACGACATCCGATCCTCGTTTGCTAAGTCAAACGACACCGCTGGTTCTGCTCACACTGCCCTACCCTGTGCTCTGACCTCTTTCTCCCCTCTCTCCAGATGAAATCTCGCGTCTTGTGACGGCCGGCCGCCCAACAACCTGCCCGCTTGACCCTATCCCCTCCTCTCTTCTCCAGACCATTTCCGGAGACCTTCTCCCTTACCTCACCTCGCTCATCAACTCATCCCTGACCGCTGGCTACGTCCCTTCCGTCTTCAAGAGAGCGAGAGTTGCACCCCTTCTGAAAAAACCTACACTCGATCCCTCCGATGTCAACAACTACAGACCAGTATCCCTTCTTTCTTTTCTCTCCAAAACTCTTGAACGTGCCGTCCTTGGCCAGCTCTCCCGCTATCTCTCTCAGAATGACCTTCTTGATCCAAATCAGTCAGGTTTCAAGACTAGTCATTCAACTGAGACTGCTCTTCTCTGTATCACGGAGGCGCTCCGCACTGCTAAAGCTAACTCTCTCTACTCTGCTCTCATCCTTCTAGACCTATCGGCTGCCTTCGATACTGTGAACCATCAGATCCTCCTCTCCACCCTCTCCGAGTTGGGCATCTCCGGCGCGGCCCACGCTTGGATTGCGTCCTACCTGACAGGTCGCTCCTACCAGGTGGCGTGGCGAGAATCCGTCTCCTCACCACGTGCTCTCACCACTGGTGTCCCCAGGGCTCTGTTCTAGGCCCTCTCCTATTCTCGCTATACACCAAGTCACTTGGCTCTGTCATAACCTCACATGGTCTCTCCTATCATTGCTATACAGACGACACACAATTAATCTTCTCCTTTCCCCCTTCTGATGACCAGGTGGCGAATCGCATCTCTGCATGTCTGGCAGACATATCAGTGTGGATGACGGATCACCACCTCAAGCTGAACCTCGGCAAGACGGAGCTGCTCTTCCTCCCGGGGAAGGACTGCCCGTTCCATGATCTCGCCATCACGGTTGACAACTCCATTGTGTCCTCCTCCCAGAGCGCTAAGAACCTTGGCGTGATCCTGGACAACACCCTGTCGTTCTCAACTAACATCAAGGCGGTGGCCCGTTCCTGTAGGTTCATGCTCTACAACATCCGCAGAGTACGACCCTGCCTCACACAGGAAGCGGCGCAGGTCCTAATCCAGGCACTTGTCATCTCCCGTCTGGATTACTGCAACTCGCTGTTGGCTGGGCTCCCTGCCTGTGCCATTAAACCCCTACAACTCATCCAGAACGCCGCAGCCCGTCTGGTGTTCAACCTTCCCAAGTTCTCTCACGTCACCCCGCTCCTCCGCTCTCTCCACTGGCTTCCAGTTGAAGCTCGCATCCGCTACAAGACCATGGTGCTTGCCTACGGAGCTGTGAGGGGAACGGCACCTCAGTACCTCCAGGCTCTGATCAGGCCCTACACCCAAACAAGGGCACTGCGTTCATCCACCTCTGGCCTGCTCGCCTCCCTACCACTGAGGAAGTACAGTTCCCGCGCAGCCCAGTCAAAACTGTTCGCTGCTCTGGCCCCCCAATGGTGGAACAAACTCCCTCACGACGCCAGGACAGCGGAGTCAATCACCACCTTCCGGAGACACCTGAAACCCCACCTCTTTAAGGAATACCTAGGATAGGATAAAGTAATCCTTCTCACCCCCTTAAAAGATTTAGATGCACTATTGTAAAGTGGCTGTTCCACTGGATGTCATAAGGTGAATGCACCAATTTGTAAGTCGCTCTGGATAAGAGCGTCTGCTAAATGACTTAAATGTAAATGTAAGATGCTCTCAATGGTGCAGCTGTCAAACTGTTTGAGGATCTGAAGGGCCATGTAATGTCTTTTCAACCTCTACATGGTTCCATGTGTTATTTCATAGTTTTGATGTCTACACTATTATTCTATAAATGTAGAAAATAGTAAAAAAAAACGAATCTCTTTCATAATTTCTTTAAACAAAAAAGAAGCTAATTTAACAACATTTCAAAAAAAAAATGATATATAGCGTTTTGGAATGAAACTCTTCTTAAGTTGCTCTAAGAGTTGTGCAAAGTTGGTAGAATCTTATTCAAAATTATTCACAGCTGTAATGGCTGCCAAAGGTGCGTCCACCAAATATTAGCTCTGGGGTGTGAAGACATCGGCAATCAAGACATCTTTCTTTTTTTACTTTTAATTAGGAAAAGTTTCTCAAATTTTTCTTTCACTTTGAAAATGTGGAGTAGATTGTGTACAAGGGAAAAATCTAATTCGTCCATTTTTAGATTTCACTTTGAGGCAGCAAAATGTGAAGACTGTGCAAGGGGTGTGTAGACTTTCACTAGGCAAGTATTCAGACTTGACACATATTGTTAGGTTACAGCCTTGTTTTAAAATGGATTAAATAGTCCCCCCCCGATCAACACACAATACACCCTAATGACAAAGCAAAAACAGGTTTATAATTTTTTGCTATGATAAGAAATAAAAAACAGAAATATCACATTTACATAGGCATTCAGACCCTCTACTCAGTACTTTGTTGAAGCATATTTGGCAGCAATTACAGCCTCGAGTCTTCTTGGGTATGACACTGCAAGCTTGGCACACCTGTATTTGGGGAGATTCTCTCATTCTTCTCTGCAGATCCTCTCAAACTCTGTCAGGTTGAATGAGGAGCATTGCTGCGCAGCTACTTTCAGGTCTCTCCAGAGATTGAGAAAAAAAGAAGAAAAAACCAGTCTGCCACCCCTTCCCTCTTACCTGCACCTTTCCCTGGGTGGCCACACCTCAAACATAAGAAGGAAAAACAGAAGTAACCACAAGTCTCAATTAATCAATCAACTAACAAACACTAAATTAGGAGCACATACGCAATAATAATAATAAATGAGGGCATTCATCACACCTGTGACATCTTGATATATCATCATGCGCTTTATCCTCAACAAAGTGTAGAAAAGTTCCACTATTGACACTATGCTGTATTTACACAGGCAGCCCAATTCTTATCTTTTGCCCAATTATTGTCAAAAGAGCTGATCTGATCAGGCAAAAGACCATTAAGTGTAAAAAAAAAAATCAGAATTGGGCTACCTGTGTAAACGCAGCCAATGAGTACATTGACTCTTCAATGATCCATTGTCACATACCATGACATCCTAGCATAAATAAAAGCCGATCAGCTCATTTCCTGCGACACAAGACTACTCATGAAAATGTGCACTTATGAAATGGTCCTCCGATGCATTCTGGCTAAAGCATTAGGAGTACTCCTGTTACACCCTGTAGAGCTGCTCTATTAAAAATCTTAAAAAGCTACTTTGCTCTTCACGGCCATCGTACTAGACCACCATGTAGGGCTGCATAAAATGACATAGCAGTCTCAAACTGGGCAGCTTCAACTCCCCAGTCTGGTCATTAGTTTTAGGAAACTTCAAAAGGAACCAGTTGAAAATAGTCCCCTTCTCCCGTCGGAGAAGGATTTGACTGGCGTAGCCAGCACCATACAATATGTCATCCTCACAGAACTAAGACTTCAACCAGTCACATGCATCTGAAGCTCATCATATCGCAGTATATTTGATCCTCTCTGCAATGTTTTTGCATGCCTTCCAGGTTAAGTATCTGACAAGTATATGATTGTTCGAACTTGAAATTGAAATCAAGACTGCAAAGGTGAAACAAAGTTCCCAATGACTTTCGGTCAGCTACGGAGACCACTCACTAACTGTCTCCCTATACTGTGTGCATCCAGTTTATTGACTTAGCTATGTAATGTGACCCCAGGCATTACTGACCTGTCAACCTTGACTCGGGGGTAGACCTAAAATAGTCAACGTAAATCTGTCTCCCACCATTTACATTGAACAAAAATATAAACCCATCATGCAACAATTTCTAAGATTTTACTAAGTTACAGTTTATATAAGGAAATCAGTCAATTGAAATAAATTCATTAGGCCCGAATCTATGGATTTCACATGACTGGGAATACAGATATACATCTGTTGGTCACAGATACCTTCGCATAGTGTTGATCAGGTTGTTGATTGTGGCCTGTGGAATGTTCTCCCACATTTTGCTGGATATTGGTGTAAACTGGAACATGCTGTCATACAGAGCATCCCAAACTCAATGGGTGACATGTCTGGTAAGTATGCAGGCCATGGAAGAACTGGGACATTTTCAGCTTCCAGGAATTGTGTACAGGTCCTTGCGACATGAGGACGTTGATTATAATACTGAAACATAAGGTGATGGCGGTGGATGAATGGCACGACAATGGGCCACGGTATCTCTGTGCATTCAAATTTCCATCGATAAAATGCAAAATATAGTCCGTAGCTTATGCCTGCCCACACCATAACCCCACCGCCACCATGGGGCACTCTGTTCACAACGTTGTTATCAGCATACCGCTCGCCCACACAACGCCATGTCTGCCATCTGCCCGGTACAGTTGAAACTGCGATTCATCCGTGAAGAGCACACTTCTCCAGCGTGCCAGTGGCCATCGAAGGTGAGCATTTTCCCACTGAAGTTTGGCGATTCATTCCACTACAACTGTGAACAAATATGTGCATGAGCCAGTAACAAAACTAAAAAGTCATCCTAAATACACTGAGTGCACAAAACATTAGGAACACCTTCCTAATATTGAATTGCACCCCTCTTTGCCCTCAGCAGAGCCTCAATTTGTCGGGGCATGGTCTCTACAAGGTGTCGAAAGCATTCCAGAGATGCTGGCCCATGCTGACTCCAATGCACAGTTGTGTCAAGTTGGCTGGATGTCCTTTGGGTGGATGACCATTCTTGATACACACAGGAAAATGTTGAGCATGAAATACCCAGAAGCGTGGCAGTTCTTGACACACTCAAACCAGTGCCTCTGCCACCTACTACAATAACCTATTCAAAAGGCACTTCCATTTTTTCGCTTTCCCATTCACCATATGAATGGCACACATACACAATCAATGGCCGCGGTTCAAACACTAAAAATACACACCCCATCCCCCTCAGCCCTGAAATTAAGTGGACACTTCTGCTGACGTCTCATGACGTCTGAGGAGTATACACTTTCAGGGCAAGGGATGAAGGAATTACTTTTAAATGGACCACACTTGGTCGGAAATTCATCATCCCGCGATGATTGTGTTTTCAGCCACTGGTAGCTTGAGGGTGCTTTATACGCGCTACATTCAATTATGAGTGCATGTCTACTTATATTAAGAATATAATTATTAATATACGCCTACCCTATGATAGCTAGCAAATTAATTAGCTAACTAAAGTTAGCCTGACTAGCTGGAACTTCTGAAGAAGGAACATTTTTTATTTCTACAATTTCCAAAAGCTAACCAAACAAAAACATATTTACTTTTTTACTTAGTAGCAAAATGTCTAACTTATTTGCATTCATTTTTACTTACACTTGCATGTTGACTACTCTATTGATGTTGTTTTTAAGTTTTCGCGGACTTTGCGGATATACAATGGTCACGAATTGAATTGTGGGGAGTTTCAGGACCCAGAGTGAACAAACTTGTACACTCGCAAAGCTGACTGAAAACGAGGCATGAGGGGCTTTCGTTGCAAACCTCCCTTGCTTGGCTAATCACTTGGACCACCCTCCAAGACGGCGATGGGGATTTCCCCCAAGGGCATAAATGGACGAGGGTGTGTCTTTTAAGGGTTTGGACCGCAGCCTATGTCTCAATTGTCTCAAGGCTTACAAATCCTTCTTTAACCTGACTCCTCCCCTTAGTCTACACTGATTGAAGTGGAATTAACAGGTGACATCAATAAGGGCTCATAATTTTCACCTGGTCAGTCTATACTAGGGAAAGAGCAGGTGTTTCTAATGTTTTGTACACTCAGTATATAAAAACCCTGCCTGGAGACGTGATGTACAAAATGAAAATAATACAATATTTTCAACAATCTCATGCAAATATATACAGAAATCTAAACAAGGGCTATGAAAATGTAATATCCCTCAAACGGGGAAAACATGTAAAGGGAATCAACTGTATTCGGCCTCTATGTGGTTATTGCCTCCCTAAAAATAGCACTTTTTACATCCTGCCTAAGATTGGATGCTACTGCTCTGACTGCTGTGCTCCAAATGTATTTAGTGATGAGCCAAGATAACCATTGTGATTTTACTCTACTCACTAAAGCACCTGAAGTGGGTCACTTTCCCCAAGGCCTACCTTCCAACTGAGCTAGGCACACACACAGGATTTTTTTTTTGTGATTCATGGATACTTGGGTTTTTTCCTTAATGGATGGTAAAAACATGAAATTCATCCTTTATATATTAAACAAAACATAACCAGAGAGATTATATTTTAGGTACATTTCTGTGTACATTAGGACAGAGGACAGAGGAGACAACTTTGTTGTCACAACTTTGTTTACATACTGTCGGGCTTTTAGTGGGGACAGAGATTGAATAAAATGTATACCTACAGTATGTGTCCTATGACGTGGCTGACTGAGGCTGTGAATTACAGTGGGACCTTTTAGTTCTTCACAGGCTTCAAGCTTACTTGCAGATCTGGAGACTATGAGTTCACAACGATGAGTCCCACTCACACAGTGGGAAATGAGAGGAAGGGATTTGGGGGAAGGGATCGGGTCCAGGCTGGCAGGGGAGTCAAATGAGAAAGAACAGTCATGACAATATGGTTTAGATACATTTTATTTTGTTTTTCTTTTTGTTCAAACTTCATGAATATCTTTAATCTAATCTGAGTAACATAAAACAAAATCCGTCAGTTTAAACTAGAGATATCAGTTTGCGGTGGAAGGTGGTCGAGCTACACACTATTTGTCAGAACATGAGACATCCCGAAAATCGGTCTTCTAACGAAAATGTCTGTAGCATTTTGGCCTACAAACTATTATGACCACTCTATGGAAAGGGGAAACTCTCACGAATACAATGGTGTTTTCCGATGGTGATCTCCTTATGTTCTATGATCACAAGTGTTATGGGACTCATCTGAATGTAACCCATACTAACGAATGAAAGTATGGAGGTAGTTTTGTGACAACAAAAAATCTACTAGATATATAACAGACTCTTCAAAGCCTTAATCCTTATGATTTATTTTTTGACTCTCTTTTGCCATTCATGAATGTGTGGTTCTATGGGCTCCAGTAATAAAAGCCAAATTCAATATTTTATATAAAAATGTTTTTTTTTAAAGATACACTAAGATTACTAAATCAAAATCAAGTAGCTAAATGATCCATGGTGTGACCATCTTAAAACAATTCTATATGTTAGCGTTCTTGACTTGGGCCCAGGTTACCCAAAAGCATCTTAAGGCCAAGTTCATCGTTAGAACCTTCATTGGAGCATCGTTAAATCTCTGAGCTGTTTCCCAAAACCATTGTTAATAAAGTTGCACTTGAAAACGCTATTTATTTATTATTTATTATTTTTCAAGTTGCACTTGAAAACACTAACGTTATTTACCGATTGCCTCAGACAACTCATAGAACAGCTTAGTGCGTCATTAGATGCTTTTTTTGCCCTTCCGCATCATTTTATACACAGAAGATCTCAGCTAAACATGTAATCAATCTGTTTTTCTGTCTCTCTGCGACCCACCATAACGAAGTTGACTACAAATACAAAGTTGCCAATGTCTTTGCAATTGAACAAGCGAAGGATAAAAATGTGTTTAAAATGAAAACCGAGATGACTGCATAAAAAATAAATACAGTAGGCCTATATATTTCAATCATATTTAAATAAATGTCATGTTCAATCAATTGAGTTATATTTGTAGGCTACACTGTCTGTAGTTTTGCCTCAATATATTTCATGATGTGTAACAACATGCGCAATGATGTGCCAAATAAAACTGTGATTGAGTGCATTACTATAGGGTAAGCATTAGAATAAGATGCCTCAATATATACCTCCATTATGTGATATCTCTTTAGGAGCTGATCCATCGTCAGTATTGTGGAATATTTATAATGTTAAGGTACGATTTGAATGGAGAAAGCTGATCAGAGAGCAGTGCTGCCTTTCTTAGAATATTATCAGTTTCGACACATGCTCCAACGATGCTCTATGATGTTTTGGGAAACGCATGTTACATATACATCTGTTTTGGGGAAGCTGCACCGTTAAAACACGTGTAAGCCTAAATTCCATCGCTATCAGGTTCAGGACATGCATTTTTACCAACACATGGCTCACCTTTGTTTAACCAGATAATGCAACATTTCCATCAGGGTAGGTAACATATTGCCTTGGAAATAATCCTGGTTAATGATCAATGATTACATCTTAAAAGCCTGTCTTCTCTACATCATTACGGGTTGTAAAGCCAATGACAGTGGGGAGAAAAATTACACTGTATTCTTACTTCAGATGCATCCTGTCACATCACATGATTGCAAGAAAAAACATTTTTCTTTTATGTTTTCTAGGAAATCAAATCACCTCCATTGATGCCATTTACAAACAGAATTTGTAGTCGAAACTTATTGCACAAATCAGAATCATAAAACACGGGACGAGATGTTAAAACTGTCCATTGTGCCAATAGATGGTATGCACTCACATGAGATTTGCCGTGATGTTGACAGAGTGGCATGGGAGGTTAATTTATTAAACTGGGTTAAGATGTCAATTTTGGGACACATCCTCAGTAGTGTGCCTTGAGCCAGCCCTACAGCTGACCGCATACCTCATATGCCCTCCTCAAGTTGGAGGGATCTGAATTGGGTTCTCAGGTGGGGGTGGGGGTCATGAAGTTATAGCCAAGCAAGGGTCCTTCCGTTTGATCCAGATCCACTGGCTGCCTCTTTCAGCTGCTTGAGAAACTGCTCTGACGGTCTGCCGCAGAGCCTGTCCATGGATTCCAAGTTCTTTCAGCAACCTGATGGTGGAAGAAGCCACGAATCCTCTGCATCCCACTTCAACTGGCCAGACTTTTGCATTCCAGCCACGCTGAGTTGCGTCTGCTGCCAACTCTGTGTAACGCAGTTTCTTACGCTCGTAGGCCTCTTCAACATAGTTTTCCCATGGGACTGTGAGCTCTATGATGTACACAGCCTTTCGTGAAGGGGACCAGAGTACCATGTCTGGCCTAAGGTTGGTAGAAGCAATCTCAGGTGGAAAAATGAGTTGCTGGCCAATATCGACAAGCATCTTCCCGTCCCGGGCCATGGCTAGGTGTTCAGTTTCTGGCTTCGTAGGAGGATACTTGGGCCTTTTCTGTCCCTCACATTACATTGACCTACATTGGAACAACATGCTAGTTTCTCAGAGGTCCAACTGACATCTATTTAATTTTCGCCTTTTAGGAAAACACTTTTCAGTCCTAAAAACAATTCATTTCTTAGCCGTCTCCTTTGATTGAGACACAAATGTGACAGCACTAGAGGAACAAAGGGAGAATATTGATCGTATCACAACCCTTTGTCGCAGAGTAGAAAGAGATGCCCGGGGAACATTTGTGACGGTACCCCATAGAGCACCCAGAGGGCATAGCCATGACAGACTCATCTCACTTCCTCCATGGAAGAGATAAGGTCCCTCTCAACGTCAAATTTACATTTGTCTGTATTAGCTCTCTGTAGTGTCCAAGGTACAGACACCGACTAGACCATAGAGATCCTATTAAATTACTAGAGAGGGGATGTCATGGTGTTTCTGAAAATGTTTCTGTATATATTATCCTCTAAAACAGTGGTTCCCAAACGTTTTATAGTTCAAACATTCAACCTTCAGCTGAGTACCCCCTCTAGCACCAGGGTCAGCCCACTCTCAAATGTTTTTTTGTTGTTGCCATCATTGTAAGCCTGCCACACACACACACATACGCTACATTTATTAAACATAAGAATGAGTTTTTATCACAACCCGGCTCGTTGGAAGTGACAAAAAGCTTTTATAGGACAGGGCATAAATAATCATATCATAATAATCAATAATTTATCTCTTTATTTTATAAAAACCTTATTTGGTCATCGGAAATTGTGAATAACTCAGTTATTAACACAGTTTAATGAGAAGGGTGTGCTTGAAAGGATGCACATAACTCTGCAATATAGGGTTGTATTGGAAAGAATCTCAGTCTTAAAACATTTTCTACACACAGTCTGTGCCTGTATTTAGTTTTCATGCTAGTGAGGACTTACCCCAGATCTGTGCCAAGACAGAGTAGAAGTGGCTTCGGGACAAGTCTCTGAATGTCCTTGAGTGGCCCAGCCAGAGCCTGGACTCAAATCCGATCTAACATCTCTGGAGAGGCCTGAAAATAGCTGTGCAGTGACGCTCCCCATCCAACCTGACAGAGCTTGAGAGGATCTTCAGAGAAGAATGGGAGATACTCCCCAAGTATAGGTTTGCCAAGCTTGTAGTATCATACCCAAGAAGACTCAAGGCTGTCTTATCCGGTGTCCTGTGTGAATTTAAGTATGCTCTCTCTAATTCTCTTTCTCTAATTATCTCTCGCTCTCTCTCTCTTTCTTTCTCTCTCTCTTTCTTTCTCTCTGAGGACCTGAGCCTTAGGACCATGTCTCAGGACTACCTGGCCTGATGACTCATTGTTGTCCCCAGTCCACCTGGTTGTGCTGCTGCTCCAGTTTTAACTGTTCTGCCTGCGGCTATGGAACCTTGGCCTGTTCACTGGACGTGCTACCTTGTCCCAGACTTGCTGTTTTCAACTCTATAGGGACAGCAGGAGCGGTAGAGATACTCTGGATGATCAGCTATGAAAAGCCAACTGACATTTACTCCTGAGGTGCTGACCTGTTGCACCCTCTACAACCACTGTGACTGTTATTATTTGACCCTGCTGGTCATCTATGAAAATTTGAACATCTTGGCCATGTTCTATTATAATCTCCACCCGGCACAGCCAGAAGAGGACTGGTCACCCCTCATAGCCTGGTTCCGCTCTAGGTTTCTTCCTGGGTTCCGGCCTTTCTAGGGAGTTTTTCCTAGCCACTGTGCTTCTACACCTGCATTGCTTGCTCTTTAGGGTTTTAGGCTGGATTTCTGTGCAGCACTTTGTGACATCAGCTGATGTAAGAAGGGCTTTATAAATACATTTGACTGATTGATTGATTGACTGTAATCGCTGCCAAAGGTGCTTCAACAAAGTACTGAGTAAAGGCTCTGAATACTTGTGTAAATGTGATATTTCAGTTTTACATTTCTTATACATTTGCAAAAGATTCTACAAACCTGTTTTTCCTTTGTCATTATGGGGTATTATGTATAGATTGATGAGGAGAAAAATTGATTTAATCCATTTTAGAATAAGGCTGTAACGTAAGACTCTTATGGGTTAAAAGCCAGTCTTCCCCTCGTGAATATATCATTATGTGTTGTAAAGCCAATTAGAGTGGGGAGAAAAGTTACACTGTATTCCTACTTCAAATGCAAAATGTCACATGACTGCAAGGAAAACAATTTTTCTTTGATGTTTTCTAGGAAACCAATCACATCATTGATGCCATTGACAAGTGAATTTGTCTGAAATGTACTGAGCAATTACCTATATTGAAACCAGTGGCGATTTTAGCATGTAAATGTTGGTGGGGCAAACAAAAAAATGTTTTTTAGATGCATGCCAGCAAAGCAACTGCACAAGACTAAACAATACATTAATTGCACTAATACGGTGGCAAATGGTGCCCACAAACTGTTCGTGCCTACATAAAGCTGTCCAACAGCAGGGCTTTCCTTTCAGCACCATGGAATGAGTCATTACCACCACATTACCTGGCTATCAGCGGAGCCTTGTCTGGCAGTGAAACAGCTAATTCAGCCATATTTACAGCCTGTTTTAAAAACCATAGCTGATATGGCTGCCTTGCTTAAACAAATATGGTTACTACTGACTCCTTGTGAATTTGTGTAAGTCGATAAGAACCGCAATCTCCTTCAACAATAACGAACTGCAAAATGAGTTGACTTTTGAACCATACACAAACATTATTACATGTTCAGTATGTTTCTAGTAAATTCATGGTTCCGCCTTTAAAAGTTGCGAGCTTACACCATGGGACTTAGATGTACCCAGCGTCACGGCCTCATTGCGCCAGACCACCGCGAGGGGGAGTTAAGAGCACTCATTATGCATTTGGGTCCCGAGGTTTTTATATGACCAATCATATCGAGTGGTTCCAATGACGAATTTGACGTGAGCCACCCGTCCCTGGTGACTTTCTTCAGCAAAGACGGCTGGCAAAACATTATGGTGGAAGCAAATGTCAGTAGTTATAACGTCATAACGAGTCAAGCAAAAAAAGGTACAATTGAGAGGAATATGTTAGTTAATGTAGAGACAAACATTTGGTGTAGTATTCCAATGAGATACTTAATTTCAACCAGTGGAGAATGTGAAATGCTTTTTTGAAAGTTCATTATCCAGGTGTTATAAATACATAATACATGCATTATAAATATTATAATTGTAATATTCTAAGTACAAGTTCATTCTGTACTTCAATGCACATATGGTGTGCATTATAAAAAAAAAAGGAAGAAAGAGGAGGTGGGGAAAGAGGTGTAGAAGACAGAATAGGAAAGTGGTCAAACAGAGGAGCAGGGAAGACAGCATATGATTAATGAATTTACAGTGCTACTCTAATATTCTCTCACTTCATCACAATTACATAGTGTCTCTTGCGGTGTCTCCTAATCAGCCTTGGGCTCACAGTCAGCCCGAAGGTGGCGATGACGGCACTGGCTTCCTCTCTCACATCAAAACATACCTGCAGACGAGAGACAGATGGATAGAGAGATAAAAAAAAATAAACAAAGCTTAATCATGCTAACACGGTCAGTCTTCATCATCAGGTGAAATGCAAAACTGACCTTGGATCATTAACTCTGGTACTACTACATCTCTATCTGTATTTCAATGTAAAGCATCTCTTTAATAATTCTTCCTGTATAATATAACTATGATATCCCTTATAACAAATCATGATAACATTGGATAGATAGATAGATACATGTGCTTGTGTAGCATGTGACAATAGCAGGATCATATCAAGGATAGTGTTACAAATGAATATATCAATACCACTTGAAGCTTGATGACTTGATCATTTGAATCAGCTGGGTAATGCTAAGGCAAAAACCTGCTCTATCCAGAATAGCCTACTCTCTCACTTTGACAGCATGGCCTGCAATCCTTTCACCCTCCTCCAAAAAAATACAAATGTTTGCCATTATCAAGAGTGGCACTGGGGCTAAAACAATATCTGACATAGTGTGGGAGGACTGCACCTAAAAAGACTGGAGACTCATAACTAATCGAAGAGCATGTGTGTATATGTCCTGACCAAAAGATGAGGAGTCAGTGGTAGGGCTCACTTGACGTTGCAGCACAGCAAGATTCTCAGTAGACAGGGGGCATTGTCACGTACGTGAGGAGAGACGGATCAAGGCGCAGCGGATGTAGAGTTCCACATATTTATTATAAAGTGAAACTTAGCAAAAACAATAAATCAATCAACTAACAACGAAACGTGACTATGTGGTGCACATGCACAAAACACAAAATAATATCCCACAAACACACGTGGGAAAAACAGCTACTTAAATATGATCCCCAATTAGAGGCAACTATTATCACCAAAACACCAACATAGAACTGTTAAACTAGAACACCCCCTTTCGTCACGCCCTGACCTACTACACCATAAAGAAACAAAGGCTCTCTATGGTCAGGGCGTGACAGGCATGGGATGTCAGGAACACTGACCCGATTGTCAGTGTTTCCAGATTCCTGATTATCCTCCTGATAAAGCAGATCCTCCACCAACTGAATCTGGAATGCTCAAAAGAAAACAAATCTGTATTAGTGACAATACATTTGGCAGCAACAGGGGCTTGATAGTCCAGTGAAAATAGCTGAGTGTTTATGTGGTGTAAATCTTTAAATTAATGCATGTGAGACAGGTTCGATGTACAATAAGACAGGCAGCGAGGAAGAGAGAAAAGGAACACAGAACAGTTGAATTACCTCTGGTTATGGACACTTTCGCCAGCAATAAAGCTTCCACGGCCTGTTCCTCAGACAGTGAACATAGTACATCTGGCAATATCTACATTTTCGACCCCTTGATCAGCTCGCACTCTGACAGTAAAGAAAATAGCTTATTTTTTTGTAGATATGAAAACAATAACTGAGAAATAACCATTCAATCTAAAGAAGCAGATGTCAATTTCAGGATACGTCAAAAAAGCACAGAAAGCTTAACACCAGGCTGTTATTGTGGTTGTTCATTAGGTGTTGGGAAATATGCAATATGCATACAAAATAATATACTTACCTTCCTTGAAAATCCATCTATACTGCCAAAGATGACAATGTTGTGTCTTGAAAAAAAGCATTGGAATTAAAAGTGGAATGGGGCGGCAGGGTAGCCTAGTGGTTAGAGCGTTGGACTAGTAACCGAAAGGTTGCAAGTTCAAATCCCCGAGCTGACATGGTACAAATCTGTCGTTCTGCCCCTCAACAGGCAGTTAACCCACTATTCCTAGGCTGTCATTGAAAATAAGAATTTGTTCTTAACTGACTTGCCTAGTAAAATAAAGGTAAAAAAATAAATAATGATTAACCTTATTTATGCATTACCAGTTGATGAAGAACAACTCCAATTTCATACATCATTGAAAATTTGTCTACCAATAAGTAAGAATAAAAAAGTTAAAATAACTTCTTAGATTTGATGGAGACATTATACATCCTAGCAGTGTTGTGTCTGGCTATGCCGAATTAAATGATATGACATGCTATTGTATAAAATATTTTCTCCGTAATTAATATTACCTGATTGAGCTAATCATGTAAATGTAATTAACTAGAGAGTCGGGGCACCACAAAATAATATTTTTTATCTTCCGAATAAACTCTTAAAGACCTAGTAATATTTTACATCAATAGTACAGTCAATATTAATCGTCATCTTAATTCAGTCTCATCTGAAAGTTGTAAATTCTTGGTTATCTGCACGAACCCTGGCTAACAAGTTGAATCAGCAATACAAAATTGGGTTTAATTATTTATTTACTAAATACCTAACTAATCACACAGAATTACACATACACATAATTAAATCATAACTTGATTACAAATTACGTCATAAAGGAAAACGTCCCTAGCGGGCGGAACAGATATGACAGTTTGTTACACAAAAGAAAAGAGGCCGGGTTTGAGTGAAAAGAGCGGGAAGACTGAGTAACAAAGGAAGAACCTCTGTGCTATCGTAAATACAGTATCTTATGCATTCTAAATTACTGCCCATTTGGAAAAGGAAAATGCAATAAATATTTACTCTGAGCTGCGCTTCGGTAGGTTGGTGGTAGATGGAAGGCCGTGTTGCCAAACCGAGTCCTTTGTCCTTTGAAGAATGTCTCTGGTGGTCAATTTATATATATTTATATAGGAAGGGAGAGGAGGGCGTGTTTGAAGAGTTTTATAGCCCATGTCCCGCCCAGCTCTGCTAGGGCGAGTAAAATGGTCAGAGTGGTCTCATTTGTGTCTGGAAGTAGCTAGCAAGCTAGCCAACGTTAGCTTGGGTGCTTGACTGACATTGTAAGGCCAGAACGCTCAAATCAACCCTACTCCTCGGCCCGAACGTCCAGTGTGCTCTCCGAGAGCGAAAAACAGTCTGAATTTACCCAGCGGGTTTCCCGTTTTTCATGAAATAGAAACACCATAATATTATTCAAATGAATTAAGCAAGTTCCAGTCAAAAGTTTGGACACACCTCCTCATTCCAGGATTTTTCTTTATTTAGACTATTTTCTACATTGTAGAATAATAGTGAAGACATCACAACTATGAAAATGATACATATGGAATCAGTTAAGAACAGATTCTTATTTACAAGGACAGCCTAGTCCTTCCTCCCCGTCAGGAGATTGAACCCCGGTCTCCTGTCCGCACGACACAGGGATACGTTAGCTAAATAGTCCAGTACTGTACTGCCGACCGTCATGTTGTACAGCACCATATTTACCCAGAGGGTTTTTGTTTTTCATGGAATAGAAACACCATAATATTAATCCAATTAATTAAGCAAGTACCAGTCAAAAGATTGGACACACATACTCATTCCAGGATTTTTCTATATTTCTACATCACAACTATGAAATAACACATATGGAATCAGTTAAGCCCGGTCTCCCGCGTGCCTGCAATATGGAAGACTATCAAATGCTTCTCAAAGATGCCCTCTGGTCAAACTAGCAATAACTTGCATTAACACAAAAAATGGCTGACAAACATATAATGTGCCACAGAACGCTGCAGCAGCTCGCAAGGTGTGCCGCAGTACGACACAACTTCTAAAGGAGGAAGCACTGTAGCTATAAGTATAAGCAAGTGCAAGCAAACGAACTGCGATTCGTTCAGCACTTTCAAAATGGACACCGACATAAATTCAGATAGATGTTAGTTCAGATAAATTCAGCAAGATTTTGAGGCCTTAACTTTACTCTTCTTTAAGTCACCACACACACACACACACACACACACACACACACACACACACACACACACACACACACACACACACACACACACAGAGAGGGAGGGAGGGAGACTCGTTTAGCCTACCATTTGAAGTATTTTATAAGGCTTGTGGTCTAAAAGGGAACGAAAATACAATCATGAGGATCCCCTTTTATATACAATATACAGGCGCACAGACAGTGCATTGTGCAATATCAACTGGGATTACATTGGTCTATTACTGAACTTTTTGTTGAAAACAAATATTTGAATGGGAAGAGACTGTCACTGGCAAACATGGTTACAGACCCAACAACATTATATAGTATCTACTCCTCATCAAGAAAAGCACATGAGATAATTATAATACACAAAGTGAGCAAAACAATGAAATCATTACAACATTGCCTAAAATGATCAATAAGATACTAATGAGATACACCTATATAATCAATAGGCCTATAACAATTGAGATGTACAAACTATGGCATAAGGGAACGATGAGAGGATAAGAGGAAATCCGTAATTCCGATTAAGACATTAATGAGCGAGTTAAGATGGACGCCTGGTATAGAGGTCAGATATAACTATCTGTTCAGCACTTTGAAATATTCAGTGACAGAATTCAGAACATGGGCCGTTCTTACAGTATTCTCCCTGTACACCAAGTCAGAACCGAAGGATAAATAAAGTGGGCATATAAGCAGACAAAGAAGGCTCTTAAAATATTAGATGATGACATTTCTCTAAAACAGGCTATAGGCTACATGTGCACCACCAAGTCAGAAAAGTAGGCTAAGTTCTGAGGGGGAAAGGGACCAAATTATTAGAGTGAGGCACATGGGTTACTAACCCATGCTATGCTCACTTGAAGAGGAAGGTGGTGGAAGGAGGCGTGGAGGAAGGTGGCATGGAGGTCCTTTTATTTGTCACATGCACCGAATACAACAGGTGTAGTAGACCTTACAGTGAAATGTTTACTTACAAGCCCTTAACCAACAATGCAGTTTTAAGAAAAATCCCTAAAAAAGTAAGAGATAAGAATAACAAATAATTAAAGAGCAGCAGTAAATAACAATAGCAGGACTATATACAGGGGGTACTGGTACAGAGTCAATGTGTCAATGTGCGGGGGGCACCAATGTCGAGGTAATTGAGGTAATTATGTATATGTACAGTAGGTAGAGATATTAAAGTGGCTATGCATAGATAATAACAGAGAGTAGCAGCAGTGTAAGGGAAGGGGGCAATGCAAATAGCTGTTCAGGAGTACAAGAGTGTATTTTTTGTCAGGCTAAGATGGCCAGTTCATCTCAGATGTACTGAGTGGCATACCAAAATGTTGGGAAAAGATGCAATGTTTATTCATCGTTACAGTGACAGCTTGATATCAAAACTAGGGTTTGCTAGCTTGCTGTTGCTAGCTAACTTGTCCTGGGATATAAACATTGAGTTGTTATTTTACCTGAAATGCAAAAGGTCATCTACTCCACCAATTAATCCACACAAAAAACGGTCAACCGAATCGTTTCTAGTCATCTCTCATCCTTCCAGGCCTTTCCTTCTCTTGACTTTATATTGCGATTGGCAACTTTCATAAATTAGGTGGATTCCTGCCACTGACCTTGTTCGTCTTTCAGTCACCCACATGTGTATAACCTGCTTCTATAAACCAATGAGGAGATGGGAGAGGCAGGACTTGCAGCACGATCAGCACGATCCGCGATTAGCATGATCCGCGATCTGCGTCAGAAATAGAACTGACTTCTATTTTAGCCCTTGGCAAAACAGACGCTCGTTGGCGCACGCAAGCAATGTGGGTGCAATAATTGAATAATATAGATTTCTACATTTATTTTGCAACGCTCGCGCACGCAATGCGAGCGGTGTAGTCAGCCTGTTTATGGCTTGGGGATAGAAGCTGTTCAGAAGCCTCTTGGACTTAGACTTAGTGCTCTGGTAGCAGAAAGAACAGTCTATGACTAGGGTGGCTGGAGTTTTTGACCATTTTTAGGGCCTTCCTCTGACACCGCCTGGTATAGAGGTCCTGGATGTCAGGTAGCTTTGCCCCTTTGATATACTGTGCCGTACGCACTACCCTTTGTAGTTCCTTGCAGTCGGCGGCCGAGCAGTTGCCATACCAGGCAGTGATGCAACCTGTCAGGATGCTCTCGATGGTGCAGCTGTAAAACCTTTTGAGGATCTGAGGACCCATGACAAATCTTTTCAGTCTCCTGAGGGGGAATAGGTTTTGTCGTGCCCTCTTCATGACTGTCTTGGTGTGCTTGGACCATGTTAGTTTGTTGGAGATGTGGACTCCAAGGAACTTGAAGCTTTCAACCTGCTCCACTACAGCCTTGTCGATGAGAATGTGGGCGTGCTCTGTCCTCCTTTCATCTCCTTTATCTTGATCACGTTGAGGGAGAGGTTGTTGTCCTTGCACCACACGGTGAGGTCTCTGACCTTCTCCCAAATGTTGTCTCATCGTTGTTGGTGATCAGGCCTACCACTGTTGTGTATTCGGCAAACTTAATGATGGTGTTGGTGTCGTGCTTGGCCGTGCAGTCAGGAGTGAACAGGGAATATAGGAGGTGACTGAGCACGCACCCCTGAGGGGCCCCGTGTTGAGGATGTGTTGTTAACTACCCTTTCCACCTGGGGGCGGCCCGTCAGGAAGTTCATCTTCAAGTTGCAGAGGGAGGTGTTTAGTCCCAGGGTCCTAAGCTTAGTGATGAGCTTCGAGGGCACTATGGTGTTGAACGCTGAGCTGTAGTCAATGAATAGCATTCTCACAAAGGTGTTCCTTTGTCCAGGTGGGAAAGGGCGGTGTGGAGTGCAATAAAGATTGCATCATCTGTGGATCTGTTGGTGCGGTATGCAAATTGGAGTGGGTCTGGGGTTTCTTGGATAATGGTGTTGATGTGAGCCATGACCAACCTTTCAAAGAATTTCATGGCTACAGACGTGAGTGCTGCAGGTTGGTAATCATTTAGGCAGGTTACCTGAGTGTTCTTGGCCACAGGGACTATGGTGGTCTGCTTGAAACATGCTTGAAACATGTTGTTATTACAGACTCAAGGATAGGATAGGTTGAAAATGTCAGTGCAGACACTTGCCAGTTGCTCCTTGAAAGTGGCAGCTCTACCCTTTAGCTCAGTGCGGATGTTGCCTGTATTCCATGGCTTCTGGTTGGGGTATGTACGTATAGTCACTGAGGGGATGACGTCCTCTGTGCACTTATTGATAAAGCCAGTGACTGATGTGGTGTACTCCTCAATGCCATCGGAAGAATCCTGGAACATATTTCAGGCTGTGCTAGCAAAACAGTCCTGTAGTTTAGCATCTGCTTCATCTGACCACTTTTTTTATAGACCGAGTCAGTGTATTGTCCTTCTTAAATTTTTGCTTGTAAGCAGGAATCAGGAGGATAGAGTTATGGTCAGACTTGCCAAATGGAGGGTGAGGGAGAGCTTTGTACGCGTCTCTGTGTGTGGTGTGAAGGTGATCTAGAATTTTTTTCCTCCTGGTTGCACATTTAACATGCTGATAGAAATGAGGTAAAACTGATTTAAGTTTCCCTGCATTAAAGTCCCCGGCCACTAGGAGCGCCGCCCCTGGATGAGCGTTGTCCTATTTGCTTACGGCGGAATACAGCTCTTTGAGTGCAGTTTTAGTGCCAGCCTTGGTCTGTGGTGGTATGTCGACAACTACGAAAAATACACATGAAAACTCTCTAGGTACATAGTGTGGTCTACAGCTTATCATGAGATACTCTACTACGGGCGAGCAAAACCCTGAGACTTCCTTAGATATCGTGCACCAGCTATTGTTTACAAATAGGCCCCTGCCCCGTGTTTTACCAGAGGCTGCTGTTCTGTCCTGCCGATAGAGTGTATAGCCTGCCAGCTGTATGTTCTTAATGTCGTCGTTCAGCCACGACTCGGTGAAACATAATATATTACAGTTTTTAATGACCCGTTGGATATACGTGCTTTCAGTTCATCCCATTTATTTTCCAGCGATTGAACGTTAGCTAGCATAACGGAAGGCAAGGGCAGGTTAGCCACTTGTCGCCTGATCCTCACAAGGCATCCTTATCTCTTTCTGCAAAACCTAAGTTTCCTTTTCCAATGAATCTGGGCCTGGTTGGGTGTCTGTAGTATCCCTTGAGTCCGACTCATTGAAGAAGGACTCCTCGTCCAATTTGAGGTGAGTAATCCCAGTTCTGATGTCCAGATGATTTTCTCGTCTTCAAGGTTGAATCATGACATCAGAGATCTTCAGGTCAAAACTTTAAAAAGAGGCTTGAGATCGACCATTCAAAACGTATTTTCCCAGTCAGAGCTTGTTTTTTCAGAGTTCCCAGTTGTCTTGAACTCACTGAAGTCTGAGATTTCCCAGTTCCGAGTTTCCAGTTGTTTTGAACGCGGCAGAAGTCATGATGGATTGACAGCATGGCCAATGTATTCAACCTTTTCTGGCCCATGGGGTTGTGTGTGAATGTTTATCCTTTTAAGCTTGGAAAGGGCTCCTGAGTGGCACAGCGGTCTAAGGCACTGCATCTCAGTGCTGGAGGCGTCACTACATACCCTGGTTTGATTCCAAACTGTATCACAACCAGCCGTGATTGGGAGTCCTATATCCCAATTGGCCCAGTGTTGTCCGGGCTAGGCCGTCAATGTAAATAAGAATTTGTGCTTAACTGACTTGCCTGGTTAAATAAGAGTTAAATAAAAAATATATACATTGGGGAGAACAAGTATTTGATACACTGCTGATTTTGCAGGTTTTCCGACTTAGAAAGCATGTAGAGGTCTGTAATTTTTATCATAGGTACACTTCAACTGTGAGAGATGGAATCTAAAACAAAAATCCAGAAAATCACATTGTATGATTTTTAAGTAAATAATTTGCATTATATTGCATGCCATAAGCATTTGATCACCTACCAACCAGTAAGAATTCCGGCTCTCACAGACCTGTTAGTTTTTCTTTAAGAAGCCCTCCTGTTCTCCACTCATTACCTGTATTAACTGCACTTGTTTGAACTTGGTACCTGTATAAAAGACACCTGTCCACACACTCAATCAAACAGACTCCAACCTCTCCACAATGGCCAAGACCAGAGAGGGTGTAAGGACATCAGGGGTAAAATTGTTGACCTGCACAAGACTGGGATGGGCTACAGGACAATAGCCAGCTCTCAGAAGAGTCTTGGTGGTTTCAAACGTCTTCAACTTAAGGATGATGGAGGCCACTGTGGCCACTGTTTTTGGTGACCATCAATGCTGCAGAAATGTTTTGGTACTTTTCGCCATGACACAATCCTGTCTCAGAGCTCTACGGACAATTCCTTCAACCTCAAGGCTTGGTTTTTGCTCTGACATGCACTGTCAACTGCGGGACCTTATACAGACAGATGTGTGGATTTCCAAATCATGTCCAATCAATTTAATTTACCACAGGTGGAAATCAAGTTGTAGAAAAATATCAAGGATGATCAATGGAAACAGGATGCACCTGAGCTCAATTTATTTAGAGTCTCATAGCAAAGGGTCTGAACACTTAAGTAGAAATAATATTTATGTTTAATACATTTGAAAACATTTCTACAAACCTATTTTTACTTTGGTATTGTGTGTAGATTCCAAAATATTTTTTATTAATTTTTATTAATTGTAGAATAAGGCTGAAATCACAGAATGTGGAAAAATTCAAGGGTTCTTGAATACTTTCCAAAGGCACTGTACATCTATGGCAGCACCCAAGGGGGCTTGAACTGCCTAGTGCTCCCTGTAGATTCTGCGGTGACGTATAGAGTACCAGGTCTTAGGGTGGGCCCGGCTAACCGGATGTTTGTCCCAGACGCTGCCCATTCCCTGGTTCTGGAATGGGCTCATTTCTCCAGGTTTGCCTCATCTCCGCCAACCCCACCACCTGGAGCCAGCAACTTGTGTGGGTGGAATATGACTGTAACACCCTTCCCTGCTTAGCCACTGGTCTCTCGCCATTCAAGTGTTCAATAGGTTATCAGTCCCCATTCTTCCCTGAGCAAGAGGAAGAGGTCAGCATACCTTCGGCCCAGATGTTTGTACGCCACTGTCGCCAAACCTGGAAGAGAGCCCGGTCTGCTCTTCTTAAGACCACCCCCAGGTATCGACAACAGGCAGACCACCACCGGACCCCGGCTTCCCATTATTATCTCGGGCAGAGGGTATGGCTGTCTACTCGGGATCTGTCCCTATCTTTCACAGCAATCTCTTTAGATTGAGACACATCTGTCATGGACGAGTGGTGAAAATCCTATCTTTCAGACGCTTATTAAAAACGACAAAGAGGAACAAAGGGAGAATTTTGATTGTATCATCCCTTTCTGTCACAGAGTAGGAAGAGATACCTGAGTAACAGTTGTGACGTTGCCCCATAGACTACCCAGCAGAGAGCATAGTAATGACAAACCCATCTCGCTTCGTCCATGGGGATGAGTTAAGGTCCCTCTCTCAATGTCAAATTGACATTTGTCTGCAGGAGCTCTCAGTCATGTCCAAGGTACAGTCACTGGCTGGACCCCCTACATTTGACTTGAACGAGGATTGAAACCATGATAATAATGGTAGGCTTCATGGGTGGAAACAATTTGATCCTGGCTGCAACCAGTTGTTAAAACTACAGTGTAAAAGACTACAGTAACAGCATAAAGAGACAATAATACAACACCCAGAACAAGGGGCCATAAATTCCTTGAAGCCACAACTTCTTCTAAATGCTACTGACATAAGCCCCATCAGTGAAACTCTTACAGCCATAATTAATCAAGAGCATTTAGATATGTTTTCCGGAATAGCCATGTCTCTTAGAGGACAACAATACTGGTAAGTCTTTGGTTTTCCACTCAAGGAGACACCACTCTTGGTAATACCTTTGATGACTTTGAAAGGCTACTCAGTGCTCCTACTACAGTGTGATACCCCATACATCTCAATAAAGCCCTGAAGAAGAAGAAGAGGAAGAAGAATAAGGAAGGGCTCACACTCTTTGTCCATACCCGCGGGCTGTGGTTGTGGCAGTTCGTCAAACGTTTGCAACGTCTTCAACGCTGTTTTGGGGAGAAGCGGCTTATCACTGCTCTTACTGTAGTATTTGTTTGTGTGCCTTGTGGTAGGCAGGTAGGTTTTGGTATTCTGTCTAGTTCACCTTAGCAAATGAGCTGTATTTTTAGGGGGTAGATCAGCTTTAATTTTGCATTTAAATTGTGGCTTGCATCAATGTAATTGTCTGCATCATTTCCAATCCCCCATATAATGTATATTTTTTGTAAGAGTAAGGATTAAGTCTCAAATACTTGCTATTATTTCTTGCCCTGCTGCTAATTCATTGTGTGTGCCCTCACACACTGTACTACGTCTAAGCCACAGTTACAGCCAGTGAGTCGGTTCCAGTTGTGGCGACCTGTTTTATGAATTGTATTTGTATTAACATGCCCCTAGTGTCACAAAAAGGTAGCTTAGACGTAGTACAGTTTACAATTGTACTCACAGTTATGATGCACCGCAGACAGCCCACAAAGTCTGGAGAATCTTACGTTAAATTCTCCGCACTAAGCCAGTGTCAAGACGTTTATGGTTCCTCCTTGAAATTAGATAACTATCCGCTCTGCACGCACTGGTTGAATCAGCACGGATTCCACATAATTTCAATGAAATTACGCTGAACCAACTTGGAATAGACGTTGAATTGACGTCTGTGCCCAGTGGACAAACTATGATGTATTTGGCACGACTTTGTCATTCCTGAACAATTTTGAAAAAGTTCCCATTGGCTTGTTTGCCACCATAATATCTTATGCTTCTGTTAGAGGTCAAACGAGAGTTTGAACAGATGACTAAAGGAAATCAAAGGGAGCTCTGAACCTTTGAACCAAATGTGAAGAAATGTAAAAGTAATTTCCCCCTTGACATATATTAGTTCAGAACAGAGATATTGGCCTTGTTAAATAAGACTGCTTGAAAGAGCAGCTCAATCCATTCTATTGTCATTTGAATACTTGAGCTACCCAGTACACTTCAAACTTGGTCTACAATCAACATGTCAATCAGCAAAGTTTGACTGAGCCTGCATGGAGTGCCAGATAGTTGGGGTAACAGGTTTGCACTTCTGGGACTATTCCATTGCTTCCATTTCGTAAGTCAGGCTCAATAAAGCGCAGCTAAAGTATTTGAAAGAAAATACATACTATTTGAACACTTTTATGTTATATATACACAGGCGCCGACAGAGATGGCCGCCTCGCTTCGCGTTCCTAGGAAACTATGCAGTTTTTTGTTTTTTTACGTGCTATTTCTTACATTGGTACCCCAGGTCATCTTAGGTTTCATTACATACAGTCGAGAATAACTACTGAACATAAGAGCAGCGTCAACTCACCATCAGTACGACCAAGAATATGACTTTCGCGAAGCGGATCCTGTGTTCTGCCTTTCACCCAGGACAACGGAATGGATCCCAGCCGGCGACCCCAAAAAACGACTTCGTAAAAGGGGAAAACGAAGCGGTCTTCTGGTCAGACTCCGGAGATGGGCACATCGTGCACCACTCCCTAGCATTCTCCTCGCCAATGTCCAGTCTCTTGACAACAAGGTTGATGAAATCCGAGCAAGGGTAGCATTCCAGAGGGACATCAGAGACTGTAACGTTCTTTGCTTCACGGAAACATGGCTCACTGGAGAGACGCTATCGGAGTCGGTGCAGCCAGCTGGTTTCTCCACGCATCGCGCTGACAGAAACAAACATCTTTCTGGTAAGAAGAGGGGCGGGGGCGTATGCTTCATGGTTAACGTGACGTGGTGTTGCCACAACAACATACAGGAACTCAAGTCCTTCTGTTCACCTGATTTAGAATTCCTCACAATCAAATGGGAATTCTCTTCGATTATAATCACAGCCGTATATATTCCCCCCCAAGCAGACACATCGATGGCTCTGAACAAACTTTATTTGACTCTTTACAAACTGGAATCCATATATCCGGAGGCTGCATTCATTGTAGCTGGGGATTTTAACAAGGCTAATCTGAAAACAAGACTCCCTAAATTTTATCAGCATATCGATTGCGCAACCCGGGCTGGAAAAACCTTGGATCATTGCTATTCCAACTTCCGCGACGTATATAAGGCCCTGCCCCGCTCTCCTTTCGGAAAAGCTGACACGACTCCATTTTGTTGATCCCTGCCTACAGACAGAAACTAAAACAAGAAGCTACCGCGCTGAGGTCTGTTCAACGCTGATCCGACCAATCTGATTCCACACTCCAAGACTGCTTCCATCACGTGGACTGGGATATGTTCCGTATTGCGTCAGACAACAACATTGACGAATACGCTGATTCGGTGAGCGAGTTCATTAGAACGTGCGTTGAAGATGTCGGTCCCATAGCAACCATTAAAACATTCCCAAACCATAAACCGTGGATTGATGGCAGCATTCGCGTGAAACTGAAAGCACGAACCACTGCTTTTAATCAGGGCAAGGTGACTGGAAACATGACCGAATACAAACAGTGTAACTATTCCCTCCGCAAGGCAATCAAACAAGCTAAGCGTCAGTATAGAGACAAAGTAGAATCTCAATTCAACGGCTCAGACACAAGAGGTATGTGGCAGGGTCTACAGTCAATCACGGATTACAAAAAGAAAACCAGCCCCGTCACGGACCAGGATGTCTTGCTCCCAGGCAGACTAAATAACTTTTTTGCCCGCTTTGAGGACAATACAGTGCCACTGACATGGCCCGCAACTAAAACATGCGGACTCTCCTTCACTGCAGCCGACGTGAGGAAAACATTTAAACGTGTCAACCCTCGCAAGGCTGCAGGCCCAGACGGCATCCCCAGCCGCGCCCTCAGAGCATGCGCAGACCAGCTGGCTGGTGTGTTTACGGACATATTCAATCAATCCCTATCCCAGTCTGTTGTTCCCACATGCTTCAAGAGGGCCACCATTGTTCCTGTTCCCAAGAAAGCTAAGGTAACTGAGCTAAACGACTACCGCCCCGTAGCACTCACTTCCGTCATCATGAAGTGCTTTGAGAGACTAGTCAAGGACCATATCACCTCCACCCTACCTGACACCCTAGACCCAGTCCAATTTGCTTACCGCCCAAATAGGTCCACAGACGATGCAATCTCAACCACACTGCACACTGCCCTAACCCATCTGGACAAGAGGAATACCTATGTGAGAATGCTGTTCATCGACTACAGCTCGGCATTTAACACCATAGTGCCCTCCAAGCTCGTCATCAAGCTCGAGACCCTGGGTCTCGACCCCGCCCTGTGCAACTGGGTACTGGACTTCCTGACGGGCCGCCCCCAGGTGGTGATGGTAGGCAACAACATCTCCACCCCGCTGATCCTCAACACTGGGGCCCCACAAGGGTGCGTTCTGAGCCCTCTCCTGTACTCCCTGTTCACCCACGACTGTGTGGCTACGCACGCCTCCAACTCAATCATCAAGTTTGCGGACGACACAACAGTGGTAGGCTTGATTACCAACAACGACGAGACGGCCTACAGGGAGGAGGTGAGGGCCCTCGGAGTGTGGTGTCAGGAAAATAACATCACACTCAACGTCAACAAAACTAAGGAGATTGATTGTGGACTTCAGGAAACAGCAGAGGGAACACCCCCCTATCCACATCGATGGAACAGTAGTGGAGAGGGTAGTAAGTTTTAAGTTCCTCGGCGTACACATCACAGACAAACTGAATTGGTCCACCCACACAGACATCATCGTGAAGAAGACGCAGCAGTGCCTCTTCAACCTCAGGAGGCTGAAGAAATTCGGCTTGTCACCAAAAGCACTCACAAACTTCTACAGATGCACAATCAAGAGCATCCTGTCGGGCTGTATCACCGCCTGGTACGGCACCTGCTCCGCCCACAACCGTAAGGCTCTCCAGAGGGTAGTGAGGTCTGCACAACGCATCACCGGGGGCAAACTACCTGCCCTCCAGGACACCTACACCACCCGATGTCACAGGAAGGCCATAAAGATCATCAAGGACAACAACCACCCGAGCCACTGCCTGTTCACCCCGCTATCATCCAGAAGGCGAGGTCAGTACAGGTGCATCAAAGCTGGGACCGAGAGACTGAAAAACAGCTTCTATCTCAAGGCCATCAGACTGTTAAATAGCCACCACTAACATTGAGTGGCTGCTGCCAACACACTGACTCAACTCCAGCCACTTTAATAATGGGAATTGATGGGAAATGATGTAAAATATATCACTAGCCACTTTAAACAATGCTACCTAATATAATGTTTACATACCCTACATTATTCATCTCATATGTATACGTATATACTTTACTCTATATCATCTACTGCATCCTTATGTAATACATGTATCACTAGCCACTTTAACTATGCCACTTTGTTTACATACTCATCTCATGACTGGTTCATATACTTCATGGGTCATAAATGTGCTGGATGGAGTTGATCTTCAGATCCTCGTCTACTGCACTGGCAGTGGGATGTGAGAAATATCAATAATGTCTCTTAATAACCCACTGGGCAAAAACCTGTTGAATCCACATGTTTTCCATGTCATTTCAACCCCCAAAAATCAGTATGATGATGTTGAAAGAACGTGGAAAACTGTTTGGATTTGCAAAAACACTAGGTAGCTTAGTGGTTAGAGCGTTGGACTAGTAACCGGAAGATGGCGAGTTCAAACCCCTGATCTGACAGGCAGTTAACAGGCAGTTAACCCACTGTTCCCAGGCTGTCATTGAAAATAAGAATGTGTTCTTAATTAACTGACTTGCCTGGTTAAATAAAGGTAAAATACAAATTTTAAAATTTTAAAAAATTCACCCCACTTTAAACCTAAATCCAGTGACATTTGTTGTTGATTTTTACTTTGAATTCACGTTAGTTGAAAAAAGTCACTATAAACATTTGTTGCAGGCCCAATGGTCCATATCGTATTGGAAGAAATATAATATAAAAAATAATAATGCTGGAATGTTTGCTTCCAGACCTTTTTTTACATGACATGACATTTTCAGTCTCTGCAAATTATGAAACCGAATAACTAAATTGCCATATAAATCCATTGTATCTACACCAAAAGGGCACAGCGATCCTTGGGCATGTTTATTATTACCAGCATGAACATTGTTATTACACCGAAACTTTTGAATTATGGAGAAACTGACCAAGACACTACCAGCCACCTAGCAATTTTATGAAGTTGGCTTTAGCTAGCCAAGATAGGTTCCTAATCTTCCAACCTCATAACTAACTATCAATAAAGTCAAAGTAGCTAGCTTGTCTAGAAAATACTTTAGAAAAGCAAGCATTTACCAAATGTACTGAATAAAACTCACATTCCTTTCAATATTTTATCCAGATTGGAGCAGAGATGCAGAGAAGCATATTTAGTTTCTTTAAAACGCCCTAAAGTTGATTTCCGCGACCCACGGAAATGTACTTTGCATAATAAAGAAATCCTCATCAAAATCCTTCTGTTTAAGCCAGAGATAACTGTCCTCATTCACAGCATCCGCCAATGTCGACCTTTCGCATCTCAGTGGAAGGTGGTCGATCTACAGCGGTGTCTGTCAGACCAGGATAAAATCCCGAAAATCGGTCTTCTCACAAAACGTCTGTAGCGTCCGAACGTTCTACAAACAAGTATGACCACTCTATGGAAAGATGATACTCTCACAAACATGTGCATGTTGGTATTTTACCCAGATTTAAGCAGAGATGAAGAGAAGCATATTTAGTTTCTTTAGAATAAAAAACACCAGTCAGGAGTATGCAGACAGCTGAAAAGGTATGCTTGGATACTGTATGCAGAAAAATACATATATATATATTTTTAACATAGAATTAAGCATAATGATTATGGCTCTAGATTGAAGGAAAAGCTGTTTCAGGTGTTTGGAAAATGCTAAATTCTCCAACTTCTTGATGGGGTGCATAGCCCCCTGCAGACTACCTCCCAGCAATCTTCACATTGGTATCGTTTGTGATATTCATCATTTGTCCATATAATGCAGAAGTTGGCTGGAGTTGACTTTTATGATGTTTAAGAACATTGTAGCCTACTATATGTGTTGGAAATTAAATTAACGATTTGATGTGATATGTAGGCCTATTGTCTAAATGCAGTAAAGGTATACAATGCCTCTGGTAATGTATTTACTCAGACCATGAGTGGCCAATGATTTGACAGATGTAGGAAGCGATGGATCTATTCTATGTTGAAATTGTTTTATTTCTAGTAGTGTATCGTTTATGTGTTGTTCAAGTTCAATATAGGTCTAGTAAACATGGGTATTAATGATAAAGGGCAAATACATGACTCATGGTGACAGGTAGAAATAGCAGGGCACTATGACCCAGTGGAGATGTGCTCACCTCTCCAGAAGGATCCCTGTGATCAATGCTGCATGTTAATGTTTGCTGTCAGAGGCAGGCGGCAGCAGCTGTATAAAACTAAGAGTGGAGGTCTCCTCACCATTCAACTGAAGCAGCCTGTAAGACAACTCCAGGAGACAAGGATTACAATGCAAATGGTAAGCTTGCAGTTGCAACATTTGTCAAATGGCTGCAAGTCATTGGTCTTTCATCAGTCTCAATGTTTATTTTGATAAACTTTCTATATACATACTATTTATTTTGTTTAGATAGCTAAACTGTTAAAACAGTTGAGGACAGACGTTGGTATACATTTTCCAGAGAACATAATGGATCTTTACTTCAAAATCCTTTTTTTTTTTTTTTTTACATCAACAATTATAATAGGGTCGCTTCTGCAATGAAAAAAAAATGAAGAAGAAACGGACAACAATGTTTTCCTGTCCCAAAATACTTTACTAGATTGATTGAAATGTATTAAGAAAAAATGGATGTTAGAGACTTGGCAACATAAGAAGAATATCCCTTCTCTTTGGACTGACCACACTGTTTCAAAATGAGGAATCAATCAGTGATGGAGAAAAACGACTAAGGGGATGGAGCGCTCAAGTCAACTCCAGCCTGCATTATATGGACAAATGATGAATATCACAAACGATACCAATGGGACAGAATCTCCAGAGCTTGATGAAAATGATGAGAGTTTGGCTTATCAAACCGGGTTGGCAGTGATTCTCTTCGTTGTCACGCTCGCTACTACTTTATCCAACGCATTTGTCATTGCAACGATTTATCAGTCTAAGAAACTGCACACTCCAGCAAACTTTCTCATAGCGTCTCTAGCTGTCACCGACCTCTTGGTGTCCATTTTGGTGATGCCAATATGCGTCCTGTACACGGTGAGTCACACCTGGACTTTGGGACAAGTTACATGTGACATTTGGTTATCCTCAGATATAACATGTTGCACTGCTTCTATCCTTCACTTATGCGTAATCGCTTTGGATCGATACTGGGCAATAACAGACGCCGTTGAGTACTCCAAAAAGCGCACGCCAGCGCGCGCTGCGGGAATGATCGTGACCGCCTGGGTCATCGCTATCTCCATCTCCCTGCCCCCGCTTTTCTGGCGCCAGGTTAAAGCTGAGGAGTTAACTGAATGCAATGTCAATACGGATCACATTTTCTACACTATTTACTCCACGTTTGGAGCATTCTACATCCCTACTCTGTTGCTTATTGTGCTTTATGGAAGGATATACTTAGAAGCACGTAAGATCATTTTGAAACAGTCACCCAGAAAGGTAGGGAAAAGACTCACTTCAGCGCACCTGATCACCAACTCCCCTGGATCTGTGGCATCGACATCATCTTCTCAGTGTAAAATACACGATACCCACTTCAGTGACACGGGGTCCTTGGCAAGTAAGAACCATGTGAAAGTAACCGTGTCCGACGCACTTTTGGAGAAGAAAAAGATCTCAGCTGCTAGAGAGAGGAAAGCGACCAAAACATTGGGAATAATATTAGGCGCATACATTATATGCTGGTTGCCCTTTTTCATATACACCCTGGTGGTGGCCGCCTGTGAAACTTGTTTTTACCCCGAGATGTTTGACTTTTTCACCTGGCTTGGTTATCTCAACTCGTTAATCAATCCAATTATATATACCATGTCCAATGATGACTTTAAAAAAGCTTTCCATAAACTCTTACGCTTCAGATTTTGCATATCCTGAACGTATGTCTTCCATGTCCTATTTTGTTTGCATTATTGCTCTATACAATACAGCATACAATACAGATACCCCTGTGTGGTGTTATATGTGTAAATGCATTCATATGATGCAATTTAGGGCACGATAAATCTTTATGTAATGATGGTATTATGGGGACACCGTATAGGACACACACTTTTTACACAGTAGCTAACGTTGCGCAATACTCAAATTCAGGTTTAATATGTCATATATACTTAAGACGATTATAATAAATTATGAATACAACTGATTTGTTATTTGTGTTTCGCAAGGGCTCCCATTTGGGGATTATGGTGGCTCGCGGCGCATTGCGCGTTATTCCCTTCGCGACTGACGGTTGCATTTCAGATCCGCTGCATCATTAGTAAGAGCTATCCAAACCAGACTCGACTGAAACCATTACTTCTGTACATTGGCTGGCTATGACATTATCCACTGTGCACAGACGTCAGTTAAGCGTCTAGTTTGGATTTACATTGGTTGAGTTGTCAACTACCGTGAATTCAACATGATATCAACAAAACATTGGATTTAGGTTAACAATTGGGGGGGGGGGGGAATGCATAATGCCCCTACGTTGAGGACTTTTTGCAAATCCAATCAGTTTTCCATGTTGATTCGACGCCATCTAACATATTTTTGGGGGTTGAAATGACATTGACACAAAGTTGATTCAACCAGTTTTTGCCCAATCATATCAATAATCTAATTTATTTGATGCGATTATTTCCTAACATGATGATGTGTTTTTTAAATGTTTTTGTTTTGCATACACTAGTGTGTACAGAATGTACGTTTCTTTTTCATTGTGAAACTGTTACACGGAGATAAGGATCTTACTCTATTCTATTTATAGTTGATGGACACGCCGTAAAAAATATATACAGTTGTTTCAACTAATTATTATTAAGTAACTGGTTCCACAGCCTATTTTAGTTTACTAGCCTTTTCGGTTAAAGTGTTAACTGAACTTAAAATGTTTAGTTGGCCCAAACCTAGCGCCAACTTTAGAAAAAAAATCAGTAAACATCAAATGATGTGTTTGTTCAACTTGTCTCATATGTTCAAACAACTATTACTTGGGCATCTTAACTAAAAAAGTCTGTGTAACTGTTTAAAGACACAAACATTGCTTTTAACATACAACATTTTCAACATACACTACTGGTCAAAAGTTTTAGAACACCGACTCATTCAAGGGCTTTTCTTTATTTTTACTATTTTCTACATTGCAAAATAATAGTAATGCAATCAAAACTATGAAATAACAAATATGGAATCATGTAGTAACCAAAGAAGTGTTAAATAAATCAAAATATATTTTATATTTGAGATTCTGCAAATAGCCACCCTTTGCCTTGATGACAGCTTTGCACACTTGGCATTCTCTCAACCAGCTTCACCTGGAATGCTTTTACAACAGTCTTGAAGGAGTTTCCACATATGCTGAGCACTTGTTGGCTGCTTTTCCTTCACTCTGAGGTCCGACTCATCCCAAAACATCTCAGGTTGAGGTCGGGAGATTGTAGAGGCCAGGTCAACGCTCCATCACTCTCCTTCTTGGTCAAATAGCCCTTACACAGCCTTGAGGTGTGGTGGGTCATTGTCCTGTTGAAAAACAAATGATAGTCCTACTAAGCGCCAACCAAATGGGATGGCGTATAGCTGCAGAACGCTGTGGTAGCCATGCTGGATAAGTGTGCCTTAAATTCTAAGCACCCCCATACCATCACACCTCCTGCTCCATGCTTTACGGTGGGAAATACACATACAGAGATCATCCGTTCACCCACACCGCGTCTCACAAAGACAGTGGTTGGAACCAAAAATCTCCAATTTGGACTCCAGACCAAAGGACACATTTCCACTGGTCTCATGTCTATTGCTCGTGCTTCTTGGCACAAGCAAGTCTCTTCTTATTATTGGTGTCCTTTAGTAGTGGTTTATTTGCAGCAATTCCACCACGAAGGCCTGATTCACAGTCTCCTCTGAACAGTTGATGTTGAGATGTGTCTGTTGAACTCTCTTAAGAATTGATTTGGGCTGCAATTTCTGAGGCTGGTATCTCTAATGAACTTACAGTGCCTTGTAAAACTATTCATCCCCCTTGGCGTTTTTCCTATTTTGTTGCATTACAACCTGTCATTGAAATTTATTTGTATTTGTATTTCATGTAATGGACATACACAAAATTGTCCAAATTAGTGAAGTGAAATTTAAAAAATAACTGTGAAATAAAAAAATAAAAAAGTGGTGCGTGGATATGTATTCACACCTTTTGCTATGAAGACCCCAAATAAGATCTGGTGCAACCATTTACCTTCAGAAGTCACATAATTAGTTAAATAAAGTCCACCTGTGTGCAATCAAATTGTCACATGATCTCAGTATATATACACCTGTTCTGAAAGGCCCCAGAGTCTGCAACACCACTAAGCAAGGGGCACCACCAAGCAAGCGGCACCATGAAGACCAAGGAGCTCTCGAAACAGGTCAGGGACAAATTTGTGGAGAAGTACAGATCAGGGTTGGGTTATAAAAGAATATCAGAAACTTTGAACATCCCACGGAGCACCATTAAAATCCAATATAAAAAAAGAAAGAATATGGCACCACAACAAACCTGCCAAGAGTGAGCCGCCCACCAAAACTTACAGACCAGACAAGGAGGGCATTATTCAGAGAGGCAGCAACGAGACCAAAAATAACCCTGAAGGAGCTGCAAAGCTCCACAGCGGAGATTGGAGTATCTGTCCATAGGACCACTTTAAGTCATACACTCCACAGAGCTGGGCAAACGCGTTTGGTGTTTGCCAAAAGGCATGTGGGAAGGAAAACGCTATGCCTGGCGCAAACCCAACACCTCTCATCACCCCGAGAACACCATCCCCACAGTGAAGCATGGTGGTGGCAGCATCAATCTGTGGGGATGTTTTTCATCGGCAGGGACTTTGAAACTGGTCAGAATTGAAGGAATGATGGATGGCACTAAATACAAGGAAAGTCTTGAGGGAAACCTGTTTCAGTTTTCCAGAGATTTGAGACTGGGACGGAGGTTCACCTTCCAGGAGGACAATGACCCTAAGCATACTGCTAAAGCAACACTCGAGTGGTTTAAGGGGAAACATTTAAATGTCATGGAATGTCCTAGTCAATGCCCAGACCTCAATCCAATTGAGAATCTGTGGTATGACTTAAAGATTGCTGTGATGTGCCAAGCTTATAGAGACATACCCCAAGAGACTTGCAGCCGTAATTGCTGCAAAACGTGGCTCTACAACGTATTCACTTTGGGGGGTGAATAGTTATGCATGCTCAAGTTTGAAAAAATTGGGTCTTATTTCTTGTTTGTTTCACAATAAAACATATTCTGCATATTCAAAGTGGTAGGCATGTTGTGTAAATCAAATAATACAAAGCCCCCAAAATAATCAATTTTAATTCCAGGTTGTAAGGCAACAAAATATGAAAAATGCCAAGGGGGGTGAATACTTTCGCAAGTCACTGTATCCTATGCAGCAGAGCTAACTCGGTCTTCCATTCCCGTGGTGGTCCTCATGGGAGCCAGTTTTATCATAGAGATTGATGGTTTTTGCAACTGCTCTTGAAGACACTTTTAAAGCTTTAGAAATTTCCGTATTGACTGACCTTCATGTCTTAAAGTAATGATGGACTGTCATTTCTCTTTGCTTATTTGAGCGGCTCTTGCCATAATATGGACTTAGTCTTTTACCAAACATGGCTCTTCTGTTGAACACCCCTACCTAGTCACAACACAACTGATTGGCTCTTATGCATTAAGAAGGAAAGAAATTCCACAAATGAACTTTTAAAAAGGCACACCTGTTAATTGAAATGCATCCCAGGTGACTACCTCATGAAGCTGGTTGAGAGAATGCCAAGAGTGTGCAAAGCTGTCATCAAGGCAAAATGTGGCTATTTGAAGAATCTCAAATCTCAAATATATTTAGTTTTCTTTAACACCCTTTTGGTTACTACATGATTCCATATGTGTTATTTCATAGTTTTCCTGTCTTCACTATTACTCTACAATGTAGAAAATAGTACGAATAAAGAAAAACCCTTGAATGAGTAGGTGTTCTAAAACTTTTGACCGATAGTGTTCATATTTAACACAGGTGACATTGTGCATGTTCATTTTTACAGTAGTTATTATTTAACTGGAACATGTCCTCACCTGGGATTTGAACTCACAACTTTTCGGGTTCAAAGCATTCCAATCGCCCGTCTACATCACCATATCTGTGTCAATCATCAGTTAATCGGACTGTTCTCTTATCATTTATGTGATTTACTTATTTCAGCAATTGTAGGGTTTTCTGTATTGTTCCCTGATGTTGGTGGAGCATATTACTGTTTTAATGTTACTCTTTAATAACTATGATAAATATAATAGTTTTACTGGAATGTACTTTCAACAGAGCTGGGATTTACTTTGAAGTACAATGTGTGAAATCAGTCATTGACACAGACATGGTGGCGTAGCAGGAAGTGCGGTATGCCATGAACCAAGAGATTGTGACTTGAAATTCAAGGCGAGAACATGTTGAAAAATAATTACTGTAAAGTATCCAGACCCCTTCACTTTTTCCACATTTTGCTACGTTACAAGCCTTATTCTAAAATGGATTAAATAGTTTTTTCCTCATCAATCTACACACAATACCAGATAATGACAAGCCGAAAACAGTTTTTTTAGAAATGGTAGCAAATTTATTACAAATAAAAAACAAAAATACCTTATTTGCATAAGTATTCAGACCCTTTGCTATGAGACTCGAAATTGAGCTCAGGTGCATCCTGTTTCCATTGATCATCCTTGAAATGTTTCTACAACTTGATTGGAGTCCATCTGTAGTAAATTCAATTGATTGAACATGGTTTGGAAAGCCACACACCTCTCTATTTATGGTCCCATAGTTGACAGTGCATGTCAGAGCAAAATCCAAGCCATGAGGTTGCTGGGAATTGTCCGTAGAGCTCGAGACAAGATTGTGTCGAGGCACAGATCTGGGGAAAGTTACCAAAAAATGTCTGCAGCATTGAAGGTCCCCAAGAACACAGTGGCCTCCATCATTCTTAAATGGGAGGAGTTTGGAACCAACAAGACTCTTCCTAGAGCTGGCTGCCTGGCCAAACTGAGCAATCGGGAGAGAAGGGCATTGGTCAGGGATGTGACCAACAGCCCGATGGTCACTCTGACAGAGCTCCAGAGTTCCTCTGTGGAGATGAGAGAACCTTCCAGAAGGACAACCATCTATGCAGCACTCCACCAATCAGGCCTTTATGGTAGAGCGGCTAGACGAAAGCCACTTCTCAGTAAAAGGCACATGACAGCCCGCTTGGATTTTTCCTAAAGACTCTCAGACCATAAGAAACAAGATTCCCTGGTCGGATGAAACCAAGATTGAACTTTTTGGCCTGAATGCCAAGTGTCACATCTGGAGGAAATCTGTCACCATCCCTATGGTGAAGCATGTGGCAGTGACTAGTCAGGATCGAGGGAAAGATGAACGGAGCAAAGTACAGAGAGATCCTTGATGAAAACCTGCTCCAGAGCGCTCAGGACCTCAGACTGGGGAGAAGGTTCACCTTCCAACAGGACAACGACCCAAAGCACACAGTCAAGACAATGAAGGAGTGGCTTTGGGACAAGTCTCTGAATGTCGTTGAGTGGCCCAGCCAGAGCCCGGACTTGAACCCGATCAAACATCTCTGGAGAGACCTGCAAATAACTGTGCAGGGACGCTCCCCATCCAACCTGACAGAGCTTGAGAGGATCTGCAGAGAAGAATGGGAATAACATCCCAAATACAGGTGTGCCAAGCTTGTAACATCATATCCAAGAAGACTCAAGGCTGTAATCGCTGCCAAAGCTGCTTCAACAAAGTACTGAGTAAAGGGTCTGAATACTTATGTAAATGTGGTATTTGTGTTGTTTAATTTTTATAAATTTGTCAAATTGACTAAACCTGTTTTTGCTTCGTCATTATGGGGTATTGTGTGTAGATTGATGATAAAAAAACAATAACAATTTAATCCATTTTAGAATAAGGCTGTAACGTAACAAAATGTGGAAAAAGAGAAGGGGTGTGAATACTTTCCGAATAACACTGTATGCACGTTGAAAACATTTATGCCAAAAGCATTATGTGTGTAACTTGTTCCACAGACTTTTTTTGTGATTATGCCCAAATAATAATTTCTAGTTGAATGAACATTTGAGACAAGTTGAGCAAGCACGTAATTGTAAGTTGACTTAATTAAAACTTAAAGTTTTCGCCAGTTGTTGCTAAGTTTGGGCCAAATAAAAATGTTAAGTGCTGGTAGCTTTTTTAATCGAAAAGTTGAGTAAACTTAAAAAGGCTGTGGAATCAGTTTACTTAACAATATTTAGTTTAAACAACTACATTTTTTTTTACAGTGCAGAATTAAATTATGGTCAAACTGTTTTGGTTCACTATTAGCCTGTTATAGAAAACCGATTAAACATTTCTCAACCACCTGGATCATGAACAAGTCTTTGAGCTACACAATGACCAATTTTCTCTAGAAATGTTAAATGTGCCTGTAAAAGCAGAATCCCTGGGATAGTCACAAAGTTAAATTCTTAACTGGGTGTGGAAACCTTTTATCGGGGTTTCAAGAGAGAAGGCCAGGATTCATACAACCTGAATGTCAAACACAGACCCAGACTGGTTTTTATTGTGGGTGATATTTATCCAATAGACATAACAGCTGATGAATACCTTCACTTTTACTGAACAAACATGCAGTATTTAACAGTGTATGAGTGGGTGTTTGAACTGTATGTTCATACATTTAAGTGTATTCATGTCTCTGTATGTTCCGGCTAGCATCTGCTTCAAATTCATTTACTGCCCTGAATGACATAATACGTTAGCCTATCAAGATACAGAGAATTACACAATAAGTTAGCCTATCAAGATACAGAGAATTACACAATAAGTTAGCCTATCAAGATACAGACAATGTATATCAAACTCATCTCTCGGCATTGATATGTGAAACATTGTGTTCTACAACATGTCCGAGGGCTTGCCATACATGTGAATTTGTGGACATCATTTTTTACAATAGGAAATGCTGTAAAATAAAAACTTCTGCAATGAAATACTGCTCCATGAGAGTAAAATGTATTGTTAAATGGAATCTACAAATATGAAGTGTCATATGGTGTTACAGTGTAGAGTCCATCATTTGATGTGTTGATCACTGTCATTGGTGATGAGGGACCCATAATACTGTATGTCAGTTACTATTATGTCAATGTGTGGGACAAAGTAGGTTGCACACCCCCTTGTGGCATCACGGAGCCCACAAGCATGAATAAAGCATGATGCTAAAATAATGGAAAATGGTACAAAGAAATGTACTCAAGAAAAGACCAAGAGAAGCAACTACCAGTATTAATCAACTAACTCCATGTATGATTTCAATCCATTATATAAAAATTGCTGTAGGACTGGTGGAAGAAGTTGAAATCTTTATTTGGAAATATAGTAACCTGTTCTGAAGACCAAGGGCTCTATTCAATCTGCATTGCAGAGGTTCAGCTTTACAGCGTGATGGAAATTTAAAGGTAATGTTCCAACTTTAGGGGAGACTACATTCATGATAAACGCTGCATATATTGGCTCACTCTGAAACTGCCTTTACATTAATATCGCAGAATCTGTAACGCTGATTTAATAGAGCCCTAAACATATAATTGCTTGACATTAGTTATCCATCACAAGCTACCCCACCTCTTTGCAGGTTTTATTACAGCACATGCATAATGAGATCAGCTGTGATCGAGGTGTGAATACATGCACATACACGCACGCACACACACTTTGACCTCTGACCTCACGCGTCTACCAAACACCTGAGCTGCCACAGCGCAGACCTGCACCACTGTCAGAGGATGTGCACCACTGGTCCTTCATCTGTCATGCACCAATAGCCAAAAACAGCAGAGCAACACAGCACAGCACTCATGGATTTTCACCGGATTCATCATGCATGACTGATGAATGTGTCCTGCAATGATAAGCTCTGATTGCAAATATGTCCCCTTATGGTTCAATGCAAATGTTTTCCTATAGGGTTCACGCTGTCAATGGGAAATTCAATATGGATCTACATTATGTGGGTTGTAATGATTTCAGGTTGACCAAATGGGCATGTTGTCTGCCAATACAATGTTGGTTTGGGCTAACTGTGGGCTAACATTATAATGATGTGCCATTCAATATGTAGTGTGCCCTTGAGAAATATCAAATGTTTCTGCTGAGTTGGCAGTGACATCAACAGGAGTGGGTCACAACTGTTCAAATCGAGGAGTCTCTGGGCAGTAAAACCAGGATCATCTATGTACTGCCAAGGTGCCATGAATAGGATGACTTACAAGGCCTGAGGCCAAGGTTTTTCAAGCCAGAAAGACAAATGTTCTCTTCTGCAGTCGAGTCTTCATTCATGTTTCAACTCAATCCCCTGAAACACTACAGAAAGGAGTTTCCCTCATTCCTCTTAAGGGCAGCTCTGACTCGAGGACAGAAACAAATTTGATTAGTTAAGTTCAGGCAAGAAAATATACTGTTTAAGTTTGGGGAGGGATTCGAACCAGCAAACTTGTGTATGGAAACCCATGTTAATCCATTTTACACCCTAAGAATATATTCAGAGTGAATATTAATTCAACCAAATTATAACATTGCTTGGCACAAGGCTCATAATACCGACTAGGGATAATGAAACCTGAAGGACATGGTTGACCTAGAAAGCATTGGCTGAAGCGCTGATGCAATATTCTTGTTGTCAAGTGAGTAAGATGGAAGGTATAAAGATACGGTATGTTATACTTACACATGCAAATGTATTTTACAAAGCAACACATACATCACCTTGTTATTGGGAACTAATGCAATACAGCTAATTATATGTTATCATTTATGTTCTATAGCTCAGTGTTCTGCTTCAGCGCTTCAATAGAAAACTAGTAACTTGCATGAAGGTTACAGTAGAATGATCAATGAAGACGAGGTTGAAATTAAGCCATAAAATATTATCATCTTGTATGCAGCTTTAGCAACAGTTTATCAATTCACCCTCTTTGTCCTCTGAGGCTTAGGCAATCATCAGCCCACAATGGCCTTGCGAAGCTCCTGATTGTTGTCACCAAATTAACTTGTGCCTCTAATAACCATGATTGACCGTGACTAAAACTAGCAAATCATTTAGGCATGACATTAATGCAGGGAATACGGGGTTAATAATGTGGTTTCTCTCTCTAAAAAATTATACTTGTCATGCAATCTCTAAATGGCAATAACAAAAGCATGACAACATAAAGTATATCACATGAAAGGCATTACAACAAAACAATGTTCTAGACATAATGTTCTATGGAGTGATTCGTAGGACATCAAAATATGTGTGACTTGTTCGGGACCCCGTTCAGTCACATAAACCGCATGAGTAATCAATTGCTTTGATCTCGCAAGGGAATAGCACATCTATTACACAGCATCAATAGCAGGGCTTGATGCTCGTGAGACTCCAATAATGGGCTTATTCCTTTCCCATTTTCTACCCAGGAGAAACCAGAAAACGCACGCAAAAAAACTCATATTATGGCAAATTGTGTTTCTTTCTCAACCAAATAGTGACAAATGGACTCCTGGTGTCCTTTCAGACTTTCTTTCTCATTCAGAGGTGTCATGCCACCTCAGATTTGTCCTGTTTAATAATAATAATAATAACTATTAGAATTTGACATTTTTTGTTGTTGTTTCTCTGTAATACTACTAGTCACTTAGCAATTTTATGAACTTGGCTTTAGCCCAGATAGGTTCCTACTCTCAACAACCTCATAACTATCTACCAAGACGCCATTTCAGTCTATCAATTGAGTTAGAGTAGCTAGCTAGTCTAACTATCTTAGCTGGCATGCCTGCTGGCAAGGTTGGGAGACTTTAGAAAAGCATGCAATTACTAAATGTACTGAATAAGATTTTTAGGAGAGATGCAGAGAAGCATATTTAGTGTCTTAAAAAAAACAAACACACAAGTCAGGAGGAAAAATAAACATATTTTTGACATAGAATTAAGAATAATGATTATGGCTCTTGTTTGCAAGAAAAGGCTATTCCAGGTGTTGAAAAAATGCTAAATACCCAGTCAAGCATCCTCACGTACTTTGTGCCCCCTCAGTCAACTACAAGCAGATGGAAAATGACCCTAATTAATTCAAATGACCCTTTCATAAGCTCCTGATGGTGATAAATATGGATAGGGTGCTTAGACATGAATCAAAGCCTACGAGAACTGTGAAACCCGACCCTTTCATTCCCTTGAAAAGATGACATGCATATATTGTAGGCCGTGCACAGCTACATCTTTAGGATGATTATTATCTCTGTGCTCTGTTGGTATCTTAATATAGCATATAAGAAATCTTCAATAATCTTTTGTATTTTGAATCACCTTGTTAACAATGTTTCAATTATGTGGTATTATACAGTATTATAGCCTGACCAATGAAATACGAAAAGAATCATGGATGGTTGAGCCCACAAACCTCCCCAAGCTCTCAATGTTCACATTGAGGAAGTGAAGCAGACTTTTCTCCTCACTCCTCAATCAGATTATTCTACAGTTTATTTTTCAACTGAAAATGTCAGAAAATTGCCCATTTTTAGGTAGCTGACATCATGTATAGCCTACACTCTCCGGCATGAATGTCTCACTTTAATTCTGATAAATGTGATATGAGGCAGTCGGTGGGGCTGTGGTTTAGATTTGAAATGCAGCTGGTCGACATATTGAGTGCCCTTCCATGTTCAATGCTGGTTCACACACTGACACTGCACAGCTCAGCAGTTTGGATCCAGCCTCATCACACACAGCACAACATTGAAGAAACCCCAAACACAATTAGACCATGATGATATTTTGGATCACTCACCAGCTTTCCAGCCAACCTATTCATACATCAGATAAAAAAAATGTCAAGACAGGGCCTCCCGAGTGGCGCAGTGGTCTAAGGCACTGCATTGCGGTGCTATCCGGGTTCGTGCCCGGTCATCCCATAGGGTGGCGCACAATAGGCCCAGCGTCGTCCGGGATAAGGGGGGGTTTGTCCCTGGGTTAATTACTGGAGAAATGTCATGGAAATACTACTATTTGCACATTTTTATATAATAACCATCATATCAAAGCAAATTTGGAGTCACACAATGACATGTTTTGTGGTCCTCCCACTACAACACATAAGGAAAGCACGCAGTATGTTAGGCGACAGATTCAATAAATGATGATGAACTTCACAAGGAGGTGACAGCTTGATGCTCCTTTCCAATAATTCTGCTGACATGATCATCGATCCTTGGCTGCCGTTTAACAATTAAAACAATCTCGCTCTTTAGTCCATAATAATCTCATCATGTAGGTTTATGTGGACTCTAGCTAAACAGCGCACGCTTGTATGTACGCGCTGATGTCTACACCGCACGTGCCAATACCCGAGTGGGCACACTAGCTATAGAATGCAAAACATTTTGTGAGAAAAACATAATTAGAGTTAAAAATGCATGAAAACTCATTTAACTTGCATTTTTTATTCGGTACATGGGAATTTAATGTAATTTAATGTATTCTTATGTGCGCTACGTCATCACGGACAGTCTTTTATCTGCAACAAGTCAATTTGATGGAAACCCATCTCCGGTGGGAAAGTTCTCATATTGTTTTTATGCGGATTTCAGAATATTCGCATGATAATCTGTCACCAATTACATGGAAACCTAGCTATTGAGAACCATGAGGAATTTAAACGAGCATTTTCTCCACATCGGTGATGATTTACATATGTCCATTAACCTTTTGACATCAAACCTGACGAACCGTCTTAACCCAGGAGCCTGTCTTGCACGGTTGTAATGCTCTCATTTCAAGCGGTGGCATTAAACAATAGCGGTGCTAAAAAGCCATATTACAACCTGTGTGTTGTGATAATTGTGTTGTTTGCTCTTTAATGTTAGTTCATTTGCCTTGTGACTGTGATACATAGGCCTAAGGCAGAGACAATGAGAAGACATTGGCAGAATACATTCAACCACACATTAGTTTCATCACAAAACCGGAAAGCAACCTCTGTCCGAGGAAGACCACAAAGCATGTAACAAACAGTTACAAGACCTACAGCATGATCAAGCAAGTTAATGTTTCCGAAATGTTGATTTAGAACCACAGAGAGTTGCCACAAGTCGCAAAGAAAACGGGAGCTTCCTCCACTATTCCAGCACCATTTCAACTTCAACATTTCAACTTCATCAAATCACCTAATCTTACAGTGACATCGAAGAGATACCAAAAACTATTTAGTCCAATCAACATAAGCTAAATATGATGTGGCTGCCCATGGTTCTGATTTGTGTGTGTGTAGTTTAAACAACATGTTGACTCACCTTACTTGCAGTGGTGTAAAGTACTTAAGTTAAAATACTTTAAAGTACTACTTTTTGGAGTCTCTGTACTTTACTTTACTATTTATATTTTGGGCAACTTTTTACTTTTACTCCACAACGTTCTTTAAGAAAATAATGTACTTTTTACATTTCGAATGTTTAGCAGGACAGGAAAATGGTCAATTTCACACACTAATCAAGAGAACATCCCTTACAAAACACAAATGTTTATTTTAGTTTGTAAGTAATGTCTGTGTTGGTACTTAAGTATATTTAAAACCAAATACTGTTAGACTTTTACTCAAGTAGTATTTTAGTGGATGACTTTCACTTTTACATGAGCCATTTTCTATTAAGGGTATCTTTACATTTACTCAAGTATGACAATTGGGTACTTTTTCCACCACTTTCTACTTATAGAGAAATGCCAATGCCATCCTCCTCTCTTTCATGTTGATGAAACTGTCTATGACTCATACAGTACACACTTGTATTTTTTGTTGTCCTAGGTTAAAATGCACAGAGAGACGTTGGTACATTTTTTGGGGAAGCCTGGCTTCCCTTGGCATCCACCTGTAATAACACAAATGTCACAGAAGCTATTAGAGCAGACTTAGACACAGAGAAAACTTAAGTTGACCCTCTTTAGGTGGAGAGGGGACTCATTTGAATTAAACAAGGTTATACTCTATTTGCTATCTTCCAAATAGCATATTGATAGTGCTGCTTTCATTCATTACCATCATTACCATAGTGTGTGTGAAAAATTGTCATACTTTATATGAAGATATGTGGAATTACATACATACTTCATTGGAGATGCATTGTTGATTAAAGCTGGAATCCTTAGTTGCTACATCCATTTTTGCATGCAGAAATTAATGATATATACCCATTGATTCCTGGAGAATATAACTTAGTAATGCCTCATGAGCTTAGTTCAACTGTGCCAGTGTTGTGTTTGAGACCACCTAAAGCGTGACTGATTCAAGACCAGGACCGGAGCAAATAGAGACCAAGTCAACACCGAGACCGGGAGGGGGACAAGGCAGAAAAGAGTCCAATTCAAGACCATGATTGTAATTTCGACAAATCACCACCATAATAAGAGTTCAAAATGTTCAGTATTTATGTGTTCATATTTGATGTTCCGATATTCTCCTCAGTTTTTGTTTGAAAGGAAAGGTTTAACACTGAAGAGAAAATAGATCCAATCAGGATTTTCTTTGCTGGTCTCTGGGGATATAAATCTAGCTAGCTAAGTCAGCCATTGCCTAGACCATCAGAAGCTAGATAAAGGCATCTGCCATTCAACATTTAAGACAACATTTTGGAGTGACAGTGGAATCAACCAATCATATTTTGACTTAATGGGTGGGAACGTTTTTACAAAAACAAATGGAAAGTTCTGCCTTTTGAAGGTCAACAGGTCACTGCGCAATAGCGAGCAATAGTTTTCACACGGTCTAGCTAGCTAGCTTTTGATGTCGGCTAGTTTGCAGGGGTAGCAGCAGGTGTTTATCAAAGAGGACGTTGTTGCTAATTTGTTAGCTTCCCCCTTTTCAAGAATAACTTTCAACAAGAAGTTAAGCATCATCTGGTGAGTGGAACTGTATTTTATATTGCATTTCTTTGAAAATAACATGTGTGTGAAACATTGTTGCATTTAAATTGGAATTGACAGCATTTTAGCAACATGACATCTTATTCAAATCTGTTCATATACACCCCCAGGAATAATTGTTTAACATTTTCTGACAAGCGACCACTTAGATATGGTCATTTTCACATTTTCATAAATTCATAGAATGTTTGGGAGTTACGTATACTAAGGCATTTGCGAAATTGTTATAGCAATATAGAGTGGGAAAGCGGCCGTGCGTTTGGACAATTAATACACACTGCAGTAAATAAAACAAAATAAAAACTGTCTTGTCTACACAGACCGGTTGTCACGTTCGTTGAATGGAGGAGACCAAGGCGCAGCGTGATGTGAATACATGTTACTTTTAATGAAGACGGACACTAAACAAACTATACAAAATGAACGTGAAGCTATATATGATAAGTGCCGACACAGGCAACTAACACATAGACAATAACCCACGAATTACCCAAAGAATATGGCTGCCTAAATATGGTTCCCAATCAGAGACAACGATAAACAGCTGCCTCTGATTGAGAACCAATCTAGGCAACCATAGACATACAAAACACCTAGATAGTAAACAACCCCATAAACATACAAAACCCCTAGGCAGTCCAAAAACACATATCACCCTTGTCACACCCTGACCTAACCAAAAAATAGAGAAAACAAAGAATATTAAGGTCAGGGCGTGACACCGGTGCGCTATGTGATTTGGCAAAGTGGGTGGGGTTATATCCTTCCTGTTTGGCCCTGTCCGGGGGTGTCCTCGGATGGGGCCACAGTGTCTCCCGACCCCTCCTGTCTCAGCCTCCAGTATTTATGCTGCAGTAGTTTATGTGTCGGGGGGCTAGGGTCAGTTTGTTATATCTGGAGTACTTCTCCTGTCCTATTCGGTGTCCTGTGTGAATCTAAGTGTACGTTCTCTAATTCTCTCCTTCTCTCTTTCTTTCTCTCTCTCAGAGGACCTGAGCCCTAGGACCATGCCCCAGGACTACCTGACATGATGACTCCTTGCTGTCCCCAGTCCACCTGACCGTGCTGCTGCTCCAGTTTCAACTGTTCTGCCTTATTATTATTCGACCAGGCTGGTCATTTATGAACATTTGAACATCTTGGCCATGTTCTGTTATAATCTCCACCCGGCACAGCCAGAAGAGGACTGGCCACCCCACATAGCCTGGTTCCTCTCTAGGTTTGTAAAGTGGCTGTTCCACTGGATGTCATAAGGTGAAAGCACCAATTTGTAAGTCGCTCTGGATAAGAGCGTCTGCTAAATGACTTAAATGTAAATGTAAATGTAGGTTTCTTCCTAGGTTTTGGCCTTTCTAGGAAGTTTTTCCTAGCCACCGTGCTTCTACACCTGCATTGCTTGCTGTTTGGGGTTTTAGGCTGGGTTTCTGTACAGCACTTTGAGATATCAGCTGATGTACGAAGGGCTATATAAATAAATTTGATTTGATTTATAGCTAATCAGAGCTACAGCAGGTCTTTTTTCAAACAAGCCATTTGACACACTGGCCTGCCATCATTCACTTTGAACTGGACTGTGTGTTTACAGGCAGTTGCAACAGAGCGACTTTAGATCATTAGAACGCATTCGCCAAAAGCCACAAAATACACCTGAATGGATTTCTGCACTTATGTAAACGAAACGGCAGTCCTCTTACGTTTGGGAACTTTACAGTTCTATTGATCAAACAACCATGAAAAGGTAAGATCTTTCTCCCTCAGTTTTGCACATCAACAACAACAAGATCAACAACTAATGCTAGCCAGAGCAAGATGAGATAAAATCTAACGAAGGAACATTAGATAAACCCTCTCAAAGTTTTCCCAGCTAGTTGGCCGTCACAATTGCACTGATAAACGATTGGGAATTGTAGCCTCCTCGTACTTCTACAGCTTGCCTGCCAATGCATGCTTATCCCAACCAAGCACCCAAGTTAGCTGGCTAAAGTTGGCTAGCTTGCTAGCTATTTCCAGACACAAACGAGAGAACACCTCACTGACCATTTTACTCGTAGCAGAGCTGTTTACATTTTTTTTGTAGAGCATTCTTGACTAACTGTTACTTTTTTTGTCTAGTTTACTGACATCGGTCATATTCATCAGGCATGGCGCGTTCGTAAATTCATCAGTTGTTCTGCGCTCTGGCACACTAAGAAAAAAAGATTGCAGTCAGAGTGCAGTATAACTGTACATTTCGATTGGGAAATGCTTAATGGTTGTGTTTTTGTATTCTTATGATTGAGACCTACTGGCTTATTGTGTCAGAGTTTATGGACTGCTTATCCTTTAACATCATGCTGTGTGTGACTGCTGTCTTTCCATCGGCCCTATGCAGTGGTGTAGTGGTGCCTGGAGAAGTGGATATATCCACATTTTGCCCAGAAGTTCCCAAGCGGCCCACCCAGCAAAGGAAAGGGATCCTGTGTTGAAAATCCTACGATTTCCTATGCTTTTTAAATTAGTTTTCCTATCGATTTTTCAGATTTTCACTCTCAAAATGACAGTAAAACAAATAATGCTAATATTTGATGGTCTCCGTCCACAACAGTACTTAAACCACATCAATCTGATTGGGTGGCCTGTCAGAGCCTGGCTCCCCAGTGGGTTGGCCTCTGTCCAGCCAGGCCCATCAATGTCGACACCCCTGATGCAAACAGAACATGATGACATGACTAACCAACACTTTGGTCTAAACTTTTACAATACCTGGTTTACATACCCATTGTTGCCTTGGTTAGCATTTACTGATATACATTTAAGACCTATAGGTTCACCACTGTACTAACCTGTCACACACTGAAGACCTATAGCTTCACCACTGTACTAACCTGTCACACACTGAAGACCTATAGGTTCACCACTGTACTAACCTGTCACACACTGAAGACCTAGACACACTGAAGACCTATAGGTTCACCACTGTACTAACCTGTCACACACTGAAGACCTATAGGTTCACCACTGTACTAACCTGTCACACACTGAAGACCTATAGGTTCACCACTGTACTAACCTGTCACACACTGAAGGTCTAGTCACACACTGAAGACCTTCACCACTGTACTAACCTGTCACACACTGAAGACCTATCACACACTGAAGACTAGGTTCACCACTGTACTAACCTGTCACACACTGAAGACCTATAGGTTCACCACTGTACTAACCTGTCACACACTGAAGACCTATAGGTTCACCACTGTACTAACTTGTCACACACTGAAGGTCTATAGGTTCACCACTGTACTAACCTGTCACACACTGAAGACCTATAGGTTCACCACTGTACTAACTTGTCACACACTGAAGGTCTATAGGTTCACCACTGTACTAACCTGTAACACACGGAAGACCTATAGGTTCACCACTGTACTAACCTGTCACACACTGAAGACCTATAGGTTCACCACTGTACAAACCTTGTCACGCCCTGGTCTAAGTATTTTGTGTTTTTCTTCATGTATTGGGTCAGGCCAGGGTGTGGCATGGAGTTTTTGTATTGTGGTGTGTTTTGTCTTGGGGTTTTGGTGTGTATGTATTTGGGATTGTAGCTAGTGGGGTTATCTAGCAAAGTCTATGGCTGTCTGGAGTGGTTCTCAATCAGAGGCAGGTGCTTATCGTTGTCTCTGATTGGGAACCATATTTAGGCAGCCATATTCTTTGAGTTTGTCGTGGGTGATTGTCCTTAGTGTCTTTGTTCCTGTCGCTGTGTTAGTTGACAAGTATAGGCTGTTTCGGTTTTCGTTATGTTTGTTGTTTTGTAGTGTATTGTATTGATTCGTGGATCGCAAACATGGATCGCAATCTACACGCTGCGTTTTGGTCCGACTCTCCTTCACCACACCTAGAAAACCGTTACAGAATCACCCACGACAAACTCAAAGAATATGGCTGCCTAAATATGGTTCCCAATCAGAGACAACGATAAGCACCTGCCTCTGATTGAGAACCACTCCAGACAGCCATAGACTTTGCTAGATAACCCCACTAGCTACAATCCCAAATACATACACACCAAAACCCCAAGACAAAACACACCACAATACAAAAACTCCATGCCACACCCTGGCCTGACCCAATACATGAAGAAAAACACAAAATACTTAGACCAGGGCGTGACAAACCTGTCACACACTGAAGACCTGTAGGTTCACCACTGTACTAACCTGTCACACACTGAAGGTCTATAGGTTCACCACTGTACTAACCTGTCACACTGAAGACCTATAGGTTCACCACTGTACTAACCTGTCACACTGAAGACCTATAGGTTCACCACTGTACTAACCTGTCACACTGAAGACCTATAGGTTCACCACTGTACTAACCTGTCACACTGAAGGCCTATAGGTTCACCACTGTACTAACCTGTCACACACGGAAGACCTATAGGTTCACCACTGGACTAAGTACAAATGTCCGACACCGAGACAAAACCGAGTCACTCAATATGTGGTCTCGAGACCCCAGCAGAACTCAAAATATAAGCGTGTTTAACTTAAACTCAAACAAACACTGTAAAGCCTCAAAACATGGTTAAAACGATCACTTTGATGTCATGGATGGTCAGTCCGTGTATCCATATCTCTGTCTATGAAGTTTACAGAGGTTCAATTTCTCTAGGCCCATCCCTCAGCTTTTTACCAAAACATAGGTGTGGTGTCTGCTTTGTTATTGCTACAATTGTAAACATAAACTAATCCCTGGCAACTCCAGCTTCCATAATGGATGTGTACAGTTATGCTGTGTGACAGTTAATCAAAAGGCTAGTCTTAACTAATCAGCCAGATTTCCAACTAAAATGTGTTCACTACTGACTTAACACAACACGAGTAACTGGGATTATCAAGATATGACAGTTTAGACAAATAACAGAAATGATTGCAGGCGTTGGGCACAATATGAACATGATGAGAAAAATGTCTGTCACGATGTGTGCTCAACATATGAGGGCTTGGTTGAGCTGCTGTCACACTGCCACTATCCTTAATATGCCAGTCCCAAAGCCACTATCCTTTCCCCATTCCATCAGGAAAACTCTTAATATGCCAGTCCCAAAGCCACTATCCTTTCCCCATTCCATCAGGAAAACTCTTAATATGCCAGTCCCAAAGTTGATCACCTTTTGTCACTACTTGATCTGTTAATAAATGTTCATATTGATCAAAGTCTGGTCATCATTACTTTAATCAGTCAGAGCCCCCATTCCTCCCCATATCCATGCATACACGCACGCACGCACACAAACACACAATGTTAAGCGTCAATTGGCTAGAGTACTTCCACTACCTAGCTCAATTCAGGGTTAAGAAGCTATGCCATTTCTGTCGATTGTCTCCCATTCAAGATCATGCTTCAGGAAGCTAGCAAACAAGTCCCTGAATGTTTCCCAAGCAACACTGAACATCTCTCCTACCTCGAGTGAACCCCATTGAATAATCGCATGTAACTTCATCAGCACCTAGTGAGGTATGAAGGCTAAACGAGAAGGAAAGTCTCACACCTGTATAAGGGGCCGATTCAGACTTCAGAAACATCTTTCCTACACACTTCCCAGTTGTTGGTATTCAGACTTACCTTTTACAGTCACGTAATGCACCCTATGGGTGTGGCTACCATGCACACACTGAATATGTTATTCAACTGCTGAAAACTCTCTCACTTGCTGGCCAACAGATTTTCTCATGGAGTTTTCCATCAATAGGGTTTTGAGTACATTTATTTTAAGCCATCCCTTTAAATACTGTGTACCTTTTAAGTTTGAATTTTGTCAACAAACTGACTAGAATATATTGAGAGAATGGGTCATCCATTATTAGGGATCAATAAAAGAAAGCCAGGTTTGCGGACGACACAACAGTGGTAGGCTTGATTACCAACAACGACGAGACGGCCTACTGGGAGGAGGTGAGGGCCCTCGGAGTGTGGTGTCAGGAAAATAACCTCACACTCAACGTCAACAAAACTAAGGAGATGATTGTGGACTTCAGGAAACAGCAGAGGGAACACCCCCCTATCCACATCGATGGAACAGTAGTGGAGAGAGTAGCAAGTTTTAAGTTCCTCGGCATACACATCACAGACAAACTGAATTGGTCCACTCACACAGACAGCATCGTGAAGAAGGCGCAGCAGCGCCTCTTCAACCTCAGGAGGCTAAAGAAATTTGGCTTGTCACCAAAAGCACTCACAAACTTCTACAGATGCACAATCGAGAGCATCCTGGCGGGCTGTATCACCGCCTGGTACGGCAACTGCTCCGCCCTCAACCGTAAGGCTCTCCAGAGGGTAGTGAGGTCTGCACAACGCATCACCGGGAGCAAACTACCTGCCCTCCAGGACACCTACACCACCCGATGTTACAGGAAGGCCATAAAGATCATCAAGGACATCAACCACCCGAGCCACTGCCTGTTCACCCCGCTATCATCCAGAAGGCGAGGTCAGTACAGGTGCATCAAAGCTGGGACCGAGAGACTGAAAAACAGCTTCTATCTCAAGGCCATCAGACTGTTAAACAGCCACCACTAACATTGAGTGGCTGCTGCCAACACACTGACACTGACTCAACTCCAGCCACTTTAATAATGGGAATTGATGGGAAATGATGTAAATATATCACTAGCCACTTTAAACAATGCTACCTTATATAATGTTACTTACCCTACATTATTAATCTCATATGCATACGTATATACTGTACTCTATCATCGACTGCATCCTTATGTAATACATGTATCACTAGCCACTTTAACTATGCCACTTTGTTTACATACTCATCCCATATGTATATACTGTACTCGATACCATCTACTGTATCTTGCCTATGCTGCTCTGTACCATCACTCATTCATATATCCTTATGTACATATTCTTTATCCCCTTACACTGTGTATAAGACAGTAGTTTTGGAATTGTTAGTTAGATTACTTGTTGGTTATTACTGCATTGTCGGAACTAGAAGCACAAGCATTTCGCTACACTCGCATTAACATCTGCTAACCATGTGTATGTGACAAATAACATTTGATTTGATTTGATTGATCTAGATATATGCATATTCATCTCCGTTTCAGCACCAATTGGGAGATTTAAAACTATTCAGATCTTGTAGGTTATTTAGGGTTAGTGAAGTGTTTATAAATGATTAAAAAAACAGGTTTGGAGAGCCTTTCCACAATAAATATATTGTTTAATACAAAATGCAGTGATTGCCATATTCATGGTTAATCGCTGAAAAATTGGAAAGTGAGAAAAGTGTACAATAGGTGTTGAACAATAGTCCTGTAAAATATCCTATTCCTCACTAATCATGGAACTGTATGACAACGGTCCAGTCGTGGTGAACCTCACACCAGGCTCCAGGTATAAACCGCTACATATGGTCAGAGTACCATAATGATTCAAATAGGCTACACGTCCCATATTATTGCACAACGTTAGCCTAATACGATCCACTATTGCTCGCGACCCTCAGTAACAACTACACGGAAGGTGACAGAGGAAAGAAAGGTAAATGGAATGGAATGGAGTGATGCAAAATGTAGGCTACAAATTGAACGAAACTAACATTAAAGTGACAGTTATAAATGAATGGGTATTACTCACAGTGGCTCCCAATAGTAGCTAATTTAACACGATACAAATTGTAAAATAAAAAATAAAATGGAGAAAAGCCGGGGCATATAATTAAAATATTCTATAGTGCATAAATCAACTTGGTATGTTGGGCGCTACAGAAGCCTATAGAAGCCAAATGTCATCCCCGCAAATGATGACACACAATAAAAATTCAGAATAAAGGCACAGCTATTTATAGCCTACTTCACTGTGGAAAAGGGGTCGCAATACATGTCATGTTGATATGATTTTCAGTTTGCTTCCATATGACTGGTCATCGTAAACAATTGCGATTAGTATTTACAATCCCCTTCTCCAAACAGAAGGATTACTCATTTACCTAGCTCTTATCAATAGCTCTCAATGTACAAGTTACAGTGCATGGAGAATGGTGTTATTTCTATCATAGAAATATCGGAACCGACAGGTGCTCGACATTATTCATGGTTTCCTCCAACGTAAAAGTGGTGGAATTATTCGGGAATTAAGTCAAGGTCAGAATATGGCTTATCTGAAGACACCTCCGCCACACCTCCGTTTCTTTTATCTCCACCCAAAATGCATACCTTGGAAAAACGGACTTTTCCCCATTCCGTAAGTTCAGGGTCAGAATATGAAGAGAGAAAAGTGCAAAAGCCTGGAATAAAGTTCCATGCCCCTAAGAGCATGTCTGAGTGTTCTCTATTCTGAAGCAGCCAAGTAGCCAAGAGATACTTTAGGCTGCAGATATACAGTAAAGCAGTTGTGCCTCTCTGATTTTGCACTCTCCTGTGGGTTGAAGCTGGTCTGAAGCTGTTGAGCCCCAGTGCCCAGAAGCAGCTCTGTCCACTGGGAGAGACACGGAATGGGCTGTCAGCCGCCTGGCGCCTGTCTCACCCTACCTGCTGGGAAAATTAGTCCTGCCTGTGGGGAACATGATAAATAGGCTCCGTTTTGCTGGGTTACCAGCGCCACACTCTCCCAGTGGCCATTGAAGGTGTACATTTTCCCATTGAAGTCGGTTACGATGCCAAACTGTAGTCAGGTCAAGACCCTGGGGAGGACGACGAGCACACAGATGAGCTTCCCAGAGACGGTTTCTGACAGTTTGTGCAGATATTCTTCAGTTGGCCAAACCCACAGTTTCATCAACTGTCCCTCCCGCAGGTAAAGAAGCCGGATGTGGAGGTCCTGGGCTGGCATGGTCTGCGGTTGTGAGGCCAATTGGACATACTGCCAAATTCTCTAAAACGATGTTAGAGGCGGCTTATGGTAGAGAAATTAACATGAAATTATCTGGCAACAGCTCTGGTGTACATTCCTGCAGTCAACATGCCAATTGCATTCTCCCTCAAAACTTGAGACGTCTGTGGCATTGCATTGTGTAACAAAACGGCACATTTTAGAGTGGCCTTTTATTTTCCCAGCACAAGGTGCACCTGTGTATTGATCATGCTGTTTAATCAGCTTCTTGATATGCCACACAAGTCATGTGGATGGATTATCTTGGAAATGAGAAATGCTCAGTAACATGGATGTAAACAAGGGCCTCCCGGGTGGCGCGGTGGTCTAAGGTACTGCATTGCAGTGCTAGCTGTGCCACCAGCAATTCTGGGTTCGAGCCCAGGCCCTGTCGCGACCGGGAGGCCCATGGGGTGGCGCACAATTGGCCCAGCGTTGTTAGGGAGGGTTTGGCTGGCAGGGATATCCTTGTCTCAATAGGCACTAGTGACTTCTGTGTCCCGGCTGGGCGCAGTGCACGCTAACCAGGTCGCCAGGTGTATGGTGTTTCTTATGACACATTGGTGCGGCTGGCTTCCAGGTGTGCATGGTGACAAGGGATGTCCTTGTCCCATCGCGTGTCTGCCAGGCGTACAGAGGCGAAGGTGCAGCTGGCTTCCCGGTTAAGTGGGCAGTGTGGCTTGGTTGTGTTTCAGAGGACGCACCGCTCTCGACCTTCGCCTCTCCTGAGTCCGTACGGGAGTTGCAGCAATGGGACAACACTGTAACTAACAATTGGATACCATGAAATTGGGGAGGAAAAAGGGGTAAACAAACAAATGAATAAAAAATGTCATGACAGACCTGATGGACACAGAAAATGATTCTAGACCAATTACTGAGATGTACCCATGGGACTGGTTTTGTTTACTAAACCAAACAATGGCAGACATGTAACAGCTGCTAATCAGATTGAGAGTACCGTCCTAAAGTCCTCCTCTCTTCATCCCATAGACAGTGGCCGGGCCTTGGTACATTTTCACTTTAAATGACCCAATGGACATCAGCATTCGTGGAGGTGTATGCAGGTGGCCCAGACAGCAATGGCAAGGAGGGGAATTTCACACCCACAGCACTCTCATGCTTCATTTCCATGTCACAGCGTCAACTAGAGCTCTGTGCCTGACAGAATACATTATGTTGCTCATTTACAGAGCAGCTGCCCTTATCCAAAGCAATTTACAATGCTTACAGTTGTCATACCGTACATTCTCTGGACAGATGGATGTTTAGTGCAGTAATCAAATGTAATTGTTTCTCCACTGCATAAAACAGACATGTTCCCTCCCTATGAGGACCTGAGTTTTGAGACTTTTGAGACAACCTTTGAGACATCTCAAGGTTACCTGATGCACAGTGTACAAAACATTAAGAACACCTTCCTCCCCCCTTTTCAATTCGTCAGGGCATGGAATCCACAAGGTGTCGAAAGCGTTCCACACGGATTCTGGCCCAGGTTGACTCCAATGCTTCCCACAGTTGAGTCAAGTTGGCTGGATGTCCTTTGGGTGGTGGACCATTCTTGATACACACCAGAGGAGGCTGGTGGGAGGAGCTATAGGAGGACGGGCTCATTGTAATGGCAGGAATGGAATCAATGGATGTGAGCCAAACACATTTTTTCCATGTGTTTGGTACCATTCCATTAATTCCATTCCAGCCATGATAATAAGCCAGTCCTCCTATAGCTCCTCCCATCAGCCTCCTCTGAGCATGAAAAACCCCAGCAGCTTTGCAGTATTGACACAAACTGGGGCACCCGGCATCTACTACCATTCCCCGTTCTAATTTAAGACACTTAAATCATTTTTACCTTCTGATTGGCACACATACACAATCCATGTTTCATTTGTCTCAAGGCCTAAAAATCCTTATTTAACCTGTATCCTGATTGAAGTGGAATTAACAAGTGACATCAATAAGGGATCATAACTTTCACCTGGATTCACCTGGTCAGTCTATGTCATGGAAAGAGCAGGTGTTCATAATGTTTTGTACACTCAGGGATGACCTGAAGTATTATACTTTTATAAAATGTTATGCTGTTTTCAAACTAAACACAATACCTTGCTCTTGTTAAAGTTTTTAGTATTGATAGACACACATAATACATTGACATAAATTAGTATATTTTGGCGCAATATAGGCCTCTACAAAAGAGACATCAAATGAATTAATTATCTATACCGAGACTGAAGGCTCAGAGAGAGTACTTAAGAACATAATGGTGGATTCTCTTGTTTTATTAGTGTTGATGTGATCAAAGACTTCATCGACTTCAAAGGATTGATATACTGAGTCTGAGAGGCGCTCAGTAGGTCAATGGAAGGAATCAATTGTATTTTGTACCTGCAGCCTGATACAAAGAAGCTTTACATGTGCATTACACTCAGAGAATGGTAGTCAAATACATTTATATTTTTCACATGCGCCGAATACAACAGGTGTAGACTTTACCGTGAAATGCTTTACTTACGAGCCCTTCCCCAACTATACACAGTTAAACACCAAGAAAAAAAGTCAAAAGGAACAGGAAAGCAGCAGCGTATGTGAAGAGTGAAGAGTGTGTGTTGGACTGTCAGTGTAGTATGTGTGAATGTGTGGGTAGAATCTAATGAGTGTGCATGGAGCCAAAGCAAGAGAAAAAACTGGAAAAAATAGGAGGTCAATGCAAATGGTCCCAGTAGACATTTGATTAACTGTTCAGCAGTCTTATGGCTTGAGGGTAGAAGCTGTTCAGGAGCCTTTTGGTCCCAGACTTGGTGCTCCGGGAGCCACTTGCAGTGCGATAGCAGAGAGTCTATGACAGTCTATGACTTGGGTGGCTGGAGTCCTTGACAATATTTAGGGCCTTCGTCTGACACTGCCTGGTATAGAGGTCCTGGATGGCAGGGAGCTTGGCCCCAGTGATGTACTGGACTGTACGCATTACCCTCTGTAGCGCCTTGCAGTTGGATGTCAAGCAGTTGCCATACCAAGCAGTCATGCAGCCAGTCAAGATTGCTCTCAATGGTGCAGCTGTAGAACTTTTTGAGGATCTGTTGTGGGTCATGATGTCAAAAGTAGGGGATCAGAAACTAGGTTTAGTTATTTATCCTCCATATTCCAGGTATAGGCTACTTTGTTCACAGGTTTGGGTAGGTTACATTCTAAATGTAATCTGTTACAGTTACTAGTTACTTGTCCAAACTTGGATTTTCCAAACTCAGTAACATAATCTGATTACTTTCCCCTTAAGAGGCATTAGAAGACAAAATGTATCCATCAAAACACCCTTTTTTCAATGCTGAATTGAACGTCACGAGAAAACAGAAAGGTGTCAATGTATTTTTTTCTCACAAACATCCTTTTTGAATTAAAAAAGTAAACAATAAGTATTCTAGTTTTTCAAAAGTATCTGCAAACTGATTACAATATTTATTCTGGTAATGTAAGTGATTACAGTTAAATCAGATTACATGTTACTCCCCAACCCTGCTCTTCAGTGTCATTCAGTACATTTTTCATCCCTTTCTGCTGCTCGAATGGATTCCATTCTCTCACTTCCTTGGCTGCTCTCTCAAGAACCTCAAAGGGAGCTAAACCCCTGCTTGTTTTACATTTGTATACACAGGGCATGATGATGTCTGCCCTGTAATAATACAAATGCATATTGAGTTCATATGCATGACACATTGGAAAGACACTATGCATATTGTGCATAAAATGGACAAAATGTAATCCTAATTTGTATGGGGTCTGGTGGCCATTGGCTCAACTTACCCCAAGGCAAACAGTTTGACCATATATTAGTCCACAAAGCTACAAGGATGGACTTTCATGCTAGGTTTAGGACCTCATATTGTATCTTATAGAGACCCCAACTGATGTTTAAAACAATCTTAAAATAATCTACTTTGGTTTAGATGCAAGCATCATGAAACCTATAACACAATACATATTATTTTTGGGACGCAACTTGCTTACCACTTTTTCCATCTGGTTTCTTCCTTCACAGACTCCATGAAAGGATGTCCTCTTCCTAAAAATCTGGTCACATTATTAATTATGTGTATGGTTTCCTAGAAACAAGGGGTGGCAAAACTAACCGTTTGGCTTAATTTACCCACTCTCCCCTACTACTAGACAAATCCTCCACAGGATCAAGATTCACCATCCCAAGAACATCCTAAAATCATCCTTGGGGGACGTCCCGGGAACTAACCAGGAACTAGACAAAACCTCCAAAGGACCATTACACAATTACCTTACAACTTGAGGTGAACATTTCGTGACTTTCCAGGGACACCCTAAAGACAAACTTTTGTTTGCAGGGTTAGCCGAACAGGTTTTAAGAAGTTCAAAGACATTCAAAGTTGCTCCATAGAAGCCACTCCTCCGTAGATATAATTCTGTGGGCCTTATTCAGATAATGCATGTCATAACAAGATGAACAGCACTTCAAGGCAAGCTTCCTCCATCCTCGCTCGCTCTCTCCTCCTCAAACTTTCAGTTGCATCTCGCGCCTTACACTTTGACTGGCAGCACAATGTGTGTGTTTGTCTTTCATTATGTTTAAACCATGCTGTTATGGCAAAAAACGATTTGCTCTGAACGACTTTCCTATACTGATTAAATCGCTTACCCACTCCACAGCAACCATCTCTATCCACACTGACTGGTGAACAGTGGTGTAAAGTACTTAAGTAAAAATACTTTAAAGTACTACTTAAGTAGTTTTTCGGGGTGTCTTTACTTTACTATTAATTTTTTTTTGACAACCTTTACTTTTACTTCACTACCTTCCTAAAGATAATTATATACTTTTTACTCCATACATTTTCCCTGACACCCAAAAGTACTCGTTACATTAAATTATGAAATTCGCACACTTATCAAGAGAACATCCCTGGTCATCCTTACTGCCACTGATCTGGCGGACTCACTAAACACAAATGCTTTGTTTGTAAATTATGTCTGAGTGTTGGAGTGTGACACTGCCTATCCGTAAATAAATACAACAAGACAATTGTGCCATCTGGTTTGCTTAATATAAGGAATTTACTTTTACTTTTCATACTTAAGTATATTTTAGCAACTACATTTACTTTTGATACTTAAGTATATTTAAAATCAACTACTTTTCAACTTTTACTGAAGTAGTATTTTCTATTAACTTCTATGGCTGGGGGCAGTATAGAGTAGCTTGGATGAATAAGGTGCCCAGAGTAAACTGCGTGCTACTCAGTCCCAGAAGCTAAGATATGCATATTATCAGTTTCAGATAGAAAACACTCTGAAGTTTCTAAAACTGCTTGAATGATGTCTGTGAGTATAACAGAACTCATATGGCAGGCAAAAACCTGAGAAAAAATCCAACCAGGAAGTGGGATATCTGAGGTTTGTAGTTTTTCAACTCATTTCCTATTGAAGATACAGTGGGATATTGGTCATGTTGCACTTCCTAAGGATTCCACTAGTTGTAAATAGTCTTTAGAACCTTGTTTGATGCTTCTACTGTGAAGTGGGGGCGAATGAGAGGGGAATGAGTCAGGGCTCTGGCAGAGAGCCAGAGCTGACCACGCTCGTTCACGTGAGAGCGAGCTCTGTTCTATTGCATTTCTACAGACATAGGAATTCTCTGGTTGGAACATTATTGAAGATTTATGTTAAGAATATCCTAAGGATTGATTCTATATTTCGTTTGACATGTTTCTACGACCTGTAATATAACTTTTTGGACTTTTTGTCCGTACTTTCCGCTGGACTTGCACGCGCGTCATGAGTTTGGATTTGTTTACCAAACGCGCTAACAAAAGGAGGTATTTGGACATAAATGATGGACATTATCGAACCAAACAAACATTTATTGTGGAACTGGGATTCCTGGGAGTGCATTCGGATGAAGATCATCAAAGGTAAGTGAATATTTATAATGCTATTTCTGACTTCTGTTGACTACACAACATGGCGGATATCTGTTTTGCTTAATTTGTTGTCTGAGGGCCGTACTCAGATTATTGCATGGTGTGCTTTTTCCGTAATTTTTTAAATCTGACACAGCGGTTGCATTAAGGAGAAGTGTATCTATAATTCCGTGCATAATAGTTGTATCTTTTATCAATGTTTATTATGACTATTTCTGTAAATTGATGTGGCTCTCTGCAAAATCACTGGATGTTTTGGAACTACTGAACGTAAAGCGCCAATGTAAACTGAGATTTCTTTATATAAATATGAACTTTATCGAACAAAACATACATGTATTGTGTAACATGAAGTCCTATGAGTGTCATCTGATGAAGATCATCAAAGGTTAGTGATTCATTTTATCTATATTTCTGCTTTTTGTGACTCCTCTTTTTGGCTGGAAAAATTGTGTTTTTCTGTGAATAGGCACTCACCTAACCTAATCGTTTGTGGTGCTTTCGCTGTAAAGCCTATTTGAAATCGGATACTGTGGTGGGATTAACAAGAAGTGTATCTTTAAAATGGTGTGAAATACTTGTATGTTTGAGGAATTTTAATTATGAGATTTCTGTTGTTTGAATTTGACGCCCTGCACTTTCCCTGACTGTTCTCATTAGCGGGATCTCAGCCCAAAGAGGTTTTAAGGTATATTTACTTTTACACAAGTATGAGAATTGGGTACTTTTTCCACTACTGCAGGTGAAGAAATTTAAAGTCGCCCTAAATGTAAAATAAATTATATTTTAGAGGTTTAAAAAGGAAGAGAAAGGATCAGTATAAACGGTAATTTTGGGGGTTTCGACCTGTTCATAACAGCAGTGGAACGGAATGACGAAAAACAATGGTTGTGTTCAGAACGAAATGATTGGAAAATAATTTCAGTTCCAACACTTTAATTTGTATTATTATACATTTTTTAACCCCATTTTTCCCCAAAGAGCTCAGGCAAGGTGAAGGTCGGAACATGCAATCCCTCCAAAAACACTGCTTCACATTGTTCGCTTTACCCGGATGCCAGCCGCACCAATGTGTCAGAGGAAACACCGTTCGACTGACAACTGAAGTCAGCTTGTAGGCACCCAGCCTGCCACAAGGAGTCACTAGAGCGTGATGAGCCAAGGAATGCTCCCCGGCCAAACCGTTCCCTAACCCGGACGGTGCTGGGCCAATTTTGCACCGCCCTATGGGGCTCCAGGTCACGGCAGGCTGTGACACAGCCTAGGATCAAACCCCAGGCTGTCGTGGCACCTCAGCTGTGCGATGCAGTGCCTTAGACAGCTGCACCACTCGGGAGGCAACCCTTTCTTTTATCATACAATGTTTTTAACTCCCCTTTAACTTAACATACATGATTACATGTTCATTTAAACAGTTATTGTTATTATTCATCATGTCCTCACCTGAGATTTGAGCTCACAACTTCTTGGTTCACGGCATTCCGATCTTCCTACTTCACCACTATGTCTGTGTCAGTTATCAATTAATCTGACAATACGCTTAATTTAACTATCCGGCGTCATTTGGGTTCTTGCATTGGAATTATTTCATGCTAAACCACAATAAACATACATGTTAAAATGCTTTTGGCTACGAACTAACAGGTTCAATCACACAAGATCTCAGCTGCGCTTTATCAGAACCTTGGACAGCACCCTACACACTAAAGTAAGACTTTGATTAAAAAAAACAACCAGCTAGATTGTTTCAATATTACCTTTTCAAAAGAGTTGCAGCCTCCTTGATGCTTTGTGGAACTTCCTGAGTTCGATTATTCGATTATTCCATTCTCCCGGAAATCTTCTTGTAAAATCCCTCTCAAATGCCAGTTGGATTAATTGAGCTTTCCTCGGGTGTAGCATGCTTCTTCTGTGCTGACTGAACACGTTTGTCAAAGTGGATAATGTACTGTAGGCTATTTGGCACACTTGGTGCATGTACAGTTTAGGCCCTAAAGCTTACATTTAAGCACTAATTAATGCCAGATCGCCTAAAATAATGAAAGAAAAACCTCAATAAATTGAATAAATTACACATTTATGGATTTTCTAAGGTATTGTTTTCTCTTTATCCAACCTGCCTGCCACCCACCCGCCCTTCATCCACACAATATTTAATTACTCTAAACCCACCCTCTCCGCAGGTTATGAGTCAACCCCACCCATCACTAGTGTACAAACGGACACTACGCCCTCTGGTGCACACCTTCGCTCTAGCCGTAATACATTCTTTATCTCCTCTGGAATTTGTGGTGGAAGGAATCACTGTAATGACTGCAGAACTTGGCCTACTGAAGGCATTGAAGAATAAAGGGCAGTTGCAACTATAGGCCTAGATTATAACATAAACAACATTCAAATAATTTCTCACCATGATAGACATATTGACAAGGCTTCAAATAAAATTGTGTTCTTTAATAGAAATTAACAAGATAAATGAGATAAACAAACCCATTGGCAAGAAGGTTTATGGTAGAGAAATAGCCTTTACTTCAACAAACAAGATTAAGTATGAATGGGTGCCATGTTGGTATGATTCATTTTCACTCCTCACTCTCTCCCTGTGATCCATTCAAATGTTTAGCTGCTAATGCTTAGCTGATCATCTACGTTCTTGAAAGGAACTGCTTCAGAGCATCAGTGTGAGAGAGCGTTCCTTTAGTTTGAGTCCACTGTAGAGTTCCTATCTGGTCCAGTTCATTTCTCTGTCGACACACAAACACACACAAGCACGAGAAATAAACGAATGCGTGCATGCACGTGTGCACACAAATACACGCATGCACACACAAACATAGCAGGACACAGACAGGATTAATGTGCGGTATAGTTGGTCAGCCATTCCCTTATTGTAGTGCCAGCGGCCTCACAAAAAGTAATTGTGTCTGGTGAAGCAACCACTTGCTTCGTCCCTGCCGTAATTTAAGTCATCGTCCCGTTAGGCGGTCAAATGACTGTGTGTGGAGCAGCAGGACATAGAAGGATTCATTGCTCTACAGTCTTAACATCTCAAAGTCACTGTGCAGCATTACAGCTCAGTCAACCAGGCATGTTTTGTGCCTGTTTTGCCCCCATTTTATGATATATTACAGATAGAGCTGAAAGTTCATGGGCGTTATGACATTTCATGTCTTCATACATATTCCAACATGTCTGTTCCTCCGGATAGGGTTTTGGGCTAGGCACAAATAAACATGGACCCTAACCCAACAAACCTAACCTTTACCTTAAACCAAACCCTAAACCTAATTTTCAACCTGATCTTAACTATATGACTTGGCATGCTATGTTCACACAAGTGCAACAATGCCAAAAATTTTTTTTTTTTTTTCATGTGAACATTATACTCCAAATTGCTTATTAGCAATCATTACAATTTGAATTCAAGTCCAAGCAAAGAAAAAGATAGGAAAATGTTCAGTATATTGTAGGTCCCTGCCTAAGCCTGAATACCAAACTCTCAAGTAATTTTCGATCAAGATAGAAAGTCAATATACTTTGTAGCAATTTATTTCAGAACATTAAATGTGTAGCATGAAACAATTTCCAAATTAATTTAAATGAACCCAGCTAGTACATAACGTTCTGAGAACAATATCTTTCTTAGAGCTTGGTAAGAGTGTCACGCCCTGACCTTAGAGCTTTTTATGTCTCTATTTTGGTTTGGTCAGGGTGTGATTTAGGTGGGCATTCTATGTTCTTTATTTCTAGGTTTTGTGTTTCTATGTTTTAGCCAGATATGTCTATCGTTGTCTCTGATTGGGAATCATACTTAGGCAGCCTGTTTTGCCACCTGAGGTTGTGGGATGTTGTTTCTTGTTAGCTCTGTGTAGCCTTCAGAACGTGACAGTGGTTGTTATTTTTTGTTGTTTTGTTTAGTGTTCAGTTGAAATAAAGTATGAACACCTACCACGCTGCACCTTGGTCCACTTCTTCCGATGAGCGTTATAAAGAGTGTGGTTGTCCTATGGTTATTTTGCATACAACCTTCAAAACAACTTCTGGGAATGGTGAGGTGTAGATGCTTGGCTTTGAAACATTCTCAGCACATTTAAGAAACTTGACAAAAAAAACATGTGATTTTCTTGGTAATCAAGGCAAAGGGTGGCTACTTTGAAGAATCTAAAATCTAAAATATATTTTGATTTATTGAACAGTTTTTGGTTACTACATGATTCCATGTGTTAATTCATAGTTTTGATGTCTTCACTATTATTCTACAATGAAGAAAATAATCAAAATAAAGAAAAACCCTTGAATGAGTAGGTGTGTCCAAACTTTTGACTGGTACTGTATTTCTTTACCCCTATTTTGTGATATGCAATGGGTATTTACAGTCTTGTCTGATCGCTGCAACTCCCGTATGGACTCGGGAGAGGCGAAGGTTGAGAGCCATGCATCCTCCGAAACACGAACCTGCACGAACCTGCTTATTGACACACTGCTCGCTTAACCCGCAAACAAGCCGCACCAATGCATCGGAGGAAGCCAGCCACACCAATACATCGGAGGAAACACCGTACAAATGGCGACTGCATCAGCATGCATGTGCCCGGCCTGCCACAGGAGTCACTAGAGGGCGATGGGATAAGGACATCCAGGCCGGCCAAACCCTCCCCTAATCCGGACGACGCTGGGCCAATTGTGCTCCGCCTCACATTTTTTCCCCACATTAAAAACCACAAATCTTTAGTAACATTCAGAGAATGTTCTAAGAATGTTATTTAAAAACATACATTCCCTTCTCAGAAACTGAACTTTCCATAAAAAACACTTTGAAAAATGTAGTAATGTTCAGAGAACGTTCTTAGAATGTTATTTAAAAACATATATTCCGTTCTCAGCATCAACAAAACTCTATCTATCTTGTTAAGTGTGTTGAGTTGTGTTGGTCTCGCTCACTAATTGGCAACACCTGATCTTAATTTGTCGCCCTTGAAATGGGGTCTGTTAGAATAGACTAAAATGAAAAAATATGACATCCTAGCTCCATCTTGGTGGTGCAGTAGACTATATCTATAGATAGAGAACAGAAGATTTTGGTTTCAAATCTCACTTGATGCTGTGTCATAATGAAACAAGTGTGTTTGCATGATTAATGACCAAGGAAACTATTGTTTTAATGTCCAGTGTTATTAGAAGTCTTATTGAAACATTCAGTTAAAGTTTTAAGGAAAAGCTCCAAATAACTTTCAAGGAGCCAGAGTAAAACATTCTCAGAACCTCATTTGCAACCCAAAAATAAACTTTCCCAGAACAGGCAACCTTTTCACTTCTATTCTCAGAACGTTTTAAAAAAAAGTTAAGTTTTACTGGTCTCGAAACGTATGGTTTCGTTCCCACAACTAATGTAAAACCAAAAATATACATTCCCACAACTTCCAAGGACCCAACTATGGTACCTGTGAATATTCAAATGATGTTCAGTGTACAGAAATGTCAATTGGATGGTTGCAAGATATGTAATAAAGCATGTACAATGAATTATTATATGTAAATAAATGTGTCAAATCTGTGATTTTTTTTTTTGGTAGCATATCCTGATTTACATTTTTTTTCATTATTATGTGAATATTCTATAAATGGCTTGTAACTGTATTAAATAGCTGGTAACTCGTAACCTTCTCTGTGGGTCACCACCTTGCCATGTTGGAGATACCTGAGTGTCACGACTTCCACCGAGGGTGGTTCCTCTCCCTGTTCGGGAGGTGCTCGGCGGTCGTCGTCGCCGGCCTACTAGCTACCACCGATCCATTTTTCTTTTTCGTATGGTTCTGTCTGTTTCTTACACCTGTGTTCTATTGAGTTCATTTCTGTGGGTTTATTAACCTCGTTGCCTGCTGGTATTTTGCGCGGGATTATCTCTGTGTTTGTTTGGTGCATGTGCTAGATTGCGCCACAGGCTATTCTCACGGTCGTTTGTGCCGTTGTGATTTATTTAGGAGTAGATTGTTTTTCCTCCTGTTGTCACTTCGAATTCCTGTTTTGTTTGGCGCCTTCGTTGGGTTTGTTTCCTGACCAGTTTTGTTGTGTTTTGGGACTTCCCAAATAAATATTTTCTATTTGGACGTCAGTGCTCTCCTGCTCCTGACTCTTGCACCCACCTCGTCCTAGTGAGGTCACCCATGACGTAAAGGTCCAGGGGGAGGTTCCAGACGAAGCACGATCTCATCTTTAGAGATGGAGTCCTGCCGGTCTCAAGCCCGGGACAAAAGAAAAGGGTTGGATTTAGGGCTAGCGTCCTTACTCTGGAAAACCGAATAGAGAAAACGTTGTTGTGGTTTTCTAATGGACTAATGGACCTGGATTAATGACAGATGTGGGCTAACCTGCAAGGAAGCCCTCACCCTGAAAATTGATCTCCTAACACCCAAAATGAATATCGACGTTGGAAGCTGGAATGTAAGGACCCTGCATCAAACTGGAAGACTTGCACATGTCGTCCAAGAGATGCACACATATGGCCTAGGCATTCTGGGCATCAGTGAGGCATGCAGGACTGGAAATGGGAGGAGCAACTTGACCACAGGAGACACCATTCTTTGGTCAGGAAGGAATGACCACGACAAAGAGCTCTCATCATCCAAAAGAAGCACAAAAAAGTGGAAACCAATCAAAGAACGACTGCTCGATGCAAGGTTCAACTCAAAATTGAACTGTCAGTAATAATCTGCTACTCCCCTAGAAATGACACAGACAAAGAGCACAAAGACATTTTCTATGAAAGCCTACAATCATCCCTAGAGCAAGTTCCAAAACACGACCTACTCCTGATTCTTGGTGATTTCAATACAACCTGGTAATAGGAGGGACGATCTTCCTACATAAAACCATACACAAAGTGACCTGGAAATCACCTGACGGAAGAACTGAGAACGAAATGTACCACATCTTCATCAATGGAAAATGAATACGCTTCCTTAAAGATGTAAGGACCAAAATAGTGGCAGATATAGGCAGCGACCACAGCCTGCTGATCAGGAATTTGTCTCTGAAGTTGAGGAAAGCTAAACTGGGTGAGAAAAATAACAACCAGTTTGACTCTGCCAAGTTGAAATACAGGTCAGGCATCAGTTCAACATTGCCCTAAAGAATAGATTCAACATCCTCCAAAAGAAAGTGCCGATGACCATTTACTCTTTTAATTAGGGCTAGGCCCCTTTTTTCTCAATTTCCGCCTGAATGACGTGCCCAAAGTAAACTGCCTGTAGCTCAGGCCCCGAAGCCAAGATATTCATATAATTGGTACGATTAGAAATAAAACACTTTGAAGTTTGTAGAAATGTTAAAATAATGTAGGAGAATATAACACAATATAAGATATGGTAGGACAAAATCCAAAGAAAAACCAACCAGAATTGTTTTGATAGAGAGACCATCCTCTTAGAAAGGCAAGTAAAGGTCATATTGAAAATTAGCTTCCTGGTTGCAATTCCTATGGCTTCCACAGGGTGTCAGAAGGGTATGTTCAAGGTTTCAGGCTTGTAACTTCAAAAACGAAAACGAAATATCAGTTTTAGTACAGGGACACAGTCTTGGAAATTCGTGTTTGCGCGTGCCATGAAGACAGTACGCACCTGCTAAAATCGGTTTCCTATTGAACATACTTATTTCCGTAAGAAATAGTATAGTTTGATTACATTTTAGGGTATCTCAGGAGTAAATAGAAACATATTTTAACTTTTTGAAAGTTTAGGGGTAGATTTTCGGATTCCTTTCTCTGCATGTTGAACGAGTGGTTTACTCAAATCGATGGCGCCAACTAAACAGACTTTATGGCATATAAAGAAGGATTTTATTTAACAAAACGACACTACATGTTATAGCTGGGAGCCTTTGGATGACAAATCAGAGGAATAATTTCAAAAAGTAAGTGAATATTTAATTGTTACTTGTGAATGTATGAAACCTGTGCTGGTGGAAAAATATTTTGATGTGGGGCAACATCGTCAAACAATTGCACCGCATGTTTTCGCTGTAATAGCTACTGTAAATCGGACAGTGCAGTTAGATTAACAAGAATGTAAGCTTTCAGCCGAGATAAGACACTTATATGTACCTAAATGTTTAGACGGTTCTGGGCTATAGATGAAAAACAAAAAAAGGAATGGAAGACAATAGAACAAAGGAAAGTTATCAAGAAACACATCATGTGTACAAAATCTACAAGACTAAAGGAAAAACTCTCCAAAGAATAGCCTCAGTTAGACATAGAGGTAAAGAAACGTGATAGAAATGTTCACTGAAAATGTGTCTACAGAAGCAGAAGAGGCAGCCAAGAAACAAGGCTTGAAATCCTTTTACAGAATAACAAATGAGCTATAATTTACACAGTGGTGTTAAGTACTTAAGTAAAAATACTTGTATCATTTTTGGGGGTATCTGTACTTTAGATTTTACTTCACTACATTCCTAATGAAAAAAAATACTTTTTACTCCATACATTTTCCCTGATGCACAAAAGTACTCGTTACATTTTGAATGCTTAGCATCCCTACTAAAAAGGCTTTCGACAGTCTCCACCGAATATCCCTATGGAAAATACTTTGCCACTATGGAATCCCTCCCAAAATGGCCAGTCAACGTAATCAATACCTTGTGATTTCTGCTGTCAGGTTGTCTGTAATGGACACGTAAACAACAGAGTCAACGCTGGTGTTAAACAAAGAGGCATTCTTTCTCCCACCCAGTTCATAATAGCCATTGACTGGCTTATGACCCTGAAAAACTGAAAGAGTGGCATGAGATGGACACTCACCTCAACTCTGGAAGACCTTGATTATGCAAATGTTAGCAAGCTGACAAACACATGCCTCCAAATTGGTTTGAAAATCAATGAAAAGAAAACCAAGCTCGTGAAGAAAAAACAAAAGACAGACACAAACATTAACATATATGGAGAAGCAGTGGAGGAAATTCAAGAATTCCTCTACCTAGGCAGCAAGGTCACTGATGATGGAGATCCAGAAAAAGATGGCAACACCAAGATCATCAAAGCAACATACACTTTTGGCATGTTAACTCTTGATACTAGCCATCCCGGATCCGGGATCGTGAATACAGCCTCAAGCTCATTACCATAACGCAACGTTAACTATTCATGAAAATCGCAAATGAAATGAAATTAATAAGCTAGCTCTCAAGCTTAGCCTTTTGTTAACAACACTGTCATCTCAGATTTTCAAAAACATGCTTCTCAAGCATAGAAAACTAGCATTTGTGTAACAGTACTGATAGCTAGCGTAGCATTTAGCGTTAGCATCAGCAGGAAACATTTTCACAAAAACCAGCAAAAACATTCAAATAATTTAGACAAAGGACACCGGGCGGACCCCTGGCAAATGTAGTCTCTTATGGCCAATCTTCCAATGATATGCCTACAAATACGTCACAATGCTGCAGACATCTTGGACGAACGGCAGAGAGCTTAGGTCCATTCATCACACATTCATAGCCATATAAGGAGGCGATGGGAAACAGAGCCTCAAAAATTCTGCTCATTTCCTGTTTGAGGTTTCATCTTGGTTTCGCCTGTAGCATGAGTTCTGTGGCACTCACAGATAATACGTCAGAGTGTTTTCTTTCCAAAGCTGCCAATTATATGCATAGTCGAGCATCTTTTCGTGACAAAATATTGCGCTTAAAATGGGCACGTTTTTTTATCCAATAATGACATAGCGCCCCCATAGGTTGAAGAGGTTAAAAACCATGTGAAAATCAAAACAACTCAACATGTGAACAAAGAGCACTAAGAGGAAGTGTAACTGTAATATTGGTTATGAATGATTTCGGTTTGCTTCCAAAATATATACATATGATTTTTTTTTGCCCTTTCCTCCCCAATTTCATGATATCCAATTGGTAGTTACAGTCTTGTCCCATTGCTGCAATTCACATACAGACTCAGGAGAGGCGAAGGTTGAGAGCCGTGCGTCCTCTGAAACACTACCAAGCCACACTGCCCACTTAACCGGGAAGCCGGCTGCACCAATGTGTCGAGAGGAAACACTGTACAGACGCTGGGTCAATTGTGCACCACCCTATGAGTCTCCCGGTCACGGCTGGCTGCGACAGAGCCAGGACTCAAACCCAGAAACTCTAGTGGCACAGCCAGCACTGCGATCAAGTGCCTTAGACCTGTGCCGCTCGGGAGGCCAAAAATACAGTATATACATTCTCTATACATTCCGAAAAATAATTGTATTACATTTTGATACAGTTATCTCTAGGCCTATCTAATGTCTTTTCAATACAGTGTACTTGAGGTGTGTTATCAGAAATGACGCAGCATGACATTACACCTATTTTGACTTATTAAGCACCGCAAGGTCAAACCTTTTGTTTGGGGAAAACCCTTAATGGATTTGTCTTATTTAACGTATAGTGGGGTAATATTTGATACAGTAAGTAGGCTATATTTTATATGCGACCCGTGATAAGACTATGTAGTTTGTATGTTAACAAAGTCTATAAACACAGAATATCTGACTCCAAAAGGCAGCCTTTTCCCACTGGGTTTTTGTGGGATCTTGTTTTTGTGTAGCTGCCTGTGAGCAGCCCAGAACGTCACGTTTCGTTTTCTTCTGTATTGTTTTTGGTGAGTTTCATACTTATCAAACATGTGGAACTCTAAGTACGCTGCGCCTTGGTCCATTCATTCAGACGATCGTGACACGTGGAGAGCAACACAGAGAGAGGATTCATTCCTGAGTAGACAAAACCTTTTGCATTTAGTGTTGATGAAAGTGAAGTTGTCTGTTGGGCCAGTTTACAACGGCAGGATTAGCCTAGTGGTTAGAGCGTTGGGGCAGTAACTGAAAGGTTGCTGGATTGAATCCCTGAGCTGACTAGGTAAAACAAATCTGTCATTCTGCCCCTGAGCAAGGCAGTTACCCCACTGTTCCCCAGGCGCCAAAGACGTGGATGTTGATTATGGCAGCCCCTCGCACCTCTCTGATTCAGAGAGGTTGGGTGAAATGTGGAAGACACATTTCAGTTGAACGCATTCAGTTGTATAACTGACTAGATATCCCCCTTTCCCTTTAATAACAGGCTAGAGCTGGTAATCCTCTTGTCAGTTTGGGGAGCTGAGTAGAAACCACCACAGCCATTTAACAAAAGGGAGGAGGAAACAACAAAAATAACAACAGAGCAGCTCTGCCACGCACCCAGAGCAGAGATAAAGCACATTTTGTCGGTCTGGGAGTCTGTGAGTTGGACATCCAGTACAGTCCTTACAGCCCAGCAACCTTGGTTGGCAGCCTGTGAGTTTGGCGCCTCGAGGAGCATCTGGTGTGAGCTAGCCTGAAGAGAGTGCGCTGAGAATCTAGCCTGGTCTGGGAGCTAAGAGACTGAGGATCAGGTACACTGAATGGACACCATAGGGCAGTGGGCCCCGCTGATTGACTGACAGATGAGGCTCCAGAAGGGCCCTAACAGGATGAGGCTAGGCCACCACGTGGCCAGGGAGGGATTACGACGAGCAAGCAGAAGGTAAACAGATTATTCACTGGACCTGCTTTTTGAATCTCATCACAGTTGTCACACCTACACTTACAGTTGAGTAACTTGGAGTTATTCTACATGCTCCCCACCTTGACACCTTTTTCCATCTTTCGTTCAGGTCTGCAGGGATCATTGATTGACTCAGAGCTCAAACTTCAGCCTGGACTGTACCACCATCTGCTAGTACCTCACTGGAGACGAGAAAGGAGTGAACAACCCCTCTTTTAGCTCGTTGACACTTTGTCACCATTGACAATACTTTTTTCCTCATGGACTTGAGATAAAAGGAACATTCCTTTTGTTTCCAAATGAAAAAAATTGGGCCCCGAAAGGACTTGAACTAGTCCATCATGCATTTGAGAACGGGACTATTCCTCGCCCTATTTCTGTTTAACGTTGCAGCCACTCGAATCAAAGGTAAGCTCTCACTCCAGGGAACCTGTAATAGCATTTGCTGCTCGTCTGGTTGGTTGTTTGTTTTTTGTCTCAGTCTAATTGAAGTGAGATTATGCTTTGTTCTTTCACAATGAGAGAGATATGGTGTGCATGGCTGAGTACAACGCATTCATGATGGGTCAGATTAGAAGGCAGAACATTGTGACAGTTTGGCAATTGTGTCAAATTGATTCGCAAATCCCCCTGGTTCAAAGTTTCTTCATACTGCAGAACTGAACGGAACCATGTTGAAAAAAAGTTGACAAAAGTTGGGGCATGCTTGGTGCATTATGTAAGAGGACTGGGAGAGTGGTGTGATACACTTGACTTTTATCCCTTACTCCATCAAGGGCAACTGTATTTACAGCTGCTTTAGACGTTAAATACAGTATCAGCTCGTCCTACCCGATGCACTTGAATACACGTGTTACAGCGTTGATTTGAATATACATGCATATAAAATGTAATAAACTGTTAGGTCACATTACAAAAGCCACTATTGAGGTAGTAGATCCCCCATGAAAGCATTTGGTAACACTTAACTTCACATCCTGTGTCATAACACGGTCATACCGTGCCAATATATCCTCCAAACACCCGGCTTCAAGGCTTCAAGGGCATTATTTCATACAATGGGTTACCAAGATATTCAAATAATGATTGACATATTTTCATACAATTATTTTGAGGAATTTATTCATATTATTTCATCCTTCCACAAGATATAGTCCCGGCACAAATCTAGGGTTGCTACCCAAGCCGGCTGGTTGTCTGTTCTATCGGTTCCCAGTGGTTTAGTAGTATTTTTGTTCTCTATCTTCTCTATCTAAATGTTCCATTGCCATACTGGCTGGCAACGTTCTTATCCCTTGCTTGCTAGCCAACTACGGCTAACTTAGTCACGTGCAGACAGCCTAACAGCAAAGTAGCTGCATTTACATTTGTTTAAGCTGTTTTCTAGTGACATTTATTTGGATGGATCCATAACAATGAGCTAATGAGGCACGTCTTCACCTGTCATAGAACATTTGCTCAATCGTCAGGACACTGTTGTTCAGAGGAGCAAGCCAACAACACAGCTCACACAATCAATTCAAACTAAAACTGGAAAGGCTGCAAACTATCTGCACTTTGTTTCGTTTGACCTTTTTTCAATGAACATTTCTTGTACACTACCGGTCAAACGTTTTAGAACACCTTCTCATTCATGGGTTTTTCTTTATTTTTTACTATTTTCTACATTGTAGAATAATAGTGAAGACATCACAACTATGAAATAACACATATTGAATAATTTAGCAACAAAGAAAGTGTTAAACAAGTCGAAATATATGTTATATTTGACATTCTTCAAATAGCTACATTTAGCCTTGATGACAGTTTTGCACACTTGGCATTCTCTCAACCAGCTTCATGAGGTAGTAACCTGGAATGCATTTTAATTAACAGGTGTGCCTTCTTAAAAGTTCATTTGTGGAATTTCTTATATTATGGCAAGAGCAGGTCAAATAAGCAAAGAGAAACGACAGTCCATCATTACTTTAAGACATGAAGGTCAGTCAATACGGACATTTCAAAAACTTTGAAAGTTTCTTCAAGTGCAGTTGCAAAAACCATCAAGCACTATGATGAAACGGGCTCTCATGAGGACCGCCACAGGAATGGAAGACCCAGAGTTACCTCTGCTGCAGATGATACGTTCTTTAGAGTTACCAGCCTCAGAAATTGCAGCCCAAATAAATGCTTTACAGAGTTCAAGTAACAGACACATCTCAACATCAACTGTTCAGTGGAGACTGTGTGAATCAGGCCTTCATGGTCAAATTGTTGCAAAGAAACCACTACTAAAGGACACCAATAATAAGAAGAGACTTGCTTGGGCCAAGAAACACAAGCAATGGACAAAAGACGAGTGGAAATATGTCCTCCAAATCGGACATTTTTGGTTCCAACCGCCGTGTCTTTGTAAGACTCGGTGAGGGTGAACGGATAATCTCTGCATGTGTATTTCCCACCGTAAAGCATGGAGGATGAGGTGTGATGTTGTGGGGGTGCTTTGCTGGTGACAATGTCTGTGATTTTTTTTTTTAATTCAAGGCACACTTAACCAGCATGGCTACCACAGCATTCTGCCGCGATACGCCATCCCATCTGGTTTGGGCTTAGTGGGACTATCATTTGTTTTTCAACAGGACAATGACCCACCACACCTCCAGGCTGCATAAGGGCTATTTTACCAATAAGGAGAGTGATGGAGTGCTGCATCAGATGACCTGGCCTCCACAATCCACAATCCTCCGACCTCAACCAAATTGAGATGGTTTGGGATGAGTCGGATCGCAGAGTGAAGGAAGAGCAGCCAACAAGTGCTCAGCGTATGTGGGAATTCCTTCAAGACTGTTGGAAAAGTATTCCAGGTGAAGCTGGTTGAGAGAATCCCAAGAGTGGGCAAAGCTGTCATCAAGACAAAGGGTGGCTATTTGAAGAATCTCAAATATAAAATATATTTGAATTCGTTTTAACACTTTTTTGCTTACTGCATGATTCCATATGTATTATTTCATAGTTTTGATGTCTTCACTACTATTTTACAATGTAGAAAATAGTAAAAATAAAGACAAATCCTTGAATGAGTACAGTAGGTTTTCTAAAACTTTTGATCGTTAGTGTATATATCCATAAAAAGCTGATTCATGATTTCGACTGGTTGAGAAACGCTGCCTGCCTGCCTGTCTGTCTCGTCCCGACACCTTCATTACTATGGGATAGCTGGAGATCAAATTTGAATATTGAAACGATGTTGCAAATGTGGGAGAGACAGACAGAAAGGTTTATACAAATCTCCGCTGTTGAAAACGAAAAGTTAGTCTAAAAGAAATGTAAGATAATGTCTAGATGCTCCTGCGTTCATTCCAGTCATCAGCGACAAAGCATTACATACTCTATTACGTACTCTATATCATCTACTGCATCTTTATGTAATACATGTATCACTAGCCACTTTAAACTATGCCACTTTGTTTACATACTCATCTCATATGTATATACTGTACTCGATACCATCTACTGCATCTTGCCTATGCCGTTCTGTACCATCACTCATTCATATATCTTTATGTACATATTCTTTATCCCTTTACACTTGTGTGTATAAGGTAGTAGTTTTGGAACTGTTAGGTTAGATTACTCGTTGGTTATTACTGCATTGTCGGAACTAGAAGCACAAGCATTTCGCTACACTCGCAATAACATCTGCTAACCATGTGTATGTGACAAATACATTTGATTTGATTTGATTAGGTGCTTGTCTGACATCAGTGTGTGCACAATTACAATGATAATTTAACATGGTCAATTTATGTAGGGGTCATAACCAGCCATAAACAAACACAATATATGTCACAACAGGTCATAATATCTGTGTCATGACAGTGTTATGGACATATTATAACAGGTTACGACAAGTTATGTCAGTTGTCGTGACATATATGACATGGTTATGACCATGTCAGAATTGTTAAGAAGCATTTTCAACTTTTGCATGAGACTACTTCTGAATGTTGGGTCCTGATTTTGGACGGATTGTGTCTTCGGTCTGTTCATTATCCCAAAATAAACAAAGGCTTTCTGCTTTCAGTGGCTCTGGACACTAATCTTTTCTGGCATGTAGCTCTGCTTTATGAGGCCCTCACTGTTGTGCATTGCATTTGCGGCCATTTCCCCTGCAGGCCCTCATGCTGGCCCATGTGCATGGGGACCTCCTCGGTCCTCACTGAGCACATCATAATGTTATCTAGTTTGTTTGTCAATATGCTCTCTAATAGGAGAATAATCAGATTGCGAGTCTGTGATTCCCATTCACCGTATTACACGAACTTAACATTTTAACTTTGAAGTTGAAACTCTCAAAAAATGTACTTTCTGGCCAGAAACTCAACCTCTCGTGTTTATTCATTAAGCTGATTTCTTTGTGGGTCCTCTACTGCCAAGATAGGTCTGAGGAAGCCCCTTGCCTCTGATAGGCGTGGGGGCTTAATGTCTTAAGAAAGCTTTTGAAGTTTACCACCTGGTTGTTGCAAGGCACGCCTTAAACAATTAGCTCACTTTGAACGACTGACTGTATTCACTGGCTTAATTGTCTTTCATAACACCATGGCACTACCTTGTTGTGATGGCCGAGGCTGTGAAAATGGAGGAAGTCAATGTCTTGTGTTTTCTGAACAGCTAGATCATAGAGAGCTTTTTCATCTGCCTCAGCTGGGGATCACTCTAATACGGGACTGGTCTGAAGGACATTAAACACTGGTGACTTTATTCATGTTTACATACTGTTTGAATTGCATCCCCGTATCCCCCCGGCCCTTATTGGCTCGAATGCTTACCACAGTTATATATACACTACCGGTCAAAAGTTCTAGAACACCTACTCATTCAAGAGTTTTTCTTAATTTTTTTTACTATTTTCTACATTTTAGAAAAATAGTGAAGGCATCAAAACTATGAAATAACACATATGGAATCATGTAGTAACCAAAAAAGTGTAAAACAAATCAAAATATATTTAATATCTGAGATTCTTCAAATAGCCACCCTTTGCCTTGATGACTGCTTTGGCGGTCGTGACATTTTGTCAGTCAAGCAAATAACTTCCGGTCTCACGGTAATTAACCGTGAATTAACATAAACACATTTCCTGGCTTCCATGCATAGCCTACAAGCCACTGATGCAGACCTTTGGAAAATTTACATTTTAAAAAGTCTAGTAAATCCATGTAATATAGCCTACACTATCACATTAAATCCATTTATTCATTTTAGACAGGTCTAAAGAAACATGGTATGAAGAAAATGTTGTTTATTTCAGAAGAGCAGAATAGCATACTCTGAGTTGTCCTTAGGCCCTGATGTTAGGCCCTGATCTGGCTATGCCATTTGGCTGTGGGCTACACTAGTTAATTTAGCAAGCAAGGTTTGCTTAGAATTCAGTGGCATTATTTTATATTATGAAGAATACAATTGAACATAGCTGAATACAATGGAAAGCATATTTTCTCCAAAATATTTGAGAGAGTTTGTACATGCGGCTATTCTGTATTGAGTGGTTAACAAAGAAACATGTCCTTCTATTTTCTTAATTTAGAGTTATTTATGCAACTTTAGTTGTGATACCAATATTGGGCTATGTGTTTTGTCCTTGTTGAATTCCAAGGTGCATATTGAAGTTGTTGGAAGAACTGCCCACATTTACTTTTCATCAGCCAACAAGATTAGTAGGCCTAATGAACAGCAAAAGCACTAGCCTATGTCAATCTACTATCCCCCATAGTACAAAAGTTGACCTATTCTGTGCGAGAAATAAATATTCCAATCATAGTCTGGGACAGTTATGGGATGCGATAGATCCCAAATTAATACAAACCACTAGAATCCCTTTTAAAAGCAATGAGGCTGACACAACAGATCAGAAGTTGACCCACAAACTGGGCATCATTCACAAGTGATAATATATAATTCTCAAGTGATAGGCGAATATTAGCATCCATTATCACCCAGACTATTCTTGATCTAATCTTATACTACTTAGTATACGTATATACATGTGTGATTTTAAAAAATATTTAGAATGGGGCAGGGGAAAAAATACATGTCATCTATGCACTTAAAAAGCAAATGGAGGATGCTTTTCTTGTGGTTCATTTTCTTGCCAGCAAGAATATTAATATTAGGAAAGTTGAGAAATGAATATAGTAGGCCTCCTCTTTTTAATAGAGGCCATCAAAACTCTGTTTTCTCACACAATTGTATAGTCCATAGAAATCTTGCTCAACATGAGCTCATGGACTCTCATGAAGCATTTGATTCGATTTTCAAATTACATTTGCATTGGTGTCAGAGTGATTAGAGGGACAACAGAGTGCTGACTATCAGGCAGCTGGTATATTTTGGTAGGCTACTAATGACCATCAGCAGCTCCAGAGCTTGGAGAAGCCTAATTACCGTGACTAAAAAGTCACGAGGATTTGACTGGCATCATGACTCGTGACCACTGGTGTGGTGGTAATACAGTCACCATAACACACCTACTGTAATCACAGCTGTAATCACTGCCAAAGGTGATTGTTAACATGTACTGACCCAGGCATGTGAATACTTAAGTAAATTGGATATTTCTGTATTTCGTTTTCACTTTGTCATTCTGGGGTATTGTGAGTATATGGGTTTAAAAAATATATATATTTAACACATTTTGATTTCAGGTTGTAACACAACAAAATGAGTCAAGGGGTATGAAAACTTTCTGAAGGCAACGTATATAAAGATGATATCTCTATCATTCTCTATGGTTAGACCTTACATACGATTTGGGAAAGTAAGCAGTATACATCTTCTACATTTATATTATAAAATGACCAATAATGTAATACTCTATTTAGGTATATTTGGACAAAAAGATATGGTAAGATAACCATTTCTTATATCTGTCTTTTTGTTGCAGACCTACAGGTGCAAGATTTGTCTGGAATCCGAGATGTCAAACACAGACATTTCCTGGATAGTGTAAGACCAATCAAACACACCGCACATGTTAAAACGAGACAGGACCAGGACAGACACCTGACAAAGAGGTCTACGTTCTTCACCAGTGGGGTGAAAGTATGTCCTCAAGAGAACGTAAAGGCGGTCATCTCAAGCCATCGGGCCTACTACAAACTCAGAGGTAAGGACATGGTCCTAGCAATGCCAACGTCAATACTTCCATTCCCACTGGAGTCACATACTAAAAATGTATTCTCTCATGTATTCACTCACTGTAAGTTGCTTGGGTTAAAGTGTCTGCTAAATGGCATATATTGAGGGCGAAGATCGACTGGGAACAGGAACATATAAACCTTAGAGATCCTATTAAATTACTAGAGGGGCGATGTTATAAACCCTCAAAGATCCAGAGGCATATCAAATCAAATCAAATTGTATTTGTCACACGCACCGAATACAACAGGTGCAGACCTTACAGTGAAAAGCTTACTTACAAGCCCTTAAGATATTGTGTAAAACAAGGAATTTGGAGATTATCTGCAGCGCATGTTTGTTTGCAATTTTTGTATTATTATTAACAGTCAATATCCCAACATTCCATACAAACAATGCAGTCAGTTGATGATAGGCAACAAGAACTGATATTGTATCAAGTAATAACACACAGCTTTCCAAGAAAACAAACATTTTGACATGTATGGTCTGTTTACATATACAGTATTTTAGAGGCTATTTACACAAACAATTGGTATAAAACCGGTGTAAACTATATTTATAAATATATGACAATATTTAAGGTTGGCAATAATTCCATTACACAATTTCTGATATATCACATGCCTTACTTTTGTTTCCCTGCGTAAGTAAAAGCAGGAAATGCATCACATATGCCTCTACTGGTTGGTTAAAACACAGCACTGGCTGAGCACCAACTCCCTTAAAAACACAATGGCTGACCTTAATACCGTCAGAAGAAGGTTCATGTCCATTTGAGTATTCTAATTCCCAATTCTACGATATAAACATACCCTATTGTGCCACACTTTTCTGTGAGCTCGTAAATCCTTACAGTATTCATAGTCATGGGACACCTTTAGACAGTGGGGTGATTAAGCTATTCCAAAAACAGTGGCTCTGAACTGTTTCCTTCAGGAGAGAGAGAAAGCAGTTCATCAAACAGAAAATCTTTGTCACAATTTAATAAATAATTGCTGGCTTGGAAGTTGTCATGGTTGAGACTTCACAAACTGAGAGAAGTTCAACTTGAAAAGCATAAAATACTGTAGGTGTTCACTTATATTCAGGGCCCGAGTTACATTAAGGTGGAGGGTATTCAAACAGTGAATATGCCGTGGAAATAATAACTTCACTCTATGAAATGAAAATGTAAGAGAACTTCCCCAGGCGTAAACATATTAGATAATTCAACAGTGCTCCTCATAACAGAGATAAATAAATCATAAAAAGTGTCAGGGCTTTTTTTATTCATGTTTCTAACATTCCCAAATATCAGGGACGAGTACATTACATACCAGAATTGGGTTTCAATATCTAAAGTGACTAGCACAGAATGGAATATGTTCCGGGATTCTTCTGATGGCATTGAGAAGTACACCACATCAGTCACTGTCTTCATCAATAAGTGCATCGATGTGGCAGGGCTTGCAAACTATTACAGACTACAAAGGGAAGCACAGCCGAGAGCTGCCCAATGACACGAGCCTACCAGGCGAGCTAAATAACATCTATGCTCGCTTCGAGGCAAGTAACATTGAAACATGCATGAGAGCTGTTCCGGATGACTGTGTGATCAAGCTCTCCACAACCTATGTGAGTAAGACCTTTAAACAGGTCCAAATTCACATGGACGCAGTGCCAGACGGATTACCAGGACGTGTACTCCGAGCATGTGCTGACCAACTGGCAAGTATCTTCACTGACATTTTCAACATCTCCCTGTCTGAGTCTGTAATACCAACATGTTTCAAGCAGACCATTGTAGTCCCTGTGCCCAAGAACACTAAGGTAACCTGCCTAAATGACTACCGACCTGTAGCACTCACATCTGTAGCCATGAAGTGCTTTGAAAGGCTGATCATGGCTCACATCAACACCATCATCCCAGAAACCCTAGACCCTTTCCAATTTGCATACAGCCCAACAGATCCACAGATGATGCAATCTCTATTGCACTCCACACTGCCCTTTCCCACCTGGACAAAAGGAACACCTATGTGAGAATGCTATTCATTGGCTACAGCTCAGCATTCAACCCCATAGTGCCCTCAAAGCTCATCACTAAGCTAAGAACCCTGGGACTAAACACCTCCATCTGCAAATAGATCCTGGACTTCCTGACGGGCCGCCCCCAGGTGGTAAGGGTAGGTAACAACACAGCCGCCACGCTGATCCTCAACACGGGGGCCCCTCAGTGGTGCATGCTCAGTCCCCTCCTGTACTCCCTGTTCACACATGACTGCATGGCTAGGCACGACTCCAACAAAGAGACAGCCTATAGGGAGGAGGTGTGAGACCTGACCGTGTGGTGCAAGGACAACAACCTCTCCCTCAACGCGGTCAAGACAAAGGAGATGATTGTGGACTACAGGAAAAGGAGGACCGAGCACACCCCATTCTCATCGACGTGGCTGTACATCCACATCACCAACAAACGGTCCAAGCACACCAAGACAGTTGTGAAGAGGGCTCAATAAAACCTATTCCCCCTCAGGAGACTGAAAAAATTTGGCATGGGTCCTCAGATCCTCAAAAGGTTCTACAGCTGCACCATCGAGAGCATCCTGACGGGTTGCATCACTGTCTGGTATGGCAACTGCTCGCGCCTCCGACCGCAAGGTACTACAGAGGGTAGTGCGTACATCCCAGTACATCACTGGGCCCAAGCTTTCTGCCATCCAGGACTTCTACACCAGGTGGTGTCAGAGGAATGGCCCAAAAACTGTCAAAAACTCCAGCCACCCTAGTCATAGACTGTTCTCTCTGCTACCGCACAGCAAGCGGGACCGGAGCACCAAGTCTGGGTCCAAGATGCTTCTAAACAGCTTCTACCCCCAAGCCATAAGACTCCTGAACATCTAATCAAATGGCTACCCAGACTATTTGCATTGACTCCACCCCAACAACATGTACTTTTTTTTAGGTATTTTCTTAAAATGCATTGGTTGGTTAAGGGCTTGTAAGTAAGCATTTCACTGTAAGGTCTACTACATCTGTTGTTATCGGCGCATGTGACAAATACAATTTGATTTGATTTGAAAAAAAATGTTTGTTCAAACCTCGACCATAAAGAATAAATTTCTGTGTATTGTCTTACATGCATAAAGTAACAAGATTGTGAATACATTACATTGAATTGCCATTTACTCTATAAGCTTAGAGTTGTTCCCACACAGACACACACATCTTTATTCAGCAATTCTGACATGTTTTAATATATTTATTTAGTTTGCCAGGAGGCGATATGGGAAGCCTTCCGTATCTTCCTGGATAGGGTTCCTAACTCAGATGAGTACAAGCATTGGACTTATGCCTGCCAGCATGACTCTCTCTGTCTGGATGAGGTGGCAAGAAACTTCAGCAGTACTCAGGAACACATTGACATGGTGGCCACAGTGAGTATTAAAACCTGCATGCACCATAGTAATAAGGGCAACATTGAGGGGTAATAGCACAAAGATTGGCTGTGATAAGTCTTAAAGATGTAATAACATTTTATGATATTTTTTGAATTTGTATGTTTGTTTGGTTTTCAGAGAGTTGCTGAACAGGAGAAGATCCAGCAACAAAGGTAGGTAGATAAAAGGTTGGAGAAATGTTCAATATTGTTTATAGAGATTACAAGAAGTAGGTCTGCAACGTTTCATTGAAACGGGTGTTCAACCCCCTTCCCTCATAAATGTTCAACCAACGACCTCTTTCTATCACTTGAATTCTAATTTAATATGGTGTTTGAAAACAAAATAGACGGCACAAAAAAAATCTCAAATAAATGTTTCATACCCCACAGATATTTTTGGTTTGACTACAAAATTCTAAAATGGCTGGCGACCATCTACAACTCCAGAGACTAGACAAGCCTTTCCAAAAGAGCTGTTCATAAAGGTTTAAATTCTAATGGTAAAATGTCATCAAGACCAACAACACTCTCACTTGCTGTTTCAGCAAAGCACAATTGGTAGAGGGCAAGAACAGATACACTCAAATGACCCTCCTCATCTCCCTAAACTGATGGAGTCTGTACATCTGGTGGCCTGATTTAACATACAACCATATTGGAAGGAGGGGGGTAGTGAGGGAGGGAGTGCTCTCTAAATAATGCTAATTTAACCACTCTCCTATTTGTTTAGAGTGCAATTTGTACTGCTACAGTGGTAAATATGAAAATAAAAGCTTATTCTAAATTAAACGAACACCCTCACCTCTGTGTCATGGTTTAAAAATATATATATAATAATGTGACTGTGCTTGTCATCCCTGTACAATCCCGTATTTCAGCCCCTTCTCGCAACTTCTTTTTTTTCTACATAAAAAATCAATTTTATCAGCGATACGCATTGATCAAGTGTAGACCTAATGACAATCGCTGAATGTCATTACACTTTTTGGTGTTTTGTAACAAATTACTCTTTCCATACAGTGCCTTCAGAAAGTATAAACACCCCTTGACTTTTTCCACATTTTGTTGTGTTGCAGCCTGAATTTAAAATGTATTACATTTCGTCATAGGCCTACACACAATACCCCATAATGTCAAAGTGGAATTATGTTTTTCAAAATGTTAAAACAAAATTTTAAATTTAAATCTGAAATGTCTTGAGTCAAAAAGTACTCAACCCTTTTGAGTTTGTTTTTTCACTTTGTCATTATGGGGTATTGTTTAATCCAGTATTGTTTAATCCTACCCTTACCAAATACCAAATTCAGTCTGTAACACAACAAAATTTGGAATAAGTAATGGGGTATAAATACTTTCTGAAGGCACTGCATCTACCTACCTCTATCACTCCAGTATCCCTGCACATTGTAAATATGGTACTGGAACTGACTGACCCTGTACTTACTTTCTGGTGTTCTTCTTATTTCTTATTTAAGTGTTACGAACATGTTTTTGTTCTACCTTTATGTTATTTTTTTGTATTACACTGTTATTGATTTCTGCATTGTTGGGTTTAGAGCTAGCAAGAAAGGCATTTCACTGAACTTGTGTGTGAGACTTGACATTTGAATTGTTGCAAAACATGTATTTTTGTTTTCCAGGGTTGAGGTATCAACAGCTGGAGGAACTGAGATTGAGAAATGTAAGTACTCCACATTCATCAAGGCAGTATGCTCAAAGTAATAATACAAAATTCCTGAATGAATGCACAATGCTCACTTTGTAGGCTCGAAAACTCCATCAGAACAGTTTATCATTCCGACTGAAGCAAAGGAGGTAAGTTTAATCATATTTTCTGAGGTCTACCTTGCCTTGGCTTTATAATCTTGACTGAACATTGACATTGATGGCCATTGAAAATGACATTGCTGCTTTTGCTTTCCACAGATAACAGACATTCCTAATATTGTACCAGAGGAGGCGATTATTGAGGAGCAGATAGTGGAGTTCAGTGTCACCATAGCAGACTCTGGCTACAGTGAACTTGTTCTGAGTGACCCTGCAGCTCCCCAGTACCATGACATCACACAAGATCTCCATGATACGGTGAGGAGAACATAGAGGAAAAGTCTTAAAGGCCCAGTGCAGTCAAAGACTTGATTTTCATGTGTTTTATACATATTTCCATACAACAAGGTTGGATAAATACTATGAAATTGTGAAAATTATGATAATGCTTCAGTGTATGTAGTTTCAGTGTATGTAACGTGAACACAGGGAGTCGGGAAGCAAGTACAGGGAGTGCAAATGTAATAATAAATAGAACATAGTACAAAACAAGAAACACAAAAAGTGTACAGACATGAAACAGAAACAGAATCAATAACGCCTGAGGAAAGAACCAAGGGGAGTGACAGATATAGGGGAGGTAATAGGGAAGGTGAAGGAGTCCAGGTGAGTGTCATGAGGCACAGGTGCACATAACGATGGTGGCAGGTGTGCGTAATGATGAGACAACTGGCGATGTCGAGTGCCGGAGAGGGCGAGCGGGTATAAATGGGACAGTGTAAGAGCTGTTTGAAAAGACGGCATGGAATTTCTGCCTGTTTTTGGTGGGATGGAGTTTAGGCCTGCCCAGTGAAATCACTAGGTGGTAAATTAGTATTTAGACAAATAAGAAACAGTTCCAAACCTATCTACCTATAACAGCCCGTTTTCAGTTTTAAGACCACTCCCAAGCTGCCCCAGCTAAATTCTTGCTTGAGAAATTGCTTTTTGCTAAGAAGCTATTTTTATTTTTTTACCTTTTTAATTGAAAACAATCACAGTAAGGTACTTAATTGTTACCCAGACATGATTTTATATTGAGATAAAAACAACTGTATTGGACCTTTTGAGAATGTTGAAGTAAATGAGCTTTTATTTCAGAGATGGGTTTAGTGAACTACATTCGCACGATTAATAACCTTGACTCGACTGAGACCTGTCAACTCATAATGCCTAGGCTTTAGCTCAATGGGCAAACGTAGATCTTGTGTCTCAGAGATGAATTGTGTTTTGTGCCTGATGTGTTAGATTATGAAGACATTCCATTCACGTGTAAGAATTTGACTCTGAAGACAGGGACATTTATTTCTGCTTCTCTCACTGAACGAGGACTTTTAGGGGCCCGGGGAGAAAACGCAACATTCTTCCCATACAAAATGTCGAAATGACATCAGTTTGACCAGTTTTAAGGAAATTAAAAGCTGTGAAAACAATCAAACATGTTTCTGATAAGATTTCAGTCGCTCTTGGATGCATTTATATGGTTGAAATACTGTCAGCTTTTATGTAACAGTGTCAGTCTATGAAAAAGTTTGAGGTCCCTACTTGCGCATTCGCATTCTCTCAAGAAATGTTGAAAGAAAGAAATCATATTTCTCCACTCCTGTTCCCGAGACTAAATGAACATTTGGTGTACCATTTTAGTTAATATTATAATTGGCTACATGTTATATGTTATAGGCATACAGTACAATCAGTGTCCAGATTTCAGTTACTATTCCATTTGCCCATCTGAACTTCAAAGGTACGCAAACCAGGGCATGTCCCGCCGCACCCGTACTTTTTAAAATATCACACTCTTAAGATAATACTTTCATTGAAAGAACTGTTGGCCGGAAATTAGTTGGGCGTTGTGTGGGACAATCCTTACAATCCCTCACTGTATGCTCCCGAGTGGCGCAGCAGTCTAAGGCACTGTATCACAACCGGCCGTGATTGGGAGTCCCATAGGGCGGCGAACATTTGGCCCAGCGTCGTCCGCGGAGGGTTTGGCCGGGCTGGCTGTCATTGTAAAATAAGAAATTGATCTTAAAACCTCTTATGGACCCCTTAACGCTCAAATCCCATTAACGGGATAGATCTGACAACATCCGGTAAATTGCAAAGCTGGAAATTCAAAAATACTAACTAAGTAATATTAAACATTCATGACGATACAAGTGACTTACACCATTTAAAAGATAAACTTCTTGTTAATCCAGCCGCTTTGTCAGATTTAAAAAAGGTTTTATGGCGAAAGCATACCATACGATTATCTGAGGACAGCGCCCCGCATACAAAACCATGAAAAACATTTGCCAACCAAACAGATGCATAACGAAAGTCAGAAATAGCAATAAAATAAATCGCTTACCTTTGAAGATCTTCATCTTTTTGCAATCCCAAATGTCTCAGTTACACAATGAATGGTTGTTTTGTTCGATAAAGTCCTTCTTTATGTCCCAAAAATGTCAATTTATTTGGAGCATTTGATTCAGAAATACACCGGTTCCAACTCGTCCAATATTACTACAAAGTATCTAATAAGTTACCTGTAAACTTGGTCCAAACATTTCAAAAAACGTTTCTAATCCAACCTCAGGTACCCAAAAATGTAAAATAATCGATAAAATTTAAGACAGAATAATCTGTTTCCAATACCGGAGAAGAACAACATGGAGGGTGCTCCTGTTCACGGGCACCAAAAGACTAGAGTCCTTCTGAGTGACACATGGAAAGAATAGGACTACTTCTTAATTTCTCAAAAGAAAAACATAGAACAATTTCTAAAGACTGTTGACATCTAGTGGAAGCCATAGGAACTGCTCTCCACCCTCTCCGAGATCCTCCTCTCCACCCTCTCCGAGTTGGGCATCTCCGGCGCGGCCCACGCTTGGATTGCGTCCTACCTGACAGGTCGCTCCTACCAGGTGGCGTGGCGAGAATCTGTCTCCTCACCACGTGCTCTCACCACTGGTGTCCCCCAGGGCTCTGTTCTAGGCCCTCTCCTATTCTCGCTATACACCAAGTCACTTGGCTCTGTCATAACCTCACATGGTCTCTCCTATCATTGCTATGCAGACGACACACAATTAATCTTCTCCTTTCCCCCTTCTGATGACCAGGTGGCGAATCGCATCTCTGCATGTCTGGCAGACATATCAGTGTGGATGACGGATCACCACCTCAAGCTGAACCTCGGCAAGACGGAGCTGCTCTTCCTCTCGGGGAAGGACTGCCCGTTCCATGATCTCGCCATCACGGTTGACAACTCCATTGTGTCCTCCTCCCAGAGCGCTAAGAACCTTGGCGTGATCCTGGACAACACCCTGTCGTTCTCAAATAACATCAAGGCGGTGGCCCGTTCCTGTAGGTTCATGCTCTACAACATCCGCAGAGTACGACCCTGCCTCACACAGGAAGCGGCGCAGGTCCTAATCCAGGCACTTGTCATCTCCCGTCTGGATTACTGCAACTCGCTGTTGGCTGGGCTCCCTGCCTGTGCCATTAAACCCCTACAACTCATCCAGAACGCCGCAGCCCGTCTGGTGTTCAACCTTCCCAAGTTCTCTCACGTCACCCCGCTCCTCCGCTCTCTCCACTGGCTTCCAGTTGAAGCTCGCATCCGCTACAAGACCATGGTGCTTGCCTACGGAGCTGTGAGGGGAACGGCACCTCAGTACCTCCAGGCTCTGATCAGGCCCTACACCCAAACAAGGGCACTGCGTTCATCCACCTCTGGCCTGCTCGCCTCCCTACCACTGAGGAAGTACGGTTCCCGCTCAGCCCAGTCAAAACTGTTCGCTGCTCTGGCCCCCCAATGGTGGAACAAACTCCCTCACGACGCCAGGACAGCGGAGTCAATCACCACCTTCCGGAGACACCTGAAACCCCACCTCTTTAAGGAATACCTAGGATAGGATGAAGTAATCCCTCTCACCCCCCTTAAAAGATTTAGATGCACCACTGTTCCACTGGATGTCATAAGGTGAATGCACCAATTTGTAAGTCGCTCTGGATAAGAGCGTCTGCTAAATGACTTAAATGTAAATGTAAAATGTAACTGCAATTTGGGTCCTAATAAATCGGGTTTCCCATCGGGGATTCGCCTGCCATATCAGTTCTGCTATACTCACAGACATTATTATATCAGTTTTAGAAACTTTTCTATCCAAATCTACCAGTTATATGCACATCCTAGCTTCTGGGCCTGAGTAATAGGCAGTTTACTTTGGGCATGCTTTTCATCCGGACGTCAAAATACTGCCCCCTAGCCTTAAAAGTTTTTAACTGACTTGCCTAGTTAAATAAATAAAACAAAATATATACAATTGAAGTCAGAAGTCTACATACACCTTAGCCAATTACATTTAAACTCAGTTTTTCACAATTCCTGACATTTAAGCTAGTAAAAAGTCCCTTTCTTAGCTCAGTCAGGATCACCACTTTATTTAAGAATGTGAAATGTCAGAATAACTGTAGAGATAATGATTTATTTCAGCTTTTATTTATTTCATCACATTCCCAGTGGGTCAGAGGTTTACATACACTCAGTTAGTATTTGGCAGCATCGCCTTTAAATTGTTTAACTTCGGTCAAACATTTCAGGTAGCCTTCCGCAAGCTTCCCACAATAAATTGGGTGAATTTTGGCCCATTCCTCCTGACAGAGCTGGTGTAACTGAGTCAGGTTTGAAGGCCTCCTTGCTCGCACACGCTTTTTCAGTTCTGCCCACAAATCTTCTATAGGATTGAGGTCAGGGCTTTGTGATGGCTACTCCAATACCTTGACTTTGTTGTCCTTAAGCCATTTTTGCCAGAACTTTGGAAGTATGCTTGGGGTCTTTGTCCAATTGGAAGACCCGTTTGCGACCAAGTTTTAACATCCTGACTGATGTCGTGAGATGTTGCTTCAATATATCCACATAATCTTCCCTACTTTATGATGCCATCTATTTTGTGAAGTGCACCAGTCCCTCCTGCAGCAAAGCACCCCCACAACATGATGCTGACACCCCCGTGCTTCACGTTTGGGATGGTGTTCTTCAGCTTGCAAGCCTCCCCCTTTTTCCTCCAAACATAACGATGGTCATTATGGCCAAACAGTACTATTTTGTTTCATCAGACCAGAGGACATTTCTCCAAAAGGTACGATCTTTTTCCTCATGTGCAGTTCCAAACCATAGTCTGTTTTCTTCCTGGCGGTTTTGGAGCTGTGGCTTCTTCCTTGCAGAGTGGCCTTTCAGGTTGTGTTGATCGTTTTCCTGTGGATATAGATATAATTTCCTCCAGCATCTTCACAAGGTCCTTTGCTCTGTTCTGGGATTGATCTGCACTTTTCACACCAAAGTACGTTCATCTCTAGGAGACAGAACTCGTCTCCTCCCTGAGTGGTATGACGGCTGCGTTGTCCCATGGTGTTTATACTTGCATACTATTGTTTGTACAGATGAACGTGGTACCTTCAGGCGTTTGGAAATTGCTCCCAAGCATGGACCAGACTTGTGGAGGTCTACAATTTATTTTGGCTGATTTCTTTAGATTGTCCCATGATGTCAAGCAAAGAGACAAAGAGTTGGAAGGTAGTCCTTGAAAAACATCCACAGGTACACCTCCAATTGACTCAAATGATGTCAGTTAGCCTATCAGAAGCTTCTAAAGCCATGACATAGTTTTCTGGAATTTTCCAAGCTTTTTAAAGGTGCAGTCAACTTAGTGTATGTAAACTTCTGACCCACTGGAATTGTGATACAGTGAGTAATAAGTGAAATAATCTGTCTGTAAACAATAGTTGGAAAAATTACTTGTGTCATGCACAAAGTAGATGTCCTAACTGACTTGCCAAACCTACAGCTTGTTAACAAGAAATTTGTGGAGTGGTTGAAAAATGAGTTTTAATGACTCCAACCTAAGTGTATGTAAACTTCCGACTTCAACTGTAACTGCGAACGTCTAGCAACCCAAAGGTTGCGTGTTTAAATCTCATTATGGACAACTTTAGCATTTAACCAACGTTAACCAGGTAACGTTAACCACCTAGGCTAGCTAATGTTAGAATTAGCTACCTAGCTAACATATCATACAAAATGGATAATGGATATCCACAAATGAATACATGCCATACGAAACATAACCTATACTAATTGGAGTGTCATGGATTTCCGTTTACTATGTTACGTCTACCCTTGAGTCCAGGTTGAATGACTGCCTTTTGCTAGTGTAGCAATACTAATGGTGATTTTCCATCTAGACTTGCCAGTGTTTGGCTCCAAGTCAGAGCAGATCCGTCGGAGCCATGGCCCAGTGAGACACGGGTCCAGGCCGGGTTTGATGGAAATAGAAAAGTCTGAGCCTTTAGGGTAAAACGCTGAGGTAAATTCTCAGTGGAAATGTGCAGTGACATCCCAAATGAGCTTGTGCTTTAAAGGAGCTTAGGATAAAAGGTAGACAAAGGGTAAAGCCAGCAATGTATTGGGCAACATCAAAAGACTGCATTAGATTTGTAACCCCAGAAAGATAAAGTGTGTAAACCTCATGAATGATTCCTAGAGAAAATGCACCCCTTCCGGATAAAGAAGAAATTCACAAAAGCCTGACAGCGCATAGAGGATTCTACAGTGACAAATCTATACTGAGTGCACAAAACATTAGGAACACCTGCTCTTTCCATGACATAGACTGACCAGGTGAATCCAGGTTAAAGCTATGATCCCTTATTGATGTCACTTGTTAAATCAACTTCAATCAGTGTAGATGAAGGGGAGGAGACAGGTTAAAGAAGGATTTTTAAACCTTGAGACAATTGAGACAAGGATTGTGTATGTGTGCCATTCAGAGAATGAATGGGCAAGTGAAAATATTTAATTGCATTTGTAGGGGGTATGTTAGTAGGTGCCAGGCACAACAGTTTGAGTGCGTCAAGATCTGCAATGCTGCTGAGTTTTTCACACTCAACAATTTCCCTTGTTTGTGAAGAATGGTCCACCCAAAGGACATCCAGCCTACTTGACACAACTGTGGGAAGCATTGGAGACAACATGGGCCAGCATCCTTGTGGAACGCTTTTGACACCTTGTCGACCATGCCCCTACAAATTGAGGCTGTTCTGAGAGCAAAAAAAGGGGGGGTGCAACTCAATATTAGGAAGGTGTTCTTAATGTTTTGTACACTCAGTGTACATTATACTGCAGGCCACTGATTTGTGTTTGCTTTTTCTCTGTGTTGGCTACATCGTTTCCAATTGCGTGATGTTATTTTGTTTAGAGTGATTACTGCCCCAGTGAGAATGCTAAACATAACCATCAGATGTCTCTCTTTTCCACAGATGGTTCACGTTTTTGACAAACTTCCTGGTTTCAAAAATCTTCGTGTTTTGGGATTTCGGTTGGTTGAATTTCGGTAGGTTGTTCAGGGAAATGTGAAAGTACTAGGAAGTGAGCCAAATCTTTCATTTAATTGAACAGGCTCCATTAGTCATAGCATCACTGCTCAGAGAGTGTACTGTATATGTCATTAGCAAAGGAAAAACAAAGCAGTGATATATTAGCCAGAGTTATTTCAAACTTTGGTCTTTGCTATATTTGCTAAAATACTAAGATAGGAAATACTGTGAGAAAGTCATACTATTTCTCCAATATAAGCTCTGCTTTGTTGACAGATCTGATGATGTGTCAGTCCGCTATGCTGTGGTGTTTGAGACGAATGGAGAAGACCGTGAAGAAGAATCTGTTTCCACTATAGAACCAGGCACAAGAACAAGGACAGTTGTTTACACAAATGGACACAAACTGAAAGATATGGTTTCCAAGGCCTTAAGCGTGGAGACGTCCCTGCCTGTGGAAATACATACACTCAGTTTTGAACCTGGTAAGCTTCATTTAAAGCTCAGGTCAATTGGGATATAATCATTGAGGAGAATGCTAACTTTTCATTTTCCCCCTTCAGATCCCACTGTTTCTCTAAGAGAGGAGTTGGAAGCGACAACCTTGGTAACCTTGCCAGAGGAGGGTGTCGTGAACACTGAAGGTTTTTTCCCAACTGTTGCTGTCGGAGAGGACTATCTTGAGGCTTTTACAGACATGCCTGAGGAATACGTAATTGTCCCTTTCAGTAACTCAGTTATTGTTCTTCCTGCTGAGGCTACCACTGCCTCAGCCCCAGATACACCCCCCGCGGATATTAGTGAGGGTCCTCCCTCAGTAGAAGCAGTAGAGGAGACTGTAGTGGATGCTAGAGATGAGACAGTTGATGAAGAGGCTACAGATGAGACACTTGGCATAGAGGAGCCTCCAGTGGATGTTACAGGGGAGAAGATTGAGGTAGAGGAAACTGTGGATGCCACTGAGGAGACAATTAACATGAAGCCTGCAGAGGATGCCACAGAGGAGACACTTGATATAGACGAGACTGTGGATGCGACAGAAGAAGACTACCTTTGGGTTTGGCCACCAGTAGCAACAATGGCGGCCATTACGGAACAGCCTGCCACTGAGGAGACACTTGATGTAGAGGAAACTGTGGCTGCGACAGAAGACTACCTTTGGGTTTGGCCACCAGTTACAAGAACGTCTGTTATGAAACAGCCTACCACAAAATGGATTACTCCCTTTCCTCCTGAGAAAGATGTTGTAGATGAGGAAACCCTCCCAACTGTTGAACCTGAGGAAGATGAAGGTAACATTCCTCTTATAACGCGAGTGACAACATTTATGGGAGCATTTTTTGATTTTAATTTCAATCTTTTTGATTGAAATGGATTTGAATGTCATTTTCTGATATTTTTTGATTTTCTTTAAAAGGACCCACAACTACTGAGGCGGCTTTAGAGGAGCAACTGGACAGAGAAAATCTAATTATCACCACTACAGCATCTCTAGACGTAGAACCTGCATCCATCGGAACATTCACCACTGCTACAAAATCACAAACCATGCCTTCATCGGAGGATGACATCATCCAAGCAGAGCCTGAGGAAATTCCCTCTGCATCTTTTCCCCCTATAGCCCATGGACCTTCAGAAGGAGGGGACACCACCCGAGAACAGGAACCACTTAAGACGGACGTGGATATGTCTACTGATGACTCTGACATGCAAGAAGACATAGAAAAGGTAGAAACGGACGGTACAGAAGCAGCCAATACGCTGGATGAGTTTGGCAGTGGATTGGAAGGTCCATTTGAGTCCACTGCAGCCCCTGGACTCAGACACATGAGCACCCCTTTAATGGCCACTACTGAAAAGGACAAAGAGATGGTGGTTTTCTTTAGTTTGCGAGTCACTAACATGATGTTTTCCGAGGACCTGTCCAACAAGAGCTCTCCTGAGTACAGGTCATTGGAGAATACTTTTCTTGAGCTGGTAGGTAGATACAATTTTGTGCTCGATATTATGTTTCTGCATGCCTTGTTGTCATACCTGTATTTTTAGCTCCAAACTGTTTGATAATCTAATTGTGCAGTAAGTAATGATTGGATGTGGTTTGAAGTGACACCTCAGTAAGAACTAAAGATTTGAGTAGCCCCAAGTGACAAGAGGCTATTTTGTAACATAGACAAGTGATGTAAGCCTTAAGGCGTCTGCATTAGAGGTCAACCGATTATCATTTTTCAATGCCGATACCAAAAATAGCCGATTTTTATATACACTGCTCAAAAAAATAAAGGGAACACTAAAATAACACATCCTAGATCTGAATGAATGAAATATTCTTATTAAATACTTTTTTCTTTACATAGTTGAATGTGCTGACAACAAAATCACACAAAAATTAAATTAATTTATCAACCCATGGAGGTCTGGATTTGGAGTCACACTCAAAATTAAAGTGGAAAACCACACTACAGGCTGATCCAACTTTGATGTAATGTCCTTAAAACAAGTCAAAATGAGGCTCAGTCGTGTGTGTGGCCTCCACGTGCCTGTATGACCTCCCTACAACACCTGGGCATTCTCCTGCACAGTCTGTGGTGCAACGTGGCGTTGGTGGATGGAGCGAGACATGATGTCCCAGATGTGCTCAATTGGATTCAGGTCTGGGGAACGGGCGGGCCAGTCCATAGCATCAATGCCTTCCTCTTGCAGGAACTGCTGACACACTCCAGCCACATGAGGTCTAGCATTGTCTTGCATTAGGAGGAACCCAGGGCCAACCCCACCAGCATATGGTCTCACAAGGGGTCTGAGGATCTCATCTCGGTACCTAATGGCAGTCAGGCTACCTCTGTCGAGCACATGGGGGGCTGTGCGGCCCCCCAAAGAAATGCCACCCCACACCATGACTGACCCACCGCTAAACCGGTCATGCTGGAGGATGTTGCAGGCAGCAGAACGTTCTCCACGGCGTCTCCAGACTGTCACGTCGGTCACATGTGCTCAGTGTGAACCTGCTTTCATCTGTGAAGAGCACAGGGCGCCAGTGGCGAATTTGCTAATCTTGGTGTTCTCTAGCAAATGCCAAATGTCCTGCACGGTGTTGGGCTGTAAGCACAACCCCCACCTGTGGACGTCGGGCCCTCATACCACCCTCATGGAGTCTGTTTCTGACCATTAGAGCAGACACATGTACATTTGTGGCCTGCTGGAGGTCATTTTGCAGGGATCTGGCAGTGCTCCTCCTGCTCCTCCTTGCAGAAAGGCGGAGGTAGCGGTCCTGCTGCTGGGTTGTTGCCCTCCTACGGCCTCATCCATGTCTCCTGATGTACTGGCCTGTCTCTTGGTAGCGTCTCCATGCTCTGGACACTACGCTGACAGACACAGCAAACCTTCTTGCCATAGCTCGCATTGATGTGCCATCCTGGATGAGCTGCACTACCTGAGCCACGTGTGTGGGTTGTAGACTCTGTCTCATGCTACCACTAGAGTGAAAGCACCGCCAGCATTCAAAAGTGACCAAAACATCAGCCAGGAAACATAGGAACTGAGAAGTGGTCTGTGGTCACCACTCCTTTATTGGGGGTGTCTTGCAAATTGCCTATAATTTCCACCTGTTGTCTATTCCATTTACACAACAGCATGTGAAATTTATTGTCAATCAGTGTTGCTTCCTAAGTGGACAGTTTAATTTCACAGAAGTGTGATTGACTTGGAGTTACATTGTGTTGTTTAAGTGTCCCCTTTATTTTTTTGAGCAGTGTATATTTGTTATCATGACAAGTATTACTATTATTTTTTTAACGTTTAGTTAACCAGGCAAGTCAGTTAAGAACAAATCCTTATTTTCAATGAGGGCCTAGCAACAGTGGGTTAAATGCCTGTTCAGGGGCAGAACGACAGATTTGTACCTTATCAGCTCGGGGATTTGAACTTGCAACCTTCCGGTTACTAGTCCAACGCTCTAACCACTAGGCTACCCTGCCATATAGCAATGTGGCGGCAGCATAGCCTAGTGGTTAGAGCATTGGACTAGTAACCGAAAGGTTGCAAGGCTGTCATTGAAAATAAGAATTTGTTCTTAACTGACTTACCTAGTAAAATACTGAATTAACCCTTTTATTTTACCTCAATATAATACATAAATAAAATCTAATTAGTCTCAAATAAATAATGAAACATGTTCAATTTGGTTTAAATGATGCAAAAACACAGTGTTGGAGAAGAAAGTAAAAGTGCAATATGTGCCATGTAAAAAAGCTAACGTTTAAGTTTCTCGCTCAGAACATGAGAACATATGAAAGATGGTGGTTCAATATTCCCAGTTCTTCAATATTCCCAGTTAAGAAGTTTTAGGTTGTAGTTATTATAGGAATTGTGAAGCTTCGACTATTTCTCTCTATAGCATTTCTATTTCATATACCTTTGACTATTGGATGTTCTTATAGGCACTATAGTATTGCCAGCCTAATCTCGGGAGTTGATAGGCTTCAAGTCATAATCAGCGCTGTGCCTCAAGCATTACTAAGAGCTGCTTGCAAACGCAGTAAAGTGCTGTTTGAATGAATGCTTACGAGCCTGCTGCTGCCTACCATCGCTCAGTCAAACTGCTCTATCAAATATCAAATCATAGACTTAATTATAATAAACACACAGAAATACGAGCCTTTGGTCAATAATATGGTCAAATCCGGAAACTATCATTTAGAAAACAAGACGTTTATTCTTTCAGGGAAATATGAATCCACTCCGTATTTTGTCGAACGGGTGGCAACCCTACGTGCTGTTACATTGCACAACCTTCAATGTTATGTCATAATTATGTAAAATTCTGGCAAACTAATTACGGTCTTTGTTAGGAAGAAACACAGTTCGCAATGATCCAGACGGCCCAAACTGTTGCATACACCCTGACTCTGCTTGCACTGAATGCAAGAGAAGTGACACAATTTCCCTAGTTAATATTGCCTGCTAACATGCATTTATTTTAACTAAATATGCAGGTTTTAAAAAATATACTTCTGTGTATTGATTTAAGAAAGGCATTGATGCTTATGGTTAGGTACATTTGTGCAGCGAATGCGCTTTTGTTAAATCATCACCCGTTTTGCGAAGTTGAATTAGGCTGTGATTCGATGATAAATTAACAGGCACTGCATTGATTGTATGCAACGCAGGACAAGCTAGTTAACATAGTAATATCATCAACCATGTGTAGTTAACTAGTGGTTATGTGAAGATTGATGGTTTTTTTATAAGATAAGTTTAATGTAGCCAGCAACTTAACTTGGCTCATTGCAGCCACAAGGTCCTTTTGACGCTGCACTTGCGTAACAGGTGGTCAGCCTGCCACGCAGTTTCCTCATGGATTGCAATGTAATCGGCCATAATTGGTGTCCTAAAAGTCTGATTACCGATTGTTATGAAAACTTTAAATCTGCCCTAATTAAATAGTCCATGTCTGTAATCGGTCGACCTCTAGTCTGCATACTAGGTTCGGTTTGCTCCTAGCAGAACTCGGCTAGGCGAAGCGAACGTCTATGCCTTGCATACTCCCTTAAAAATACAAATTGCTGTTTGTCCCTCATGAGAAGCCGTACAACAACATAGCCATAACAGTTCCTCAAAATAGCCTGAACTATAAAAAATTTAAAAATCAAGAAATCTGTAATTAATGTTGAAGTTAGTTGCACAGTTTAACATCTAACTAAGATGTTTGGTGCAGTACTTCTCAAGTGAAACAAATTGCATGAAAACTCTTCCTCTATGGTATATATCTTCTACATACTGTGCGGGACGGAAACAGGATTCCCAAAAAATGTAACAAAAATCTCCCCAAAAACTTCCAAACTACCAAAAAATAAATAAATAAACTAAATAAAACAACATTTCTGAACCAGATCTGATCCCGACACAGGTTCAAGGGGAACCTGGGAGGGCGGGTCTTCCAGCGACAGTACCCCTTACAAGTCTTCAGATGTAAAATCCTTAAGTCCCAACAACTTTTCTGCCACAATAATGTCCAGTTTCTTAGACCTCTTTGAGACTTGTGCCGTACAGTTTATAACTGTGGCAATGAATGCCACAAAATCCACCTTTTTATCACACAGGATATCTTTTGACTGGCAGCAAACATTTAATACAGGCTGTGATGCATCCACTACCATATCTTCACTAGCATCACTTGTTTTTTCAATTATTTTAATCGCCTCCACATAGATGGCCTCCTGAGTGCGCGAGGCGTTACTACAGACCCTGGTTCGATCCTGGGCTGTATCACAACCTTCCGTGATCGGTAGTCCCATAGGGCGGCACACAATTGGCCCAGCGTCGCTATGGGAGGGTTTGGCCGGTGTAGGCCGTCACTGTAAAATAAGAATTTGCTCTTAACTTACTTGCATAGTTAAATAAAGGTTCAATTGAAAAGGAGATTCAATTGACCGCTCTAACTTTTTCCACCTCAATCTCCTTCATCTCCTACAGGGCACTCCAGGAACTCGGAATCATGATCCCCACCACAATTGCTTTTACACACCGTTCTTCAATATACTCTGTCTGTCTGCACACACTAGGAACGTGGCCAAATCTTTCACAATTCTTACACTACAATGGTTTGGGAATGAAAGCTCTTACAGCGTATACGACGAAACCATGCTTCACATGCGTAGGTATTTGCTCTTTATCAAAAAACAACAGGACTGACAGACTTGATTATTTTTCTCCATTCACCCAGCGGGTCAGACGCCGGGCACCAACCACACCAGGAAGTTTTCTTCATCAAAATAAGACTGGTCACTCTGACAGACTCCACTTTTCCCAGCGCATACTTCAGCATTTTCGACACCTGAAATGGGTTTCCCACATATCCATCTTTACTCGACAAACACATCCCAACAAGAAGCGATTCATTATGAATCATACACATATCCTCCACTCCCATTTTAGAGTAGAGGATATGTGTAACAATTTCCTTTTTGTTCCAGTTTTTGCAACTACTGTTGTCCATTGAGAACATACGTCTTCACCAATTTTGCTTGACCCGCTGCTTGATTCAAACTCAGCATCCAATTCTGCCATCTTTTTCCTGGACCGGAACCTGGACCGGACCGGAACCAAAACTTATCGTCTCTCGTTGAATGACAACAAACACTTAATTGAAGATTGTCTACTGTTGACCAATCACGATGAATGGGTGTAGACTTCAGCTACCAAACTTCGGCATGTCTCAAGAAAAGATAGGGTGTGCTCAAACAGCCCCCAAAAAGCCTGCCAAACACCAAAACGCTGTCATAATATATGTCCAAACTGTTTAGACTGGGACGCACACGGTTAGCTTTATCCTCACTGGTGCTATATCTTAATGCATTGGTGGAAGTTCTCACAGTTCATCAGAAGTCCTGTCCATATAAAATCTGGCTACATTTGATTTTACTTAGAACCATTTCTCTGAGCACAGACACTCACCAAATCCTGGAGCCAATAATCGGGGACTGGAAGACAGAGAACGTTAGCTTCAATATCAGTATTTCCATATTGGAACTACATCTTCCAAGCCTCAGAGAGAGCATGACCTATCTATTTTCTATATTTTCTGTACATACAGTTGAAGTCGGAAGTTTACATACACTTAGGTTGGAGTCATTAAAACTCATTTTTCAACACTCCACATATTTCTTGTTAACAAACTATAGTTTTGGCAAGTCGGTTAGGACATCTACTTTAATTTTTCCAACAATTGTTTAGAGACACATTATTTCACTTATTTCACTGTATCACAATTCCAGTGGGTCAGAAGTTTACATACACTAAGTTGACTGTGCCTTTGAACAGCTTGGAAAATTCCAGAAAATTATGTCATGACTTTAGAAGCTTCTGATAGGCTAACTGACATCATTTGAGTCCATTGGAGGTGTACCTGTGGATGTTTTTCAAGGCCTACCTTCAAACTCAGTGCCTCTTTGCTTGACAAGCTGACATCATGGGACAATCAAAAGAAATCAGCCAAGCCCTCAGAGAAAAATTGGAGACTTCCACAAGTCTGGTTCACCCTTGGAAGCAATTGCCAAACGCCTGAAGGTACCACATTCATCTGTACAAACCAATAGTACGCAAGTATAAACACCATGGGACAACGCAGCTGTCATACCGCTCAGGAAGGAGATGCGTTCTGTCTCCTAGAGATGAACGTACTTTGGTGCGAAAAGTGCAGATCAATCCCAGAACAACAGCAAAGGACCTTGTGCCACTGGCCGTCGCAGGTCCATTTGTTATTGTTTTTGTTTTGAGGAAATTAGCATCCAGCATCGTGGTAAATTTTTTTTAAACACTTCTATCTCGCATGCAGTGATGTGCAGTGATGACCGAGGGAAAAAACTGTGTTCGTTGTTTACAGTAACGTCTTTGTTGTAATATCCCAAACGGACGTGGCAGTTTCATCGCTGTGGATTTCAGCTTTAAAAAGTTTAAAAACAGTGTCCGAACCAAATATTTGCTGGATTTATTTTTATTTTTAGGTACATCCAACTATTGTTGACAGCTTAGAATTTTGCTGGGAATAATTATTTATCTTGCAGGAAATTCTCCATCTTTTGTTCCATGATGGGAGTGAGCTTTATTAATCTCCCTTATAGCTAACTGTATGTGGACAGCCCTGGGTGGTCTGAATGAGGGGTCCCAGTACTATAGGCAATGTTTGCCTAAGGGGGTTTCTGACTGAGTAAGAGGCTTTAGGTAATGCTGGTTAGCACAAGCACAACACATGTTCTACATGAGTTCTCTTTTTTAGTGGTCTCAATCCGCTTAGTTCAAGATCAGTCAATTGTGTGTGTTTTTAGTGTGCACGAACATGCATGCATGAGATTTTAGGTACATATTTTGAGGATCTAGGCAGGGTTACAGCTAATGGCATGGGTAACTCAATTGGTTCAAGTGCACAAGAGCGAACAAGTGCTTAGGGAGTGAGCTTTTCTCCCAATACAAGTAGGTTGTAATGAATTGGTACGTCGTCACACTGTATACGTCTGCCTAGTCAGCTCTACCATTGCTATGTTTGACAGCCATGCCTAGTACAAACTATAATCACTTAAACCCATGAAAGACAAACTCTGCTCTCTTTTAGAGATGTGAATTCATACCAATTGCAATTGATTCTTTGGATTCTTCCAACTTGCACTCATCGATATACACCAGTGGAAGTAATATCTGTTGCTGTTTTGTATTTAGTTTGACACTGGGAAATATACTTGTATTCTGCAGAAGTGCCTTAACTTCGTGTTATGTAACGTCAGCAGCCTTGAACTTGGGATGTACACTGAGTGTACCAAACAATAGGAGCACCTTCCTGATATTGCCCTCAAGAACAGCCTCAATTCGTTTGGGCATGGACTCAACAAGGTGTTTAAAGCGTTCCACAGGGATGATGGCCCATGTTGACTCCAATGCTTCCCACAGTTGTGTCAAGTTGGCTGGATGCCCTTTGGGTGCTGGACCGTTCTGGATACACACGGGAAACTGTTTGACGTCAAAACCCCAGCAGATTTGCAGTTCTTCACACAAACCAGTGCGCCTGGCACCTACTACCATACCCCGTTGAAAGGGACAAAAAAAATATGCCTTACCCATTCACCCTCTGAATGGCACTCATACACAATCCTTGTCTCAATTGTCTGAATTAATAAAATGGTTCACCAGGACATCAAAGAAGAACCAGTAGATACAAGTGTAACATTTGAACAAGTAAGGGCGGGTTTGTCATAGACTGCATGCGATTATATTCTGTAGGTTTGTGTACATAATTTGATATTTAGAAAAACATTATTTTAGTGACATATTGTACTCTACAGTTTTCAGTTAATTTCTCAAACAAACAAGGTTATTGCTGTACGGACCTAGCTTGAGCAAAGCAGGATGTTAAGACGAAAGCACAGCGAGGATGGCTAACTTGTTGATTTGAAATGTTAAGACAAATGGATGTACAGTGTCTGAGAAGTGCACCTGTCTAGCAGTCCATTTGCTGGAGGCCTTACTATAGTATGGAGCATGGTGCTCTGTTTGTGTGGTAAATTAGGTTGTATCAGGCCCATGGTGACCTGGCCTCTGCCTGCCAGTGATAAGTGGAGTAACCAGATCAGTTAGAACTCCCTAATGCCTCGTATCTCTTTGTATACAGGCATGGAACAGTTGAGTTAAGGCACCGTGGTCTCTCCTCAAAGTAATTGGTTTTCCCTGCAGTTACTTGTCTAAACGCAGGTGCCTTACTCTTGAAGACTGAGTTCGCAGCTATAATAGCAATGCTCAGTCTTATTCTCCCTGGCAGTCAGGGACATTTAAAAAAATTGCCAATCACGTTTTAGAAATGGACATGATAAATGGAGATTCCATAGATTTGGCTAAAATACAGAGCTCTGTTTCTTATACATTCTCTGTTTCTTATATTTGAACCTTTTTTCTCTTTTAACGTGGAACGAACACTGCTTGACTGTCCATAACACCTTACATAATAGTTGCTAACTAATTCTGGGTTTTGTGCTACATTTGGTAATGTTGATAATTTCCTTGTAATTTGCAGGATTTAATTATTGTGATGAATGAGATTATGTATACATGCATTTTATCAGTTAAAAAAAACCCTGACCTGAATACAACTGCTCAGTTACAACCTGTATAGATGTAGAACTGGCAGACTGTGTGGTCCTCTACAGCTTTTGACGTGTTCCAGATAATGTTCTCCAAATCTTGGTCCTGGGAGGAAACAGATGTGCAGTTTTGTTTGAAATGAAAAGGTCAAATGAGAGACAAAAGTGGAACTTTTTAATAAAACATTAAATTGAACTTTTATGCTCCCAGGAGCCAGATTTAATTCACTAGTCCTTTGTGGAGATGGCATTGGTGATGACCTTCATGTAAAATACTGTATGTCAAATTGTCATACCGTGTCCCAAAATATCATAATAATTTCGGATCGAAATGGTATGTTTGCCATCAGTTTATTGAAACTAAAAGCGAATCAAATCAGATAATTTTGAATGTCAACAGAAATAGTAGTCAAATTACCATGAGAGTGGAAAGACAAATGTGACTAAAAGAAAATTGACGAAGCATTAAATGTGTGCTCTATACATACTACATTTGTTATTTCCCCTCTTTTCCAGATTCTCCCATATCTGCAATCTAATTTGACAGGATTTAAGCAATTGGAAATCCTCAACTTCAGGAATGGTAGTGTTGTGGTGAACAGCAAGATGAAATTAGACAAAGATGTGCCACATAACGTGACACAGGCCGTGCACTGTGTGCTCGAAGACTTTTGCAACACTGCGTCTAAACGACTAGACATTGAGATTGACAGTCGCTACCTGGACATAGAACCTGGTAAGATATCTCTCTCTATATTGGCCTCAGAAAGTCCTCTCTCCTATGTGATGGGGGATATCATAGACAGAATCAGCTCCTATCTAAGTTATGGCGTACCAGAGGTCCCATGTCTTAATTATACTGTACTTCTAGAACGCTCAATCTAGAAAGGTCAAAAGAATGCATGCCACAGCTTTGTCCTCTGCGAATCATGTCAAAAATTATTCTCCAAGAAAGCCTCACAAGCACTTCTCTGGCTGAAACCGAATCACCTGCACCTTATTTAAAGCAGACGCCTTTATACATATCAATCAATGTGTCCTCTAGTTTGACCTTTGCATGTGAGGACAATGAAGGAACAAAACAGGGAGAGACAGGCGGACAGCATTTAATTAATGCAAATGATTTATCGTCTTACTCATTTCAGCTGACCAAGCAACTCCCTGCAAGTTCTTGGCCTGCAATGAGTTTTCCCAATGTGTGGTAAACCGTTGGACCCAGGAGGCTGAGTGTTTGTGTGACCCTGGGTACAGCACTACGGATGGCCTGCCCTGCCAGAGTATTTGTAACCTGGAGCCACACTACTGCTTCAACGGGGGCCTTTGTGACATCATCCAGGGCCATGGAGCCACCTGCAGGTACCACCGAGCTAAAGGATCACGCAAACAGAGATGGCTATGGTCCTAACCAGTGGATGCTGCCGAGGGGAGGACGGCTCATAATAATGGCTGGACTGGAGCGAATGGAGTGGCATCAAACCATGTTTGATGTGTTTGATACCACTCCACTCATACCGCTCCAGCCATTACCATGAACCTGTCCTCCCCAATTAAGATGCCACCAACCTCCTGTGGTACTCACCATTTACAAATTGAAACACTGACAACAGCTCTTCTTGATGTTGTCTAGCAGTAAAAAAAAAAAAAGTGCCTAGAGGCATTGTTCAATCAGAAAGGCTTTTTGATGCATTGTCACCATAGTAGAAGACCAACAGCTGATAGGGTTGACTCTAATCCTGTTTTCTCTTTAACATTTAGATGTCCTGTCGGGAAATACTGGCACTATCACGGAGTGCGCTGCAATGAGCTCGTGTTGCTGCCTGTAGACCCAACCATTTCCATAGCCTTCCTGGTGGGAAGCCTTACCTTGGTTTGTGTCATCATAGGCATCTTGGTATTCATAAACAAGAAATGTATCGGGACCCCAAAGACCGTGACTTTGGTGTAAGCAGGCCTTTTGAACCTTTATTTGTTTTAGGGAGTTTTGCTCCGATAGCTCTACCAGTTGTTGTTTTACAGCTTTGTTATTACAGCCCTTTCTCCTTCATATTATAGGCACACTCTTGCTCCCTATGCCTTTGAGAACACATTGAGAGTGAATCCTTTTTTTGAAAATGACAATGGTGTCTTGACTCAAGTATCCAGCATAAGTACCCCATCAACATGGAGTAGTGGTGCTGGTTCTTCCCAAACAGAGCAAGAAGCTTTTCGCTCAATTGAAAATATACATCTAAGTATTGAGCTAATCTATATAGCTCAATTGGCCCCATGTTCTAAATAAACAAATACTACTAATTCAAACCTTAATCACCTAATATCTACTGACTCTGCTTTATGACAAATTATCATTACGAGCCCCAGGAAACAACTTAGTATCCTTTCTATAGTAAGAATAGGGTTGACAAAATAAGAAAAAAGAAGAGCTTAAATCTTTGAGATTTAAAGTAAAGCTTTAAGGAAGTGAAGTACTCACAACAAAAATGTTCTGTGGTATATCTTTAAAATATTCAGAACGGATTACATAAAGGCTTAAGAAAACACTCAGTGAGCACGCAACGCATTGCCTGAGGAAGACCAATAGGTTGAGACGCGGTGCGTGCTCTCCGAGTGTTTTGTTATGTGATACGTTTTATTTTTTGAAGATAAAGCACTGAGTACTTTCCTTCATTAAATCTCTTTTTTCAAAGGAGCTCTCTTTCCTCGTATTTTGCATGATCTGCTCTTTTGCCCTCCTTTTCTTTCCACTCTCTTATGACTTCAACAAACATTTGGGGTGGTTAGTTCCTTCAACAAACTCTGAAGGAACACTTTACTGCTTCATTGTACAGTGAGATATACTTTCATACACTAAACCCATGCAAAAAATATCCTCATGATAGTGTGTCCATGAAATTGGTTGAACCCTCAATGATACCATCTAGAGATTAAATGTCTGTCTATATATCAATTTGTAAAATATCTAAATCATGTGCTCGCATTTCAATTCCCCTGCACTTATTGGCCAGATTATATATCTATTGTATTGCAGGGATTTTTACTTGAGATCATTTGTGGTCATGGTCAGTGTACCCAAAAACATCCAAGCCCTGGTTGATTTGAGGTCAGACATTTTAGACTACTACGGTAGATGTGGTGCAGTTTCAAGAAAATACTCTATGCCGAACCATGCTGGGAAGGCAAAGGAAGGGATACCTAGTCAGTGGCACAATTGAATGCATTCAACCTAAATGTGTCTTCTGCATTTAACCCAACCCCTCTGAATCAGAGAGGTGCGGGGGGCTGCCTTAATTGACGTCCATGTCATTGGCGCAATGGGGGGCAGTTGTTGGGGGTTCGAACCAGCAACCTTTCATTTACCTGCCCAAACCTCTTAAAGGCTAGATTACCTGTAGTAATAGAGCCATGCACTTGTAGATGTCCGGTGTAATACTCATTTATCATTGCAGAACAATATTACCCAACCCCCACCCTCAATTATGTCTCCCCTTGAAATTATATTTAGTGCCAAACGCTTGCCTGCTTACCCTTTTGCTCAGCCTTTTAAAACGCTTCTAGTGAGTTCCTTTTGAACTATGAACAGTGTAAAGCTGTGTTTTTCTTATGCTTTGACACAGATCCCCAGACAGCGCGACACAACCAGACACGACAAGCTAGTCTCTGAAATGGTAGATTTACATCACCGTATACCACACAACAAGGTAAGGCCAAAAATCTGATCTTGGGCTCAGTTTGAATGAGTCATATTGTACCATGTGCAAATATGTTTATATATGACTTTAAATACTTCCTTGGAAAAGCATTTAAAATCATTAAGGTAAGACATGAATTGATAAGGTTGATTCAGATTTATTTCTTAACCAAATCATATTTTTGAGCTTTCCATTGTATTTCTTCAAATCAAAAAGTATGATTCAGAAAATGTACAAGTAAATTAGTGGTTGTGACATTTTCCATCTAACATGAGCATAATTACTTACGAGTAGCAATTATTTTAAAATGGATGTGAATGATAATTGCAATATTACTACAAATTATTCACCAAATGATTGTCTGCAAAATAACCTAAAAACAATAACCTAAAAACAATAACCTAAAAACAATAACCTAAAAACAATAACCTAAAAACAATCATAATGTATATTGTTTGTAATATACACTGCCGTTCAAAAGTTTGGGCTCACTTAGAAATTTCCTTGTTTTTTAAAGAAAAGCTCTTTTTTTTCCTCCATTAAAATAACATCAAATTGATCAGAAACACAGTGTAGACATTGTTAATGTTGTAAATGACTATTGTAGCCTTCATTCCTCAGAACAAGAAGAGACTGACGAAGTTGAGGAGAAAGTCTTTGTTTCTGGCCATTTTGAGCCTGTAATCGAAACCGCAAATGCTGATGCTCCAGATACTCAACTAGTCTAAAGAAGGACAGTTGTATTGTTTCTTTAATCAGCAAAACAGTTTTCAACTGTGCTAACATAATTGCAAAAGGGTTTTCCAATGATCAAGTAGCCTTTTAAAATGATAAACTTGGATTAGCGAACACAATGTGCCATTGGAACACAGGAGTGTGATGGTTGCTGATAATGGGCCTCTGTACGCCTATGTAGATATCCCATTAAAAATGAGCA